>NW_022631098.1:2134658-2556270 GCF_010015895.1 Lontra canadensis | reverse complement strand
ATATATATATATATATATATATATATATATATATATATATATATCTCGCCCCTGTTGCCTATCATTTTTGTTCTATCCAGATTATAATCAAAGGCTAGAAAATCACTTCTTTGAAACTAGATAGCTTGCCACTGCTGGCAATGCAGTTAGCCGTTCTGCTAAACCATGCGTGACACCCAATAAATCACATCATTTATTTCAATGCGCATTCTATAATCTTTGTTCTGGAAGGCTCATTTGTTGTATGCACAAACCAGTGAAACATCCTTCTAATGTTCCTTATTTCGCGATTCATAGTTGAATGACCTCTTAAGGTATGCAGCAAGTCACGACATTTCAGAATCCATGTATAATATTTTTAAATGTGCATACTATTTCCAAAGCTGTTAAAAGAGTTAACTCCCAGCTCAAAGTCTGTCTACTAGACAAAATATGCACAGAAATGTTTGCATGTTCAAAAATTAAGAAAAAAAATTTTTCCCTTTAAAGGCCTTTTTCATTAGGTTTCAGGTGAAGTGAGCTGTTAGAAACTCAACTTTGCACAGTTCCATATTTGGTTTTATTTCTCCTGATGTATCATGGAAGTACTGAACAAAGTCACACATGGATTTCAGTCTCGGCCTGCTACTTAATACCTTACGTCACCTTGGACAATTTTTAATTTTCTCAATCTATTATTTACTCTTAAATAAAATCCCATCAATACTACCTCCCAATGTGTTGTTGGGAAGACGAAGTTGAGAGCACATCAAACTGCCATGTAGCAGAGTCATGTCATGACTAAGTGCTTAACACCATGTAAGCATTCAAATTTTAGCTTTCATCACTCATGTTATTTTAAGCACAGTGAGGCTAACTTGATAAAATATAACATACGTTAATTTTTAAAAAGAAATGTGAGATTTGCTCTTTAAATAAAACTTCCTTCCCGAGAATATTCAGTTTCCAAACCATAACATAAAAGCTTGACTGACTACTGACCGTTTTTCTGCTCCGACTCCTCATCCAGTTAGGATGCTCTTTCCACATCGCCTCCTCCTTCCTTCCCCTCACTTCATCTATCTGCTGAAATAGAATCCAACCTCTGAATCCTAACTCTCTTAACTCACTGCTGGCATGTTATGGGAGATGCAGAGACAGAGATCGTATGTAGATCTCATAACCTCAATGTAAGCAGAAGCATGATGAAAAGAGCTTTATAACAGGGACTCAAATATCTGTCCGTTTAATGACCGGGTAGTGGTAAGCACAACATAAATCTATTTCCCTTCTTCCTTTCCTAAAGTATCTACTGCTGGGCACTCTAAGAATTAAAAAGTAAGTTTCACTGAAAGTGAGAATTCTTTGTATTTGTTAATCAAAAGGATTTCTAAGTCAAAAAAGTAATTAGGGAACATTAAGTCATATTTATAGACTAAAATTTCATTCCTAAAGACAATTTAATAAAAGTGCTACGCTTTCTAGAAATTTAGCCTAATATAAGAAATTATAGTAAGTGTGCTAAAGAAGCACAGAGCTGACTGACAGTTTCCCAGGTTACTCTAAGAAATACATAATCTTTTTAAAAATTAAAGAATAAGATCAAGTTATCTGCGAACTGCACTACTTGAATATCTGAAGCATAACCATGAAACCTAGAAGTAATAGAAAATGGTGAATTTTAACTTTATTATATGGTCCATTCCAACTAAGGTACCCAATTTACCAACGACTTACCCTTTGAGCTCTTTCTTTTAAATCTTGATCTTGTGCTAAAAATGCCTCCAATTTTTTCTGGATGTCTATAAGTTTTTCTGGGTTGATTCTTTATAACAACAAAAAAAAAGGTTAAACTAGGACATCTCAATTTTAGAAACTGAAGATAGCATATAGCATTTTCATAGTCTTCTCAATATTTTTAAATCTATAACATTATTTCTCATGTAGGAGCCAGAGTAGACTGAAATTACACTAGACATGAACTTGACTCACGTATTATGCATAACTTGGGGAGGGGAGGATCAAGATCAGAAATCTTTTCTCAAGACCCCATGCTGAGTGAAAGATACTAAGGTTAACATCCAGTTATCATTGGTTACTTCTTATGTCCATGAAGTTGGAACATAGCCTCTCATGGGAGATCTACTGTCCATAAAATAAATGAAATCTAATGTCATTTTTGTAAGTATTTCCATTCTCAGTCAAATATCATAAAACTGGTTTTAAATAATAAGTAAGAAGTCAAAAGATATAAATAATGTTTTCCTTACCTGGAAATTAGGTAACAGAATCATTACTTAACTCCACCAAGGGAGGTTACAGGGAAGAATGAAATTCTTTCAGGGGTCTAGGTCTCACAAAAGAAATCCCACTTGTTTCCCTGAGTTAGACTGAACCATTTTTGCTTCTGCAAAACCAGGGTGGTGGTAGGTGGGGATGGATGAGATGTTCTTTACTTTCTTTTAATTATAAAATCAAAGACACAAAAGGTAGAAAACCCTCAATGAGTCTCAACAATTAATAACTCACAACCTTGTTCCATCGAATCCTTACCCAAACCTTCCACCCCACCCTCAACCCCACAAACACCTTCCAAGTTACTTCCTTCCAAGTAAAGCCAGTGTTTCAAGGACCCCAGTGCAGGTGAAACTCCGATCCTGATCAATTCTGCTGACAATCTAAACACCTTCAACAGACAGCACAATCCTCAAAAATGGACATATAACCCTACAAATCTTATCCAAAAAGTATAATCCTCTCAACCCCCAATGCCTGCTGAAGATAACAAGTTCTCTGTTTCATCATATTTTCTCCATAAGCAATCTTCGAAAACTTGTTTAAAAAAAAAAAAAAAAAAGCAAACAAGAAAGTCACAAACCAGACAGCAGAAGACAAGAGGGAGGAGGAAATTAAGTGTACATAATTCAACATAATAATTCTGTGCCTCCGTTCTCCTAACAATCACATCAAGACAGCCAGCAGTTCTTACTTGATTTCCTTCACAGGCACTTTCTTCTGGAGAAGCTGCTGCACCATCCCTTTTTCTTCTGAGGGAAGCAGAATTAATAAGGCTTCACCATCCTCTTTGTACCTAAACAAATAAACAAAAAAATCTCTTCCACATCAGTGCAATCTACATTTTACATTTTAATAGTCTGATGAACATGCAACACAGAAGCAACTTTACCTAATTAGTAAATTTTAGGAATATCAATTTTTTAACTTCTGTGACAACAGAAAACTAAGGCTCTAAGCATCTTTTTCAAAATCTCACCACTAAATAGAATTCTGAGTGACTTTTAAGCTACACCACAGTAGGAGAGCCAGATCCTAAGAAACAAATCAATTAAAAAGAATTTCTCCTTTTTTTTCCTTTAAGCAGAGAGAGGCAGAGATAGATAGAGAGGGAGAATCTTAAGCAGGCTCCATGCCTAGCACAGAGCCCAGCACAGGGCTCGATCTCATGACCCCAAGATCACAATCTGAGCCTCAATCAAGATTCGGAGTCTTAATGGACTGAACCACCCAGGTGCCTCTAAAAACAATTTCTTAAATAGCTCTGTGTCTATAGCAAAAAGAAAATTTCCCATTCAAGCCACAAGAAAATCATAATATAATTAGTAATTTCAGAAACATGGTACCTAATACATTAAGGAAATCAAATAATCTTTCTGGGGATTTTATACCTTGGGAGTAACCTTGTTTAGTGGTGTCAGTTTTAAGAAAGGGATCTCTGCTCGAATCCATGTGCTTCTTCTCTTCCTTTACCTAGTATAATTCTTACTTCCTGCTAAACCACCAGAAATTTCTATTTAAGTGGGCCACACTACACCCACAGGTACTTGCGCTTTAGTGCCACCTGCATACAGATTTCCCTGATAACTCTGTGTTGGCCATTGTGTGCAAGGAGTAAAACAAAATGGAACTGGGGGTCTGTGTAATTTTTTTTTAAAAGAAACAAAAGAAAAAGTATTCTCATCAAAGTACTCTGTTCAGGGTTCATGCTATGAGGAACAAATTTTTACATATAAATAAATTATTTAGTGAGAAAGGTGCCAGGCATAAACTGCGAGCAACACAAAGAGAAAGAAGAACAGCCCTATCTTCAGTGATCTAACATTCGAGCTGACTAGAAAACACAAACACACACAAAAGCAGGAGATCCCAGAGAACGTCCCCCAAGATGGTACATTACTAAATGTAGGAGGACGACCAATAAATGCCACAAACTCAGAAGTGGAACAGACCACTCAGGCTTAGTCAGAGAAAACATAAACTTGTCAGAGCAGATAGAATCTGAGGAGGACCTTGAAAGTCAACCCAAATAGGGAAAAGCTAAGGTCTTCCAAAGGGGGAGAATAGCATTAACAAAGGAGTAGAAACCAGAGAATACAAGGCAAACGTAGTTAACTAAACACAGGAGAAAACCAACGGAAGCCAGTGTCACTAAATGAACAGCAGAAAAGAGTGCCAGAAAGGGACATCAGAGTCTGGTTTTGGAGGACTCTGGACACCTGTGTCTAGAGAGCTAGAATACCACTGTACGTAAGTGCAATTTTATCATTGAACACTGGAGGGGAAAACTGTCAACTATGTTGACTTACTGTAGGTACCATAAAGACAGAAGAGCAATTTTCGCCTCATGCTGATTTCAAAACTCCACTCCTACACACAAGGTGAAATTCCAGTGTAATATCTTTACAGAAATATCTGTATGTGTACATGCGCACACACAGAGAAAAGCATGAAATAAAATCTACCAAAAGTGCTAAGAGTTCTCTTTAATTCATAAATTTAACAAAATTTTAAGGGGCCACTAAATGCCAGGCACTAAAACTGACATAGTTCTGGCTGTCACAGAGCTTACAGACTATCAGGGACAGACAGTAAAACCGGTAACTAACAATAAAGTGGTGTGAGTGTTACGGTGGGCATACGGGAAGCAGTAAAGACACGATCTAGAGCTCTACTGAATGTTGTCCAGGAGTCAAGAAAACTGCCCCAAGCAAACGACATCTAAGAGCAGAAACCTAAAAAATTAGGAATTAGTCAAATATTAGAGAAGAGTCAAGTTTTCTGCGGAAAAAGGCAGCATTTGCGCAAGTCCTTTGGATAGTTTCACCTTCTCTGTGCTTGTTAGCTTTTTCTAGGGTTTCTAAATTCATGTGTTTTAAACAGGGAGAGAAAGGAGTAAAGCTGAAACACACATTTACTCCTTTTACTGTTTCATAAATGAGAACTAATACCAAATACTTTCTCCTCATTTATTTCAACACCAAATATTTCAATTCAAAATGTTTCATCATCACTTATTCAGAAGAAATATGAATTTAAAGCATGTCCCCTACACAGCATTGGACTAAACCATCTGTGAAGGCAGAGATCACTAGTATATGAGGTAGTAAGATGACATCCAGAGCAGACAAGGGATGTGAGAGCCTCTCACATTCCGAAGTCGGTATGGGGTAAAGAGAAGTCTCGAAGGTATCAAAATAGCATCCACTGAAGCCCAAGGATCTTCAGATGGACTGGGAAGCAGGAGTAATAAGCCTAATCATTACATCTATCTTGTCTACCCATTCATACACCCAGGGATAATCTGGAAAAATGGATCAGGAGTCAAGTCACACAAGAGCCATATCCAAACCTTTTTACAACTCTAACAGCTAAAAGATAGATCTGCACAAGGTTAAGACAGAGTGCAGCACTGGAATTTAAAAGAACAAAATTCACATACGAAAATGGAAAAAAATGTCAAAAGTCAAATCCTACAAGGCAAGAATCTATCAAAAATATCTTCACTGGCCACTTAACTATTCAACATCACACAAGTCTCTTCCCTGTAGCAACGTAAAGCACAAATATCTCCTCCATGCCAATACCCAAAAATTTCCAGTAAGCTTTCATTTCAGAAATAAAAACATCTCTAAGAAGAAACCAGAAGCACATTTCTTTTCTTTTCTATTTTTTTCCAAATGCTTACAAGGATAGTCTATTTACCCATGAGTTAGCTTTTTGTATTTCAAAAGCAATATCCAAGGACTGAGGCTTGGTATATGTATAAAGAGAAATAAATGTTCTTCACAAGATCTACATTTTGGAACTCCAGATTAGACAGGTTGTTGTAAGAAACATTCTAAGCAACAAATAAAAAGCCCTGCATCTGAAACACACACACACACACACACACACACACACACACACAAATCTCATTTTTACCATCAGTAGTAATATCATGTCACATTTATGCAGCCTTTTAGAATTTAGAAGGAACTTCATTTTACATTAATTTGCTAGTCTTTTACATGCAAGCAAGTGGTAGAGGAAGCAAATAAATTTCTGGAAAGACCAGGACTTACTTAAAAAAAAAAAAAAAAAAAAAAAAAAAAACAGAAATCTAGAACAAAAACAAAAACCACTGGCTAATCATTATATATCAGAGGCTTTAAACTTCCAGTTCATTACCTTTTTCAGCTCTACCAAGACTTCCTCCAGAAAGAAGGGTCCTTAATAGGTTGATCATGATTGTCTGACACCAAGAAGCTTACCTTCACATCCTACAGCTCACTAGCATTTCTAGCTAAACTTGGGAGACCCATACCACTGACTTCTGGGTCCCAAGAGTAATTCTTCCACTGAAATAACCTCAAAACAACCTCTGGCCAGAGGAAGGAGAGAAAGCCCTGCCGTTCTGACAATAAATTGCCTTTTACCCAATAACCACTAGTCCTCAACTACTCCAATGCCTATTCCCCAACACACCAACTCCACGCCAGCTGAAACTTTAAGTGTCCCTTAAACTTTGTCCACTCAGACCTCCAACCACTGCTGTAGCAAGATCTGGCAGTGTTCATGACTACCTGGCTATTCTCCGTTCTCCCCGCCTGGTTCTCCAAGTTACAGATCAGGCTGGAAGAGAATGTTAGAATAATTCCCTTCTTGTAATTTTAAAAATACATATGCAAACATATATGAAAATTGTTGTAGGTGGTGAGATGCAGGTGGTATGTTCTGCCAACATCTAGAATCTATATCGTGAACAAACACTATTTTTATAACAAAACACAAATTACAAAGTAGAAAGCAAAAAGTGTATATGCGTTTTAAAATCTACATTTTTTGTGCCATTCTCACTTCACTGAACATCTTAGTATTTATCTTAGTACTTAGTACTATCAATATTAGGGTACTTCCTTATCTCCACCAGTATATCTGAGGACATATATGAACATACTTTTCCCACCCACCATACATTTGTATCTAAAAGCTGCTCACTAAGTATCTGGTGAGTGGACAGATGAAAACAAGCCACCAGAGGGTGCATAACCAGACTGGATTTAGAGTCAAAAGAACTGAACCCGAGCCCCAGCTGTACTATTCATTCATTGGCTCTGTAACTGTGGATAATGAGTCACTTTATCACCATACACTGCATTCTTATTTATAAATTAACGGTTTGAAGGAAAACGATCCAGATCCCTTCAGAATCTAAAGTCCTATACCTGTTATTCTTAACATACAAGCTGTTGTCACAATTTAAGTAGGACCAGGAGGTGGAGAAACAGAGACGACTCTTGGGCACACTGTGCGATTCCAAAGCCTTCTTTCTGTGCCCCTCCCTGCATCTCCTTCTCTCCTCCCTATGCCTTTACCTTACCTGTGGCAACAGCCCCACGGCGCCTGTCACTGAGGGACAACAGTGCACTCGGCCCTGCAAAGGCACACAGGCAGCCACAGGAATCAGACTCCAACGCTTCTGTTCCTCGTGCACAACGTGGCACAAAGGAGAGCGTATTCCGGGAGAAGGGGGATCTCTGACTCATAGAACATCTGAAGACTCTACACTAGATTTAAAAGAAAAGGACAGACTGGGAAATATTCTGGGAAAAATAAAGTCACGTGTAGCATGAGATCTTGGAAATACAGGAGGTATACCAGAAGACATTCAACAATTTGAAACAATTCAGGGGAACTGGAAAGAAAGCAAGTTGGCTAACGTGTGTCGCATGGAAAGCTTCTAACAAACTGATGACGAACAAGGATTTAGGGAATTCACAGAGAAAGGGCAGGAATCATTAGAGTCCATCAACTCTGGCCCCAGAATTTTAAAAAAGACTAAGTGTTTATACGTTAAAAACAAGAAGAAAACACATAAAAGTAGTGCCTACAAATTATACTAGGTGAAATTATACTTTCTGGAAATTACTGAAAGAGGTGATTAACCCCATTTTATAGGAGAAGAAATTGAGGCTTAAAGAGATTAAGAACTGGTCACAGAGTCCAAATCCATCAGGCAGCAGAGCCAGATCCAAAACTAAATTTCTTGACTTTTTTTTTTTTTAAGGACTTTATTTATTTGACAGGCGGAGATCACACATAGGCAGAGAGGCAGGCAGAGAGGCAAGCAGAGAGAGAAAGGGAAGCAGGCTCCCTGCTGAGCAGAGAGCCTGATGCGGGGCTCGATCCCAGGACCCTGAGATCATGACCTGAGCCGAACGCAGAGGCTCAACCCACTGAGCCACCCAAGGTGCCCCTAAATTTCTTGACTTAAAGAGACTCTTGGTCAACTAGGGAATATGTGTCTCTCAGATTCCAAATAAAAAAGGAAAATGGATATAGTTTTAGTTTACCTTCATGATCATGAATGGCAGCAAATTTAAGTAAGGTATCTACCTACCTTCCTTCTTCCAGCACCTGGCTTTCATGCCTTCTGGAAGCCCCACCTGAGAGCAGCAACCACTAGATTTTACTAAATGAAAATATCTGGTTTGGGGCACACCAGCAAGAACAGGAGTCATAGGGTCAGAAAGACCCAAGTACAAATCCCAGCCCTGGCATTTGCCAAGGGATCTTAGACACATTTTACCTCACAATCCCTGAGAAATCATTTCCTAACAAAACAGCCTCTCCCACAAGACCAATATAAAGACCAAATGAGTTCTTCTATTTGTTCACTTAACAGATATCTGAGTGTCAGAAAGTAAATGGCTAAGCCACAACCCGCTCATTCCCTTAGGAAAGAGGATCCTCTGGCTGAAAATGAGAAAGTGACACAGTCAAGTCTCCTCATAAATATACGAATGACAGGCCTCCTGGGAAACAAACATGGCACACGCTAGCATGTGAGCCCTCACCTACAGATACTAAGGACAGGATGTCCCAGGTCTGTTTAAAGGTGTGGATACAAGGGATAGGTCTCTGTAGGCAGCGTGTGACCAAGTACACCAATGGCCCATCTGTGGAAGGGATAAACAGCACAACCAGCTTAGCGACTGTGAGGTCAGACTGGGCCAGAGCCTACCCTGAGACGTTGAGAATGGCCCTGTGGAACTATGGTGGAGGTCCCAGACCTCTTACTGCTCACAGATCCCTTACCATTCGTTACCTTCCTATATCCTTGAAACTGTGAGGAAAGCTTGATATTAAATGTGATAGGCAGCTACTAAAATGGCTCCCAGAAATCTGGGCCTTCTTGCATTCACACCCTTGTGACCCTCCCCACCCTGAGTAAGGCTGATTTGTGGAATCATTAGGATATGACAGGTAAGATGGAGTTTGAGTTTCAAGTCTAGGTCACAAAAGACACTGCTGCTTCCACTTTATCCTGTCTTACTCTCTCCCTTACTCTCACTGATGAGGCCATCTACTATGTTATTTAAAAAAAAGCCCCACAAAAAGAAAAACCACAAGCAAGGACCTCAGAGGCACCTGCAACATGAATGAGCTTGTCATGGGACCCACCACCAGCTGAGCCTGCAAGTACTGTGTGACACCTTGACTACAGTCTTGTAAGGACACAGATGAGCAGCCAGGGATGAGCCGCACCTAGATTTCTGATCCACAGAAATGGTTCTTGCTTTAAGCCACTGTACTGTCCTACTGCAGTAGCACAGTATACTGTGGTTATACTGCAGTAGCTTAATTAATTTTAGGTAAGCTCTGATTCCTGAGTCTGATTTGAGAAAGTAATTGTGTTATCTCAACCGTCTACTCTGTGCCAAGCCCTGTTTAAAGCACTCAAGGTATATCAGTTAAGTAGACATATTTCCTTGCCTCTATGGAGCTTATATTCTAGTGAAGAGAAAGGAAAACAATATACTAAGGAAAAGCCCTAGTATATTTGAAGGTACTGGTATGGAAAAAAGAAAGTACAGAGTGAGGTGAGGAGGAATGATTAGTGCAGGTTAAGAAAGATAGCCATGCAGATGCTCAAGGAAAAACCATTCCAGAAAAAGAAACAGTAACTTAAAGGGGCCTTGGAGGGGAAAAACATGCCCAGCATGAAGGAGAAAGAGCTCCACCAGTGTGGAGCATAGGGGCAGAGGGAAACAGAAAGTACAGTTGGAAGGGCTTGAATACTATCAAGTCATTCCTAAGAAATATCAGCCCATTTATCAACCTCTGTAGCTAACCTGGCCCATCTCCATCCCAGCTCATTGCTTTTTGATGCAAAATAAAGAACTGGTTTTACCCTTTAAAAAAAAAAAAAAAAAAAAAAAACTTCAAATTTCTAAATGGCAACCAGACCAAGGCAGAAAGCCATGTAAAGAACCATTATCCAGGGGTGCCTGGGTGGCTCAGTGGGTTAAGCCTCTGCCTTCAGCTCAGGTCATGATCTCAGGGTCCTGGGATCGAGTCTCTCATCGGGCTCTCTGCTCAGCAGGAAGCCTGCTTCCCACTCCCCCCGCCTGCCTCTCTGCCTACTTGTGATCTCTCTCTGCCAAATAAATAAATAAAATCTTTTAAAAAAGAAAAAAAGAAAGAACCATTATCTACCTAGAAGAAGCAGGCTGAAAATAAGATCTTCATAAATCTAAGCTAAAGGAATTAAAGAAGCAAGAATTTCCACCAGCAAAGATTGCTCCCATCTCATACCTAAGATATTCAGGGTTAACCTTCAGTAAATTAAAGCTCATGGAAATTGTCTTTTACTTTTATTATTTCAATTTACAAAACAATTAAGGACACTTTTAAAAAATTCTCTTTATTATCTATTCCATAAAGTACCAGTATTTTCCACAAACCATAAACTCTTCAAAGTTATCACGGCAAAAATTTGAACGACTTTGCATCTTCACCTGTGCCGGTTGCTTTAAACTGCTGCCCGGGAGCAAGCGAAGCACAGAGTTGGCCTCTGCTGCCCCCTCGTGGAACCACACTCTGCTATCCACACCACTCACAAAGTCTGCGATCAGGCAGGAAAGGCTTAGGGGAATACCACTGGAATTATTTTACCCCAACTCTAGAAAACAACAGTTGCTCATATATAAACACATCATTTTTTTTTAAGTAACCTCTAGGCCCAACGTGGGGCTCGCACTGATGAACTTGAGATCAAGAGTGGCATACTCTACCAATTGAGCCAGCCAGGCACTGACTCTCACCCTTTATATTTAAACTCCCAACAGTTACATATGAACAGTTATTTATAACTCATATCTTCCATCCACAGACCTCTACTCTCCAAATAAAAGCACTTAGAAAAAAGAGGAGTGGGGTGAGTGAGCCTGGGTGGCTCAGTGGGTGAAACATCCAATGCTTGATCTCAGCTCAGGTCTTGACCTCAGGGTTGTGAGTTCAAGTGTTGCACTAGACTCCACACTGGGCGTGAAGCCTACTCTTAAAAAATAATTAATGAATTAATTAATTTAAAAAAAATTTTTTAAAGAGGAATATCTAATGTATGCCTACTTTCCATTACCAAATTTTTTTTATTTTCAAATGGGCATCATCTTAAGAAATGGAAAAGCTTGGTTTTATGAGTATCAAGCACTGCAAGCCCTAAAGACAATCATTTTTAAGTACACTGTGTCACAAAATACAGCTTGATAAAATTATATTCATATTCCTTGCCTCACCTGTCTCTAAATGAGATCACTTTGTTAAAAGGGGTGTGGATGGTTAAGGAAAAAAGACAAAATTTTTCTCAATACTAAGGATCAAGAGAATTTTAGGTGAATAAATTAAAACAAAGTACTTCAAGACAAGTACCAGAATCACCATTTCCACTCAGCTAAAACACATAAAGGAAAAAAAGATTCCTCAAACTTTAGCTATTTTGCCACAAAGCACTGAATTCATTTCTCTATATTCATATATTACAGCTCACCTCCACAAGTAAACACTATCTGGCAACCCAGTTTTAATTACAGCATAAACACAGGATTTTAATTAGTTTCAAATTTTAATTTAGCCTTATTCAATTCAATTATCTAGTCTCATGGCCCAAGAAACTTTCTAATTATCTGTAAGCCCACTAATGGCAACTTTTAAACTGCAATTTCACTATTTCTCTTATTAAACTGCCCAAGAAAAAAAAAGGATTGCATATCCTAAACATTTCCACTGACTACTCATCTAAAAGAGTCGATTCAAACATTTTTAATTGGTTACAAGGGATCAAAACAGACTTGTACTTTAAAAATTAATGACATTAGATATTACAATAGTCTTTCAAATTAGTATTTTCTCTTCAAATACAATCGTGATGTTGCTGTAGCTACTCTTCATCTCCAGTCATTAGGACCAATTTAACCTTCACCCTGGTATGTTCGACTACATAAGATTTTCAACAACCTCTCTGGGAACCAAAAACCTTGAAATAATCCTCTCTGGTCAACTATTTTCTGATGCAGTGAGATGTCCAATCATTTTCATAAAAGAAGAGTCATTGTAAAATACTATTTAAAAGTGTTCTATAGGGTGGCTCAGTCGGTTAAGCATCTGCCTCCAGCTCAGGTCATGATCTCGGGATCCTGGGATCAAGCCCCACGTCAGGCTCCCTGCTTAGCGGGAAGCCTGCTTCTCCCTCTCCCTCTGCCCCTCCTCCTGCTTGTGCACTCTCATGCTCTCTGACAAATAAATCAAATAAATAAATAAAAGTGTTCTATAGGGGCACCTGGGTGGCTCAGTGGGTTAAAGCCTCTGCCTTCGGCTCAGGTCATGATCCCAGGGTCCTGGGATGGAGCCCCGCATCAGGCTCTCTGCTCCGCAGGGAGCCTGCTTCCTCCCCTCTCTCTCTGCCTGCCTCTCTGCCTACTTGTGATCTCTGTCAAATAAATAAATAAATAAATCTTAAAAAAAAAAAAAAGTGTTACATAGAGAAATGCATTTGCCCTGTCTATCTCCACACCAAATGGAAAAACTAACAAGCCTGTGTACCCCTGGAGCAGTATGCTCATGAGAAGCCACGTCCCACCTTATCCAGATTGCAAATGTGTGCACTGGTACATGTACGAATTCATACATACCACATATTTACTGAAGAACATGAAATATTGGAGGAACATTCATTCCACCAACCACCACTCACCACTTCTGAGTCTCTCACTATGAAAGATAACCCAAACAGGTGCCCATATGAGCATCAATGATACACCACCCACCTTTCTATAAAATGAAAAACAAGACCTCTGTTTTAACCAGGTCCAATTTCCTTAGACCCCATGAGAAGTCAAAATGTCACCAGTCTACAGGCAAGTCTGTCTGAAGGCATGATGACACCATATACAGAACCCACTTCTAACTCCACTGCTTATTCAAATTATATTGTTAATTGCAATAAAAACACTTTTGACCCCAAAGTACATAAATCCTATTTTTTTTCATAAATCTTATTTTTAAATAGCTTTAACTTTCACTATTGTACTATCCTCTCCCTTGATGCTGGACACAAGAAATGTGCTAGACTACATTTTGATTATGGGCCATGTTTAATGGCCCACAAGGTAAATGTGACTCAAGCAATCAAACGTTATTAAGACTAAAGATGAATAGAATGAGAGCTCTATTTGTTCTCAGGTGACAGGACGACATGAAAAACCTTCACATCAGCCAAAACATACAACAAAATTCACCAGATATGACCAAAAATTTTTTTTCTTCAAAGTCATCCAAAAACTATGGATTCAAAGAAATTTAAAATAACTACACACTAAAGAGATTTAATAGAGAAACAGGGACAGGGGACACTTGGGGCTACTTGCTGGAAGGGACACAGGGCAAGCAGAAGGGCAAGTCTGCTGGAGATGATACTTTCTGCTTGGAAGATGGTTTAAATCTTGGGTCTAAAGATCCTGCCATCTCTGGGAAACCATTCAGCACAAGTCGTGACTTAAAAATCAGAAGAAACTGTTGGCAGGCAGAACAACATGTGGTGTCTCTTCCATCATCAAGTATCAATGTCTCACTGACAACTATGTTATAAATACTCATCCAGCTTCAATGAGAAAGTAAATGCTACAAGGTAAATCCAAAGAAACAGTCCATCTGCGGCAAATCATAAACACTCATAAACTCACTATGATTATTTAAATTATTCCCAATTCTTAACCTTTACAAAGGTCAGTAAGATGAACATCTTTACTGAAATTTTACCCATCTCTTTTCTTAAGATCAGTGTTTCAATGTTGAATGTGAGGCATGAGGAGGAAAGCTAAGGCTTTGGTAATTGTTTCCAAATGCTCTCCAGAAAGATGCTAATCAGTTACCATTCTATCAACAGCTTACTTCTCCCAACTGCAATAGCAAAGCAATGAGTCAGCATACCTACCTGGCGGTTCTACCTGCTCTGTGAATATACGTGTTGGCATCCTCTGGACAATCAAACTGAAGAACCCAATTCACAGCTGGGAAATCTGTACATAAGGAATGTCAAGTTAGGAAATAGTTTCAATATCTACCATGCTGTACTACTTTTTTTTTTAAGATTTTATTTATTTATTTGAAAGAGAGAGAGAGGTTACACAAGCAGGGGGAGGGGCAGAGGAGGGAAGAAGCAGACCCCCTGCTGAATACAGAGTTCAATGCAGGGCTGGATCCCAGGACCCTGAGATCATGACCTGAACCAAAGGCAGATGCGTAACCTACTGAACTACCCAGCTGACCCACTATTTTTATTTTACAGGATTATTTGCCAGGGCTATCCATCATATCAAACTCATCTGTGAATTTTATTAAAAATAAAATTAATTGCATGAACCAAGAGATAATAAACAATTCTCTTTTGATAGGTAGTGTTTGAATATGAAGATTATTTTGTATCTGACACAGAAGAGATTGCTTTGTGTCAGACAAATAAAGAAATATCCTGATATTTAATTACCTAAAAGGACCCACTTCTCATGGGCTCCTGGTGAACTATAAAACTGAGTTCTCAATTTAAATGAAACTTTACTTTCCTTGCTCTTCCCATCTCCATTCAAACTAATGATATCTTTCTAAGTCCCTTTTTCTCATTTCTCAGCAATAATTATTCTGTACACATATTTGGCTACAGAAGTTTTCATTCATTTCCAGACACTGTGTTCTCAACTGTGTCTCTCTCTGTCAAATAAATAAATAAAATCTTTTAAAAAAATCTTTAAAAATAAAAAGAAGAACAGGACACGCATGTAACAACTCAAATTTACCTCCCATGCTGCACCCTTACTGAAAAAGCTACAGGGAATGAGATTTTATTTACTTTTTATTTTATTTTTAAGCAAGCTCTACACCCAGTGTGGGACACAAACCTACAACCGCAAAACCAAGAGTCACATGCTACACCAACTGAGCCAGCCAGGCACCCCCACAGAATGAGATTATAAATGTTTTAAAAGAGAATGAGAAAATAAATCAAGAAAGAGGAAGAGATCTGGATAGAAGAGTCCCAGGATGACAAATGTGTATGATGTTTATGGAGAAACAGTCCAGGTGAGAGCTGAAGACAGAGGCTGTAAGAGGGTCTCAAGGAAGAGAGAAACAGGACTGCATCTGAACTGTTAGAAAAGTAAGCATGAGACATCTGCTAGGACAGTTGAGAAAGATCAGAACTGGGATCACAAACTAAGCAAATCTTAATTAACTATTAACTTAAAAACATAAATAAAAGATTGGAGACAACTGGTATACCACTTCCCTCAGCAGACTATTACACAGCCCAAACCACTTAAATACAAAATGCTGATTTTACCAAAGTCCTGGCATAATGATAGAGGCTAGAGAGCTTTAAAAATATGCATACTTAGCTACAGCCTCCAGTCACACAGGAATGAATGCATATGATGTCTGAGATATGTTTTAAAATATTCCCAGACCAACAGGGAGATGAGAAGAAATAAGGGAATTATGAAAAAGATCGTCAGTAAAGCTGGGTAGTATATATGAAGATACACTGGACGTATCATTCATGTGTATGTAAAATCTGTCACAGTCATTAACATAAAGTAACTGAAAAATTTACCACCTATTTATTCTCATGTTGTATTCATAAACTTCCTCTAATTTACTTCCGTACCCGCATCCCGCCACCATAAAGCCACCAGCTGTAAAACAGTATCAGTGGCTTCTTGAAAGCTGAAGTACATTAAGCATGTTTTTAAAATAAAAATATTTAGTGACAAAATGTGACTTCAAATATTCTTGTTAAGTTGTAATATTTTACCAAGTTTCCAATTTTTGAAGAAACAGAGTAGTTTTTCCCCTTATCTTTAAACCTTTAATCCTCCTTTGATTTTGTGGGCTCCTCGGGATTCTAGGATTATTTTCATAAACAATAAGCACACAAAAGGTGAAAACATATTTTTCACTGATAGAACAAGAGAAGAAGGACCAATTATTTGAATGAAACTATGAATTCCCAAATCCATCCCTTTATAAGCAAATTCTATAAGACACGATTCCAGAATATTTTCTGCTAAGCTCTTACCCAGCCCCCTGGCGGCAATATCAGTAGCAAAGAGCACAGCGGCTCTCTTGCGGACAAATTCGTTGTAGACTTCCATCCTTCTCATCTGCTGCTGGCGGCCATGCAGGGCAAGGATAGAGATGCCAGGACGGAGCCGGCAGAACACTCGGTACAGATACTGAACCTAGACATGAACAGAGAAAGGAGTTTGGTACTTCGGGACAGCAGCAGCACAGCAAGCTTATGAGACGAACAGCAAAAATGCTTTAAGGAGCACAAGGTTCACCAATTAAAAAATGTGGAGCAGAGAAGGGAAAATGCAGTCTTAGAGGTGAGGTCTTCAAGCACTTTTTGATCACATTATTTTCAATGAGAATTTATTTAAAAATATGCTCCCTTTACATTTTCAACTTGATAGTGGACATTTTTCCAAATGTAATTAATTGCAAAAACTGTAATTTCTGATATATTATAAATGCTGAGAATTTAAAATAAATTTCTTACACATGTATCAAATAGATTCTAAGTAGCAATTTGATCCCCACAATCAATTTTAAAATACGAAAAAATAAAGGTCATGCCTGTGTGAAAGAAGGCTCCTCAACTTCACTATGAACCTAAAACTGCTACAAAAGAAGTAAGCCCTTGAAAAAATTAGAGACAAAATAAACTCAAGAGAAAGAAATTTTGCATTTATTTTCCTCCTTGAACTTTTTTTTTTTTAACTTTATTTATTTATTTGACAGACAGAGATCACAAGTACGCAGAGAGGCAGAGAGAGAGGAGGAAGCAGGCTCCCTGCTGAGCAGAGAGCCCGATGTGGGGCTCGATCCCAGGACCCTGGGATCATGACCTCAGCCAAATATTCCATATACATCCAGAGGCAGAGGCTTTAACCCACTGAGCCACCCAGGCGCCCCCTCCTTGAACTCTTATGTCAACTTTCTGACCCCACAGAATTTTAACTTAATAGTTTTATGCTTCAAAGTCTTTTGATTATATTAACAATATTCACAACTTTCTACGATAAAATAATGAATATCAGTTTTAATTTCTAATTCCCTGTGGGCATAAAGCTATTAAAAATTCTCAGACTAAGCTATACTTCATTAGTATAAAACTGACCAGTACAAGAAATGTCAGAATTTGATAAAAAGCAAAACAAAGAGGTTCCTGGGTGGCTCAGTGGATTGAGTGTCTGCCTTCAGCTCAGTTCATGATCTCAGGATCATGGGATCAAGACCTGTGTCAGGCTCCCTGCTCCATGGTGAACCTGCTTCTCTCTCTCCTTCTGCACCCCTCACTTGCAAGTGCTCTTTAAATAAAGAAATAAATTTTTTTTTAAAGGCAAAACAAGAAGAACTAATTAACATAATAATTTTATTATACAACATTGGATGTTATTACATCTCTTCTTATATGGAAGTAAATGGAACTGTTAGCTTTATTTCTCTTTAGTTTACATATTAATAAATGAATACTACTAACTGATAGATTGAGGCAGAGTACCGCATTATTTTATTCCTATTTTCTCTTTCTAATATGCATGTTAAGAAAATCTCTTCATGAAAATAAAGAAAATGTACTAGAAGGAACCATCGTGCACTGATGGTAGGAATGCAAACTGGTAGCAGTCACTAAGGAAAACAATATGAAGGTTCCTCAAAAAATTAAAAATAGGAATACTATATGACCCAGCAATTCCACTATAGGGTCTTTACCCGAAGTAAACAAAAATACTAATTGAAAATTATATATGCAGCCCTATGTTTACTGCAGCATTATTTACAATAGCCAAGACAGGGAATCAAGTGTCCATGCAGAGATGAATGGATAAAGAATAGGTGATACATATATACAATGGAATATTACTCAGCCATAAAAAAGAACGAAACCGTGCCATTTACAACAACATGGATCTAGAAAGCATAATGCTAAGTGAAATAAATCAGAGAAAGACATATGCCATATGATTTCACTCATGTGTGGATTTAAGAAAATAGCAAAGACAAAAATAGACAAACAAAAAACAGACTCTTTAGAGAACTAGTCGTTGCCAGAGGGAAGGTGGATGAAACAGGTGATGGGGAATAAGTACACTTATCATGGTGAGCACTGAATAATATATAGAATTACTGAACCACTATATTATACACCTGAAGCTAATGTAACCCTGTATGTAAAATTATACTGGAATTTTTAAAATAAGTTTAAAAAAAAGAAAATGTACTGGAAAGAACCTTAACTCTTTGAACTCCTATATTCCAAAATGATAAATAAAATTTCTAAAAATCTGTCATCTAAGAAGTCCATTAAGTCTCCCTACAAATTTTGTTAAAAGTGAAGAATGGTAAGCCAACTGAACCACAAAAAACCTGTTACCTTATCCTTAGAGCCATTCGCTTTCTGAACAGCAATGCTCCTGGTGCCAGGAAGGTTCTCAGGTCCTGAGACAATGCACCAGGAAGATGACAGATGGATGCACTCATGCCCTTCTTTTGCAGTTATAAAAGGGCTATCATGCAAAGGAAGGAGGGGAAAGGTGAACCTGAAGGTGAGAGACGCACTCTCAGGCAAACCAAGCTCAAAAATGCATATGCAAACCTAGGAAGGGTCAACTGAGAGCATGAAAACTTTCTACAGTTTGCATCTCCTGAATGAAAAATGTCCTTAAATTCCTGTTCTTAAAAAAGTTTACTGAGGTGGACAATTTTCCAAGATCACTCTGGTTAGAATGTGCGATAACTATAGGAAAGAGAGTATGGGAATGAAGAGACCAGCCATGAGTAAGAGAAAGTTAAGCACGGCTTAGATTTAGCGATAGCATGAGGTGCAGTGAGAGGTGGTAGAGCTAATGCAAGTTACCACTATATTGACAATGAGACGAAGACAGACAACAATTAAGGATTCAGTCATTTGAGATGGGAAAGAAATGGGAGGGAGTAGATCTTCAGAATATGAAATCGTAAATTGCTTTTCTTATTTTAAACTTGAGATACCCTCAAGATACTCAACTGGAAATCTCTAGTATTTAAGTGGATACACAAATCTGGGGCTCAGGAGAGTGGTCAGGGCTTGAGATGTTGATGTGGCAGGTGTTAGAACACAGATGGCATTTAAAGCCATGGAAATGAAGAGGTTTCCTAAAAAGAGTAAAGACAGAAAAGGACAGAGTACAACAGACAAACCATTACTTATCTTTCCCATAAGCTGGAGGGAAATTTACTGGTATATTTACCTCACTAAGTACTTAAAAAGCTGTAAGTCTAGAATCTACCTACTATATGCCAACAACTATGTATGCTCAGGTAATCTGAAATATAGAGAGGTAAGTGACATAAAAATCACTCAAGGTCCCTTCTCTTTAAGGGAAGAGACTTTCTTATTTATCACTGAATGCTTTATTCAAGCACATGGCTAGTGTTAAACAAATGTGTTAACTAAATTTAAGACATATACCCTATGGAAGGATAGAGGGAAATCGCTGATTATAACAAGGGGATCGGGAGTATCACAGAAGGACCTCCAGATGTAACATTTGAGCTTAGCCTTACAGGACATTCAACACATTAATGTAAAGGAATGCAGGAGGGCATTCCGGAGATCAGCATGATCAAGGACATCAAAGCATGGAAATAAATGGCACACTCAGTTCAGTATTCATGGAGGGTAGGTGTCGGATTATAAAGACCTGTGGTTAGTCCAGCCATTCAATGGTTTGTTCTACCAGTATTCACACCTATTTATCATACTCCTCACCGCCTCTAGCACTATAGTTATTAGAACAGAAGAAACTGCTATTTATCTAACGGAAATCGTCTATTTTAAAAAGGATGATTCAACATGAATTTCTTAATCATTCAGTACCTCTTTACAACTGGAGAAAAATACAATACTTTTCTTCTTCAGGTGGCTTCTCAAGAAGGAATACAACACACTTATTTTTTGCTGCAGCTCACAAACTATGTAGTTCTGTTCCAGAGTGGCAGGGGTGCTTATGGAAATAAGAGGAGGAAAAACATGAAAAATATACCACATTGGTTACCTTTGAAATCCAGACCCCCGGGGTGGGGGGGAATATATATATATATATATATATATATATATATATATACACACACACACACACACACACACACAGCAGCATGTCTTTCCAACAAATTTCTCATACACATACATATACTGTGAAAGAGAATGTTTTAGAAATTAGAAATAGAATCAGATTATCACAGTTTTGCATATCCTAATAAAATAATGGATCTAGGCAATAATCATCACTCGCTGCTAAAACTTTAAGATTAAAAAGCTATCATTCCTGCCATAAAGGGGTTGTTTGTATCAGATTAATACTCTGGTGGCTTATAGCACTAACTATAAAGCCTGGATTAAACACAAAACAAAAAAACAGAAAGCAACAGAGAGCAACCAAGGCAGCTAGGACTTGAAGTACTGAAAAAGACAACAGACATACCCTGAGGCAAGCCCCACATTAATTACCACTTTCCCCTCAAAGCATCTGCTATCTGCAAAACACAGGAGAGCAACCTTAGGCCTAAATACGACAGTCTAGCTCCTAGAGAGAAGTAGCCAACAAAACACTGAATCTTAATTTCTTCATACAATTTTCCCATGAGAAGTGTGACAACTCCTAAACACACATACACACACACACACACACAGCAAAATGAGTGAAAATAAACAAAAAGCACCAAGTGAGAAGCTCAGAGCTGAGCAGAGATCCTGGCAGTCTCAGGACTAGGAAGTTCAAGCCTGCCCGGATGGAACAGCTCTGCTAACCCACACCTTTCAGCTGAAAGCCCCGGAAGGGCAATAATCCAGCCGGAACTCAAGGCAGAACAAACACAGAAAAGAAACAGAACAGCCCCAGACTCTGAAAGCCAGGCTAGGGCGCCTGGGTGGCTCAGTCACTTAAGCAGCTGCCTTCCGCTCGGGTTATAATCCCAGGGTCCTGGGATCGGGTCCTGCATCGGGCTCCCTGCTTCTCCCTCAGCCTGTACTCTCTCTTGTTCCCCCTGCTTGTACTCTCTGTGTCAAATAAATGAATAAAATCTTTAAAAATAAAAAATTAAAATAAAAGCCTGGGTAGCCCAGATCAAGGTCATCTGTCCTTACAACATCTACCTGCCACCAAATAAATAAATAAATAAATAATCACTCATGGTTTCGCTGAGAATCAAAGATAAGAAAATCTTAAACAATACACAGTATCTTCAAAGGAACAAGAAAACAGTCAGCTTACAATAATGGAAGTTAGAACAATATAAAGGTATCTTTGAAGAAAAAAACCTGCCAAGATATCCCTCCAAAATAAAGAATAAAGAGGTCCTCCGAAAAGTCAAAACAGAATTTTTACACCAGTAAACCTGAACTAAAAAGGAAATTCTTTTGTGCACAAGACACAAAAATATCACAAGAATAACTATTTGGATAAATATAAATAAATACTGATGTTTCAAAAAGTAATAACAGCTTACGGAGTTTAAAATGTATGCAATTAAAATATTTCACAATGAAGGCACAATGGAAAGGGGTAGAAACTCAAATAATATAAGTTATAGATCAATGAACTAAATCCTCCAGTTGCAAAGCAATTATCATACCTGATAAGAGAACCATATGTTGCTTACTAAGTTAAGTCTAAAATATAAGGGGGTATATAATGTAAAGAGTAAATGAACAGAGGAATCACCATGCAAACATGAACCAAGAGAAAGTTGCTATAGGGAGACTAGTATCAAACTAGACTTCAGTGCAAAAGTATTAGTAGAGATAAAGAGCAACACTTCGTAATGATTAATGATGCTAACAGGAAATGTTAATACTAAATTTCTATGCACCTAATAACATAAGCTCAGCATATCCATCTCAAATTCGAAATGGTTCATAATTCACCACAGAATTCAACTTATACTCATTGTAAAACACAGCAAATTACAATGATCCAAATATAATCTTTTCTCAAAAAAAAAAAATTTTCATTAGAAGCACCATTTCACTACAATAGCAATATTAAAAAAAAAAAATACCGGTATACTTAGAAAAATACACAAAATACACAAAACATACACAACTTCAGAAAGATTTAACTTTTAGGGGCACCTGGGGGGCTCAGATTGGTTAAGCCATGCCTTCGGCTCAGGTCACGATCCCAGAGTCCTGGAATTGAGTCCCATATCGGGTTTCCCTTACTCTGCAAGGAGCCTGCTTCTCCCTCTCCCTCTGCCTGCCACTCCCCCTGCTTGTGCGCTCACTCGCACACGCTCTCTCTCTGACAAATAAATAACATTTAAAAAAAAAAAAAGAAAGAAAGAAAAAAGATCTAACTTTTAAATTACTTTTCTGGTCCTGCATGATTTGAGAACAGATACTCTATAATGTCTTAAAAATATTCTTGACTATGATTTTCCCATGGTGTATTAACCAAATTAATGGCTGGAAAAGAAACTTCAATAATGAGACAAAATTCACAATATCTGCTTTTTGTAGCACTCTGGTGAAAAGGAGATTAAAGAATGCTACAGTTATTACCATACACCCCACAGTTGTCAATTATGTCACTGAAGACATGGTTTCTAAAAGCCCCATTGTAAGTGATGGAACTGTATTTCAATAATCATCACCTAGGTGGCTCAGTCGGTTAAGTGTCCAATTCTTAGTTTCAGCTCAGGTCATGATCTCAGGGTCATGAGATCAAGCCCTGCTTGGCGCTTCACACTCACCACAGTGTCCCTCCCTCCACCCCTCTCTCCTCATTCATGTGCAGTCTCTCTCTCTCTCTCTCAAATAAAATCATTTTTAAAAATCATTTTTGAAATAGACAATATTTGCATTCAGTTTTTTCTAACTCTGCTCTATAAATAATAACCCATTGTTATCTACAGAAATTAGCAACAGTGATACTGCGTACAGTTAGTTACCTTAAATGATGCAGTTTAGCGACCACCTAATGACTGAAAAATTCATGTCTGGTAAAAACACTAAAGGGTCTTGAAAACAGTGAGAAAACAAACAGCAGAAAGATCAAAGAAGATAATCTAAAGACCTAGGCAATCTTTAGACTATTAATTGTACCAAGAATGTCAATAGCTATCCCAATACAACCTTATAAACGAGGGCCACTGTCTCCTCCACAGTAAGCTAAGGAGGAAACTACCTCAAGAATCTCCTGCTATGCCCTTCCTGAGTTCTTGATAACCAAAGATACCAGCACCTAGAAGATCACCTAGAAGCATGGAGTCTGGCCTCTTCTAGGGCTTTCTTTAATCCTAGACATATATTAGCTGAACAAAGTTTATGTGGGCTTCCAGGCCCACATTCTCAGCATTTAAAAACCTTCCAAGAGGATAACCCACCCTTTTCTTTCTAGACTAACACTTCATAGGAAGAAATAGAAGTTGAGATAGAGATAATGGTAGGTTGAATTGAGATCTTCAATACAGATCCTACCTACGTTCACCAGAAAATATTTCTGCGAGTCAAGAATGTCCACAATCTACAATGATTCATACCAAATATACATACACAAACTTCCACTTGTATCAAAATACGCTTTAAAATCCATTTCCCCCAATCTATTTCCCACATAGCCACACAACCCCACTGCCCCACATTTTATGCAGGTATAGTTATTAATAAATACCTGTTAATATCTTATGGAAAGAGATGTTAATATCTTATGTTCCCCAGACCATATTTTGAAAAAGACTGCACCATAGTATTCCCACATTTAAAGGGGCATCAAATATTTAAATAATTTTAACTAATATATTTTACTATGCTTTCCATATGTCACAACACATAAAATGATGTCTTATTTCCTAAAAAGTAGTATTAATTTAAAATGTCGAATTTGTATACTAAAAAGAACATTGATTTTTTTTTAATTTTATTTTTTTTTCACTGTTCCAAGATTCATTGATTATGCACCATACCCAGTGCTCCATGCAATACATGCCCTCCTTAATACTTACCACCAGGCTCACCCAATGCCCCACCCTCCTCCCCTCCAAAACCCTCAGTTTGTTTCTCAGAGTCCACAGTCTCTCATGGTTTGTCTCCCCTTCCAATTTCCCCCAACTCACTTCTCCTCTCCTTCTCCCAATGCCCTCTGTGTTATTCCTTATGCTCCAGAAGTAAGTAAAACCATATGATAATTGACTCTCTCTGCTTGACTTAAATTTCACTCAACAGTTGCCTGATTTCAAGCTTTACTACAAAACTGTGATCACCAAGACAGCATGGTACTGGCATAAGAACATTGATTTTTGATTAAATCAAATATGGTTTTAAATAGTTCATACCTGTATTTTGCTTTTTCATGAACCCAGACATACTCAGGGTTTTTCAAACTCAAGCGTGCAAGATCCTTTACAGATTTGGTTTGTGTAGCTGAAAAGAGTAAAGTCTGACGTTTCTTGGGAAGGTTTTCAATAATAGCATTCATGGTATCAGCAAAGCCCATATCCAAGATTCTATCTGCTTCATCAAGAACTAAAAAAGAGAAAATTCAAGGTGAACTACAACATTTAAAATATACATTAGGCTAAATGTAAACTACTATTTAGACTGGATCCTAGAAGAGAAAAAAAGGACATTAGTGGAAAAACTGGTGAAATCCAACAAAGTCTGGAATTTATGTAATGCACCAACATCAATCAATCTTCATTCTGACAAAAGTACCACAGTCGTGTATGGTGTTGCACCAGAGGAAACTGGGGGAGGGGTATAAAGGAATTCCCTATACTATCAGTGTACTTATAAACCTAGAATTATTACAAAATAGACTTTTTTAAAAAAACCACATTTGGTAATATCACCATAAGTGGATATAACTTAAAAGATCAATTCTTAGCAATGTCAAATACTGAAGTGTCTAATTTCATATACAACTACTTATATTCTTCTGACCATTTTGTTTAAAAAAAAAAGGCTAGCTGTACTCTCTGGGTTCAGAACCCCTATGCCAATAAATTGTCTCAGGTTATTTCTCAGATGTTTTATTAAATAAATATTAAGATTAAAAATTTCTATCATTAAAATTTATGAAGTTTCTCTCCTAAATCTCAGATTGTTTCATCAGAAATTCATTAGACTCACCTAACATTTGGAGATTGGTAGCATGAAAACATATTGTTTCATCCATGTGTTGAAGAAGCCGACCCGGAGTGCAAACAAGTATATTTATGTTATTGATCCTCTCAGCTTCGTGTTTCAGATCCTGAAAACAGGTGTTTCTTTTGATTACACAGACACATCACTGAGCAGCCTGTGTATCAAACTGTAAGAGCCATGTGCATGTGTCATTTCATCATAACAATGTAGATACCCTACAAAGAGATATGATTCCCTCTTGTATTTCTGCAGCACATCCAAATTTCAGGGCAAATGAAAGCCCTAAGTGAAGGCCTAAAGAGCTCAGAGTGCATGAAGATCCTTAATTACAGCCAGGATCCTGAGGCCAAGAAAAATTTCCTATAAATGCTCCAACTTTTCACTTCCCTTTACATCTGCCAGAACTTACACTGGAATCACTGCCATTATTTAAGTCAGAGCCCAGAGGCCTTAGGGAGGCTCTGACACCATGTGTTCTCTACGTTCTAGAAGTTGTCTCCTTGAAACAAGAACCACAGAATGTTAGCTGTTAAAGATGCATGACAGATACATGAGTATGTGAAGGCTTATGATGCTACTCCTTCTTTGCATATATCTGCATATAAATTCAAGAACTCAAGTATTATCCTCACAGTCTAGAAGAGACTGTAGCACAAACAAGGACACCAGGTATACTAGCAGGAAGATCGGAAGTTGCGTAGCAGGTTCCACCATGAGCTAAAATCAACATTCCTCTTCTACTCCAGAAAGCTGGAGAATCAGACAAAAATGACTTTAAAACAATGACTGTAACAAAAAAACAAAAAAGGGCATTACATAATGATAAAGGGATCAATCCAAAAAAAGTGGATATATTTATACACCAAACACAGAAGCATGTAAACACAAAAAATATTAACAGACTAAAGGGAGAAATTGAAGTCTCCTAATAGTAGGAGACTTTAATACCCCACCTACATCAATGGGTAGATTATTGGGACAGAAAATCAATGAGGAAACATTAGACTTAAACAATACATTAGACCACATGAACTTAACAGGTATGTACAAAACATTTCATCTAAAAAATTCAGAATACATATACTTTTCAAGTATAAATAGACCATTCTCCAAGACAGAACACGTGTTAGTCTCAAATTGAAGACTGAAATCGTATCAACCATCATAGTGATACAGGCCTAATTCAAAAAAACAAGAAAAATGCCAAAATGAACAATTTAACTTTACACCAACAGGAAGCAGAAAAAGAACAGATAAAACCCAAAGTTATCAGAAGGAAAGACATAAAGATCAGAGTGGAAATAAATGAGAGAGTCTCAAAAGACAATAGAAGGGGAGCCTGAGTGGTTCAGTAGGTTAAGCGTCTGCCTTCAGTTCAGATCACCATCTCAGGGTCCTGGGATCAAGTCCCAAGTCCTGGGATCCAGTCCCACGTTGGGATCCCTGCTCAGCGGGGAGTCTGCTTGTCCTTCTCCCTCTACCCCTCCCCTCACTCATCCTCTCTCTGAAATAAAATCTTTAAAAAAAACAAACAATAGAAAATATCAATAAAATGAAAGCTGGTTCTGTGAAAAGACTTTTTAAAAACTGACAAACTGCTAACCATACTCATTAGGAAAAAAAAAAGGAAATCTCCGAAAAAAATTCATAAATGAAGTTACAGCCAACACCACAGAAATAAAAAGAATTAAAGTGACAACTAGAATTACATTACAACAAGCTGAAAATCTAGATAACAATAAATTCCTAGAAACATAGAACCTTCCAAGACTGAATCACAAAGAGACAATCTGAAAAGGCTGATTACAAGTAATGAAATCGAATCAATACTTTTAACACTCCCAAACAACAAGTTCAGGACTGGGCAGCTTCACAGGTGAGTTTTAACATTTAAAGAAGAGTTAATAGCTGTCTTCCTCAAATTTATCTCAAAAATTGAAGAGGAAGGCTACTCCCAAACTCATTTCACAGGACAAGCATTATGCACATACCCAAATCAGACAATAACGCCACAAAAAAAAAAAAAAAAGGAAAGAAGAAAGAAAACTATTGACCACTATCTCTGATAAACACAGATGCAAAAATCCTCAACAAAATATTAGCAAACTCATAATACAATTCCTATCAAAATACCAATAGCTTTTTTCATAGAACTAGAACAAATAATACTAAAATCTGTATGGAACCACAAAAGACCCTGAATAGCCAAAGCAATCTTAAAAAACAAAAACAAGGGGAGCCTGGGTGGCTCAGTGGGTTAAAGCCTCTGCCTTCGGCTCAAGTCATGATCTCAGGGTCCTGGGATCGAGCCCCACATTGGGCTCTCTGCTCAGCAGGGAGCCTGCTTCCTCCTCTCTCTCTCTGCCTGCTTATGATCTGTCTGTCAAATAAATAAATAAAATCTTAAAAACAAAAACAAAAACAAAAAAAAACCTGGAGGTATCACAATCCCAGATTTCAAGTTACACTACAAAACGGTAGTGATTAAAACAGTATATAATACTGGCATAAAAACAGACACAAAGGTCAAAGGAATAATACATAGAAGTCTCCCCACAACTATATGGTCAACTAATATTTGACGAAGTAGAAAAAGCTATCCAATGAGAAAAAGTTAGCCTCTCCAAGAATATTGGGAAAACTGGAGAGCCACATGCAAAAGAATTAAACTAGAGCACTTTGTTATACCATACACAAAAATAAAATGGATTAGAGACTTAAATGTTAAGACCTGAAACCATGAAATTCTTGAAGAGACCATAGACATAATCTCTGATGTCACCCATAGGAACATTTTTCTAGGTATGTCTGAAGTAAGGGGAATAAAAGCAAAAATACACTACTGGGACTATGTCAAAATAAAAAGTTTCTGCACAGCAAAGTTAACAAGTTGGCAAAACTGAGACAATCTATATAATGGGAGAAGATATTTGCAAATGACATATCTGATAAGCATTAATATCCAAAATATATAAAGAACTGATAGAACTCAATACACAAATAATCCAATTAAAAAATAGGCAGAAGGCTATCATTTTCCCTTCTGCCCATTTTTTAATTGGAAGAATTAGAAGAAGCCATATGGATGGCCAACAGACACATGAATAGATCCTCAACATTACTCATCATCAGGGAAATGCAAATCAAAACCACAATGAGATATGGTCTCACACCGGTCAGAACGGCTAAAATCAACACAAGAAAAAACAGGTGCTGACAAGGATGTAGAGAAAGATGAACACTTTTGCACTACTGGTTGGAATGCAAGCTGGTACAGCCACTCTGGAAAACAATATTGAGGTTCCTCAAAAAGTTAAAAACAGGGGCACACAGGTGGCGTAGCTGGCTAAGTGTTGGAGTCAATTTAAGCTCGGGTCATGATCTCAGGGTCATGAGATTGAGCCCCATGTGGGGCTCTGTGCTCAGCACAGTCTGCCTGTCCCTCCTCCTTCTCATCCCCCTCCTCCAGCTTGTGCAGGCACTCGCACTCTCTCTCTCTCTCTCAAATATATAAATAAATAAAATCTTAAAAAAAAAATACTAGAAACCTTTGTCTAAAGAGCCCTTCAGAAAACAAAAAAAGTTAGGGGCACCTGGGTGGCTCAGTGGGTTAAAGCCTCTGCCTTCAGCTCGGGTCATGATCCCAGGGTCCTGGGACCAAGCCCCACATCGGGCTCTCTGCTCAGCGGGGAGCCTGCTTCCCCCTCTCTCTCTCTCTGCCTGCCTCTCTGCCTACTTGTGATCTCTGTCTGTCAAATGAATAAATAAAATCTTAAAAAAAAAAAGTTAAAAATAGATCTATCCTAGAATCCAGCAATCTCACTACTAGGTATTTACCCAAAGAATACAAAATACTCATTCAAAAGGATACATGCACCCTGAATAGCAGCATTATCTACAAAAGCCAAATTATGGAAAGTCCAAGTATCCAACTGATGAATGTATAGAGAAGAGGTGGTATATATATACAATGGAATATCACTCAGCCATTAAAAAAAAAAAGAAACTTTGCCTTTTGCAATGACATGGATGGAGCCAGAGTATACCATGTTAAGCTAACTAAATCAGAGAAAGGAAAATACTTTATGGTGTCACTCATATGTGGAATTTAAGAAACAAAACAAATGAGCATAGGAAAACAAGAGAAAGAAAGAGAGGCAAACCAAGAAACAGACTCTTAGCTACAGAGAACTGATGGTTAGGAGGGAAGGTAGGTGGAGAGATAGGGAAATAGGGAATAGAGATTAAAGAGTATATTTATTGTGATGAGAAAAAAATGATAAAAAATTTATTAGCAAACCAGATCTAACAATACAAGAATCATACACCACGATCAAGTGGGATTTATTTCACAAATGCAAGAACAGCTCAACATCTGCAAATCAACATGATACACCATATTAACAATACAAAGGATTAAAATCATATGATCTCAACAGATGTAGAAAAAGTATATGACCAAATTCAACAACCACTCATGATAAAAATTCTCAACGAAGTGGATATGAAAGGAACATACCTCAATATAATAAAGGCCACATATGACAAACTCAAAACTAACATCATACTCAACGGTAAAAAACTAAAAGCTTTTCCTAGCCAGAGCAATTAGGCAAGAAAAAAAACTAAAAGGCACCCAATTGAAAAGGAAGAAGTAAAACTGTCACTATCTGTTGATACAGGATACTATATATATATAAAAAACCCTGAAGACTCAACCAAAAAAGTATGAGAACTAATACATGAATTCAGTAAAGTCACAGATATAAAATTAACATATAGAAATCATTTGTGTTTCCATATGCTAATAACAAGCAATTAGAAAGAAATTAAGAAAAGAGTCCCATTTACGATTACACCAAAAAATAATAAAATACCTAGGAATTAACAACTAAAGAGATAAAAAAAAAATACCCATACTCTGAAAACTTTAAGACACTCATGAAAGAAACCGAAGACTACACAAATGGAAACATATCTAGAGCTCATAGATAGCAAAAACATTGTTCAAACGTCCATACTACCCAAAGCAATCTACAGATTCAATGCAATCCCCACTGAAATAACAATGGCATTTTCACAGAAATCGAACAAACAATTCTAAAATTTACATGAAACCACAAAGAGCCCAAAGAGCCAAAGCAATCTTGAGAAAGAAGAACAAAGCTAGAGGTACCACAACCCCAGATTTCAAACTGTATTACAAGCTATCATAACCAAAACAGTATGGTACTGGCACGAAATAGACACAGAGATCAATGTAATAGAATACAGAGCCCAGAAATAAACCCACACATGTATTAAATTAAATTACATATGTAATCTGTGACAAATGAGAAAGGAACATACAATGGAGAAAAGACAGTCTCTTCTATTGATGGTGTTAAGAAAACTGGACAGATACATGCAAAAAAAGTCAAAATGGACCACTATCTTTTACAATACACAAAAACTAGAAATGGATTAAAGATTTGAACATAAGACCTGAAAGCATAAAACTCTTAGAAGAAAACATAAGCAGTGATCTCCTGGCCTTAGCAACATTTCTCCTGATATGTCTCCTTAGGCAAGGGAAACAAAAGCAAAAATAAATTATTAGGACTTCATCAAAGTAAAAAGTTTTTGTACAACAAAGGAAACCAACAAGAAAATGAAAAGGCAACCTACTAAATGGAAAAAGATATCTGCAAATGACACATCTGATAAAGGGTTACTATCCTACATATATACAAGATACGTAATACCCTATAATATTCTATTTATATATAATATATATGTCATATGCATATTATATATATAAAGAACTTCTACAAACTCAACACCAAAACACCAAACAACCCAATTAAAAAGTGGGCTTAGGACTTGGGTATTTTCCCCAAGACCTACAGTTCCCAAAGATATACAGTTTCCCAAAGGGAAACAGGCATATGAAAAGATGCTCTAGGTCACCAATCATCAGAGAAATCCAAATTAAAACCACCATGGGGTATCACCTCACACCTGCCAGACTGGCTAACATCAAAAAGAAGCAAGCATTGGTGAGGACATAGTGAAAAGGGAACCTCTGTGCACTGTTGAGGGTAATGTGAACTGATGCAACCACTGTGGAAAACAGTATGGAGGTTCCTCAAAGAAATTAAAAATAGAACTACCATACGATCCCACAATTCCTGTTCTGGATATTTATCCAAAGAAAATAACACTAATTCGAAGAGGAATGTACAGCCCTATGTTCACTGTAGCATTATGTACAATAGCCTAGATATGGAAGCAACCCAAGTGTCCATCAACAGGTGAATGGATAAAAAAGATGTGGTATATATATATATAAAGGAAAATTACTCAGCCATAAAAAAAGAATGAGATCTTGCCACCTGCAACAACATGGGCAGACCCAGAGAATATTATGCTTAAGTGAAAGAAGTCAGAAAAAGACAAATACCATATAATTTCACTTACATATGGAATCTAAAAAAAAAAAAACAACAACAACAATAAGCAGAACTAGATCCATAAATACAGAAAACTAACTGATGATTGCCAGAGCAGAGAGGGAAAGGCAAAATGGGTGAAACGGAGTAGAAGATACAAGCTTCCAGGTATGGAATAACTAAGTCACAGGGATGAAAGGCAAAGCACAGGGAATATAGTCAACGGTACTGTAATAGTGTTGTATGGTGTTAGATGGTAGCACTTGCCGTGAGCATACCAGAACATATACACTTGTTGAATCAGTATGTTGTACACCTGAAACTAATGTAATTATGTTAACTATACTTCAACCTAAAAAATAAAGATAAAAAAATTTTAAACACCGTCTTCCTTTCTACTGCTGCTGACCCAGCAAAGTTCAAAATTATTCAAACTTTTACATATTTCCTTAAAAGGAACTAGTCCAAATACTCAAATGGTACCTTTCTCAAGTAAATTCACATATAGATTTACAGGCTGTTTAAGTTATATTAATCTCAGAGAACCTGATCAATTCAGATACCCTCACAAAAACAGACTTTCTGGACCTTCAAAATTGATAAGCAGAACTCTAGAAGATAGTGACCCCACCATGATGCCAGCCTACCAGTCTAAATAAAATCTTCACCTCTTTCCTGTCAACTGCCACATTGCTCCAATATAAGTTATAGAAAAAAGAAGGACAAGAGAAAAGAACAAACCTTTCCACCAATGATGAGACCAGCGGAAAAGTCATGATTCTTTCCTACTTTCCGGAGAACCTCAAAGGTCTGATAGGCTAGTTCTCTCGTAGGTGATATAATCAGAACCCCCAGCCCATCCGTTGACGTCCACTGGAGACGATATAAGGCTTCCAGCACCTCAAAAAAAGACAGCAAATTTGTGTTTAGTAAGTCCCTTCAGGAGGCAGCATTTTGATTCCGAACTGACCCTGCTCCTCCAAATCAAAGAAAGGCACCTTCCAAGCAGAAGACATATCAGTCACAAGTGTCATCCAATCAGAAAGAAATTCTTTGCTTTGTTTTTTCTTTTTCTTCCAGCCACCAGATCCCTCAAATCATAGAAGGAAGGGAACATAAACCTCACAGCAGGTCAGCTGCCACCACAGCCCTGTCAGCAGGAGACTGGCCATCAGTGAGAGGGACATGCAGCCCTCAAACTATTAAAACAGGTTTTGGAAAAATATCTGTCACCATTTTCTGAACAGAAACCACATTAAACTTTCATCTGTATAGTTACTGTAATTATACAGTGACTGAATTTTCTAGTTGTAGAGAAACACCGTTATGAAAAATTGGATTTAAGGGGAAAATGGTTTTGCAATACTTGGAACAAAAACTCAAATGTGATTTTCCTAAGCCAATTGTTTTGTAGGAATTAAATTATGAGACCAAGTGCTTAACTGAGATATAAGTAAATTCCTAAGAGGCTCTATTGTTTTATTGCTCAAAACGACAGCTATCAATGACCTGGAAAATTCTCAATGAATCACCCAATCTCCTTCAAGAGAGCATACTTCAGCTTTATTCTAAATGAGTAGCAAGTATAACATGCAACTGGCAGGTCTGCAAGCATGAGCACATAAACAGCCTCTCCAGTCTGCCCCAGTGGCCCTACAACAGTGCAGAACCATGCTCACCTGCCACCCTGGAAGACACACAACCTTCAGGAAGTAAAGGCTTGTCAAGGCACAGTAACTCACTCATTCAAAAAGTTACTGAGTGCCCGCCATGTGCCAGGCACTGTGTTAGGACGGAGGGAATACGGCGGACAACAGGACAGTTGGGGCCCCTGTCTGATAAAGTTCACATTCTAGCTGAAGAAATCCAACAGGAAACAACTCTCCAGATAATGATTTCTACCTAGGCACAGAATGTTTTAAAAGCATGTAACAGAGGACCTGACCCAATATAAAAAAACTTACTTACTGGAACAAGGAAAGCCAAAGTCTTGCCAGATCCTGTCTTGGCAGCTCCAAGAACATCTTTACCTTGCAAAGCCAAGCCGATGGTCTGTTTCTGTATCTCAGTTACCAAACGGTACTGGGCTTCTTGCAAACCTGCCAAGGTGGAGGGGAGGAGAGTGACACTTGAGAAAATCCCTGTAAAATAAGAGTATGGGCTAAACTGTGCCCCCTCAAATTACTACATTGAAGCCCTAACACCCATACTCAGAAACAGGGTCTGTGAAGTGGTGATTTAGTTCAAATGAGCCCTGATCTGAAGTCATTGGTGTCCTTATAAAAAGGGGAAAGTTGGAAACAAAAAGAGACACCAGCGGTATGACTGCACAGTGGGACAACCACAAAAGACACAGCAAGAGAGTGGTCATCCATAAGCCAAGGAGAGAGTCCTGGAACAGACCCTTCCAGGACGGCTCTCGGAGGAAACTAACCCTGCCAGCATCTCCATCTTTGGACTTGTAGCCTCCAGAACTGTGAGAAAATTCATTTCTGTCATTTAAACAACTCCTACCTCCCAGTCTGAGATTTTGTTCTGGTGGTCCTAACATGCTAATATAAAAGATGTCACTTTTGTCTTGTTCATTTTAATTAACATAATAGATTTTATTTTAATTACTGAGAGGCCCAGCATCTTATTTTTTCACTACTGTTCTTTAACTAGTCCAGAAAGAGGGACGCCTGGGTGGCACAGTGGGTTAGGCATCTGCCTCCGGCTCAGGTTATGACCCCAGGGCCCTGGGATCAAGCCTCATGTCGGACTCCCTGCTCAACGGACAGCCTGCTTCTCTCTCTCCCTCTGCCTGCCTCTCTGCCTACTTATGTTCTCTATCTTTCTGTCAAATAAATACATAAAAACTTAAAACAATACTCCAGAAAGCATGTGCTATGGTGAGTGCTGTGAAGTGTGTAAACCTGGCGATTCACAGGCCTGTACCCCTGGGGATAAAAATACATTATATGTTTACAAAAATTTTTTAAAAAAATTAAAAAAAAAAAATACTCCAGAAAGCATGAGAATGAAAAATCAGTAAAACTTGAATGAATTAGGGGCCCCTGGGTGGCTCAGTGGGTTAAAGCCTCTGCTTTCGGCTCAGGTCATGATCCCAGGGTCTTGGGATCAAGCCCCGCGTCGGGCTCTCTGCTCAGCAAGGAGCCTGCTTTCCTTCCTCTCTCTCTGCCTGCCTCTCTGCCTACCTGTGATCTCTGTCAAATAAAATAAAAAAAAAAAAAAAAAAAAAAAAAAAACCTTGAATGAATTAATATTGTTTCTTGGTGTTAAAGGTTCAAGATATCAAGATTATTTGCCAAAATAATATCTTTCACATTAAATGCTCTAAACTTTTTGCCATTTATAAAAAACATCGAGAAACCCAACATGTCCCAAAATCACCATACACCTACCTTTCAATGTTTTTTTGGACAAGGGGAAATCTGAAAATCTTGTAATTTCATTTACATTTATCTGAAAAAAGAAAAAGGAGACAGTGTCAGTTAAGACAAAAAAATGTACCACATAATTCATCTGTTTCACAACAAGGGCATTTTTGGTTCTACATTGTGCTGCCTGGCTAGTCCTTGGTACTACAGGATTGAATTCAACCATCACTTCTAATTAAAAACCATCATTCCTTCTAGAATGGAATATGCTGTAAGGAAGTTGTTGTGAATCAAAAATACAAGCTTGTGACAATTAAAATTGGTTAAAAAAAAAAAAAGACACCATCTCATTCACTCAAAACACACACACACACCACCACCACCACCACCACCACCACCAACCTCCTTCACCTCTGAGAACACTGTAAATCACCACCCATCAATTTTAGGAAGAAACTCTACCTTCAGTCCATCCTTCAAAGAATATTAAGAAAAAAGGGGCAAAATGACTCTAAGCCACAGAGCACAATGACAATACTTCTATTTACACACTTCATAGAACAGACTGAAGTTAATTGGAGAAATGTATCTTGTTAGCACAAATCTTTTCAAGTTTTAACCATCAATCAGTGGCATGCCAAATCCAACCTGACAACTCTTCATTTGGGGGTACAGTGAAGGAGGGAGCATTAACAATAACCACAAGAAATGTCTCAGTCACACTCTGAAGCCACAATAAGTAACATTTTGCCCTTTACCTTTACATTATCTAAATGTTCATTACTGATGTTCTTCATTAGCATAAACCCAATTTTCTGAATTTCATTTCAGCTACTCAGGGGAATTACTTTATTACAGATGCTGAAAACAGGAACTCCTATTCAGATCTGGGAATATGCTGCCAAATTATTCATGATTCACAAAAGAGAAAAGTTGCATTTGTGAGGTTCATTTGTTTAAATTACACTCCAGGCAGTAAAGGGATGACAACTTTTATTTCATTTTACAGTCTACATATCATCTTTCCCAAGATCCTTAAGATAGCCCAGATGGGGTTATCTCTGTCCTCACACGCTGAAAACACGAATATTAAAAACATTGCCTTAATCCCTACAAATCATTCCAGAGAAGAGTGAAAAGGAATAATCAGTGTACTCACATTAGAAAGGGAAAAGTTCGTTAGACTATCCTGTCCCATCTGGGAACCTTAATTAGAAGATAAATCTCCCAAATACAACAACAAAATTAGAGGCAGTCCACCCATGCACTTGTGATATGATCAGATGAAAAGCTGTTTTCACAAAGAAGAGAAGTCATACAGGAGGAGCTAGATGAGTGACACACTGGTCAGCCTCCATCAGAGACACAGCACAGGCAAAGTAGGAAATACTGCACATCTCTCTCTAGTCTTCTGACCTCCTAATGGAAAGTCTGGAAGAATGGAATTGTCCCAGCACTCTGTTGGCCATTACAACATAGAGCTATACAAGGTATTCTTAGAAAGAAGTCTAAGAAACAGAAGGAAATTTTTACTCCATTGATGAACTACAACAGGAATCAGCAAACCATGGCCCAATCCAATCTGCTGCCTGTTCTTGCAAACAGTTTTCCTGGAGCATAGCTACAACCACTCATTTACATAGTGTCTATGTGGTTATGACAGAGAGCACGTGGTCAACAAAGCGTAATACTTACTATCTGGCCTATTCCAGAAAAAGGATGCCAACCCTGTTCCGGAAGGACAATTACATTCCAAGGAATATTTAGAACTCACAGAAGTCAGCTATGGTTCCTACGAACAAAATAACACTGTATCTCCCCTTCAGCCCTTTCACTCCTGGGGCGCCTGGGTGGCTCAGTGGATTAAGCCTCTGCCTTCAGCTCAGGTCATGATCTCAGGGTCCTGGGATGGAGCCCCACATCCGGCTCAGCAGGGAGCCTGTTCCCCCCCCCCCCCCCCCGCCGCCTGCATGTCAAATCTCTGTCAAATAAATAAAATAAAAAAAAAAAAGTCACTCCTGTCTTCCAATGTTCACATGCCTTCTACAATCTGTATCACTCCTCTAAAATCAGAGAACAGATGTTTCAGTGACAGGACTTGTTCAGGACTTCCCATCACAGGCGGGAAAGCTGGAGGGGGTGGAGGGGAGAACAGGGTGCATACCACTGACCCCCCCTGTACTTCTTCCAACTGTCTTCTCACAACTCTCGTTTCTCACAAAAGTGAATGATGCTTTCATATCCTCAAAGCTGGAGAAGAAAAAACAATGTCCTACAATGCTCCACCTCCTGCAGTCACGACAAGAAAAGCAATCTACTTCAAACCACACCAAATTCTGATTAAGGGGGGAAAACGTGGATTAGAGCGCAGGGTTCCCATAGAGCACTAGCTGATTACTATCCAAGAAAGTCTAAATGAATCCAGGCGCAGAGATGGAGTCACTCAGCAACAGGGACACAGTTGCTGAACTGAAACAAAAAGCTCAGCACTTCTCAGTAAGCTCCAATCCCCCACTCTCCATTGAAACCCCAACACACACACTACGCGGTGGCCTTAGAAACAAAGCACCCAGATCTCCGGCTGCAGGGAAGCCCGTGGGCAGATGAGCAGTGGCCGATCCTCCAGAGGCACCACTGACAGCACCATGCTCCCCGGCTGCCCCGAGGGCTGCTCACTGTAGCAGTACGACGACAGACCCCGGTCTGCAGGACCAGAGACCAGAGACTCCCTTAAGGGCAAGTCTGGTTCCAGGATACCCCACCAGCAGAAGCCTGCTTTGACTGTGCTACCGCATGAGACTCTTCCTACTGGCTCCTCCTTCAGTCCTCCATCCTTTCCCTATTTCTGTTCCTTCTCGTTCACTTCTGCAGACACCCCCCCCCCCCAAATAAATCTCCAATTCACTTCATCCCAACTTGGTATCTATCTCCCAGAAGACCTAAGACCTAGACTACAACACAAGTCTCCAACCTGGCCACAGCCTTCACAGCCTTTACAGCTTGGCTGTGTTCTCTAACTGCTCCCAGACACTCCCCACTGCTTCCAGATAAGGCCTCCAAACATGGCCTCTGTGTGAATCTCCCACAGGGGCTGAAACAAATGAGCACTGACAGTGACTTAAACCAACATAAATTTATTACCTCACAACTCTGAAAGTCAGAAGTCCTAAATGGGTCCTCACTCAGTTAAAACTCTTCCTGGTGACTAGAGAAAATCCACTTCCTTGCTTTTTCCAGCCTCCACAGTCTGCCCACTTTCTTGGATTGGATCCCTCTTCCATCTTCAAAACCAGCCAGCAACAGTCTTCCCATTTTCCTCACCTCACAGCATCCCCACACATTCCAGGGCTCTTGGGTCATCACACTGGGCCCACCTGGATAATCCAGAACCCCCTCTGTTAAGGTCAGCTGATCAGCAACTTCAATTAACCTTTGCCATGTGACTTATTCATAGGCTCAGGGTGAGGATGCAGACATCTTCTAACTCCTACAAACTGTTGACAATCCACCTCTGGCCCTCTTCTGCAACCTCATCTGAAGCCAGTTCAGGAATACATACCACACTCCATGGAGTATGTCCCTCTCAAAGAACACCACATATTTTCACATCTTTTTGTATATCCCTGCGTTGCTCCCTTCATATACAATGTTCTAGCCAATCTTTTCTATCTGGAGAACCCATGATTCAAGAACAAGCTCTACTCATGGCTACCACAAACTGTTGCACGCTTTGTTGCACAAAGGCATATGGGGGCTAAAATCCAGCTCACACTCAGATCCACAAGCCAGGCCTGAGGCTGCAACCACAAGCAGAAAGGGCAGCATGCCCAGAGGAAACACGTCTTTCTCATTCACCTAGCCAGAAAGGGCAGGTACAGAATAACCCAACCTCTTTCCCACTAATTACACCACCCTCAAATTCCGCAGCACTGTAAATATCTAGGATTCTAACATTTATCAAAATGTATCAACCCCCCACCTCTGTAGGGACACAGACATATATTTTTCCCCATCTATTTTGACGTAGAACTCAACAAGTGCTTTGTCAAACTGTTCGAAATGTTTCTGAATCAAACTGTTCAGTGTTTCACCAGTAAGGCTACTGAACACCACCCCTGTATTATAAACATGCTGTAATAATAGTTTAATGCACAGACGCTATCATCTGAGGAACCCTGCAGTGAGGGTCTGCACCTTAGTTACCTAGACAATAACAAATCCGCTATGATTGTATTCTAGAATTGCTAGCCCTGGTGTTTGATTTCACAGTGCATTTCTTTCTTGACAAAATCTTAAGAAAATATTTCTAAGATTAAAAATAAATAAATAAAACACAACAATACTGGAAAAGGTTCCTTCAGTTTAGTGAAAAGCTTAGAATTTAAACATTCATGAGGTGCAATGCAGTAAAGCGTAGTGATCTGGCGCTCTGGCATCAGACCTAGACCACCTGAGTTGGAACTTTTCCACTACTAGCTGTTTAAGCTTGCAGAAATTATTTAACCTTGCTCTTCCTTAAAGCTTCTCACCTGGACAATGGAAACCGTCTCATAGTGTCATCTACTTTAAGGATATGGTAAGTCAACACGTAAAAAGCTTCTTAAGTCTTAGTAATTATAATTCAAACAAAAGACCAAAAAGAATAGACCTATTTTACCAACCAGAAGAAAGCCATCTGGAAAAGGTCCTCGTGCACCAAACAACACCCGAACACTAAGCACCTACTCCAGGACAAGCACTGTGCTACCAATGACTGGGAAGCACAAACGTGAGGGTATTAAAGGTTTCTGACCTGCAGGGGTTCATGATCTATCGGGAAAGTTAAGGAAAAGGCTAAACAAAGGAGCCAATCATCACAGCCTAGTGATAATTCTGTAATAAAAGTGTATACAAAATGCTACAGACACACAGCAGCCTTAACCCCACCTGAGAAGGTCAGGAAGAGAAGTTTAAATCTTGAAGGACTGGGAGGTGTTCCTAGAGTGGGAGAATGGGGGTGCTCACTGCAAGTGGTAGAAACATCAACTACCAGGACAAGAAACATCAGGGAGCGGGATGACTGGGTGGCTCAGTCAGGTAAGCAACGGACTTTAGCTCAGGTTATGATCTTAGGGTCCTGAGATCGAGCCTCGTGTTGGGCTCCTCACTTAGCCAGGAGCCTGCTTCTTCCTCTTCCTCTGCTCGTACTCGCTCTCGCTCTCTCTCTCAAATAAATAAGTAAAATCTTGGAATAATCTTAAAAAGAAAAGAAAAAGCAGCATCAGGGAGCACAGCCACTTCATGAAACTACAAGTTGTTCTCGCGTGTATGCTTACACACACCACTTGGTTTACATGTATTACCTCTTTGAGCCTTTCACTACTCTGGGTAGTTACTAACCTCTGCTGAACCAAACAAAGTGAGACTCAGAGATATTAAGGAGCTTGGCTACTCAAAACCCAAACTGGGTGAGATTTAAACCAAGTCTGCCTGACCACAAATAAATTACTGTTCCACCGGAAGAGGACGTGTTGACACATGAAAGTATTTGACCATTTTCCTGAAAGTAACTGAGCCAAGGGAGGGTTTTAATCAGGAATAAGATGATTGGATTTTCATCTTGGAAAGAATCACTCTGCCAGCAATACAGAAGATAGATTAGGGGGATAAGGCCTAAGGGCCAAATCCAGCCACCAGTTTTCCTAACTGAAATTCTGCTGGAACACAACTATACCATCTGTTTAAGTATTTCCGTAGCAGCTTCTGTGTTACAACGGCAGAGTTGAGTAGTTCCACCCTCCTGAACTGCAAAGCTGAAACCATTTATTATCTGATCCTTTACAGAAAAAGCCTGCTAATCCCTATTACAAGCAATAGTTACTGTAGTAATCCATGCAAGAGATGATGGGGCCTGAACTTAGGCATGGGGTTGGGGGGGGAGCGGTGGAGTAACATTTAAAAAATGTTAAGAGGCAGAGGACATCATCAGTGTGACTGACTGGATGTAAGAGTGCTGAGAGGGAAGTCTCTAGGATTGGATTACTCCCTAGGTTTCTAGCTCAGCAGTCTGCTTAGATAGTGGGGCTGGCATGTGGTGGGCCAAGTAACAGCCCCAAATATCTCTACATGCTTACCTCCAGCACTGTGCGTATTATCTTAGATGACAAAAGTGATTTTTGTCCAGGTCATTATCAAAGATCTTGAGGTGGGAAATTATCCTCAATATTCTGGGTGGGCCCTAAATGCAATCAGAAGTATCCTTATTTTAAAAGAGCAGAAATAAATTTGACACAGAACCACAGGCAATGTGTCCACGGAGGCAGAGACGGAAGTGATGCAGCCACAAGCCAAGGGAATGCAACCACCAGAAGCCGGAAGTAGCAAGAAATGGATTTTCCCTGAGAATGTCCAGATGGAATATGGCCTTGATGACACGCTGATTCCAGCCCAGGGAAATGGACTTCAGACTTCTGCCTTCCAGAACTATGAGAGAGCAAATTTCTCTTCTTTTAAACCATGGAGTTTGCGGCAATTTTTTACAGTGGCAAGAGGGAACTAACACAAAGGACTGTGAATTTGGAAATCAAAGCTAATGAGCTCAGTTTTGGACTTGTGTATTTAAGGTATCCTGGCAGGCAAAGACATCCAGCACAGTCAGAAAAAAAGAATATGAACTCAAAAGGGCTGAGGGTAGAATACAAAAAAGGAGTCACCAGTCCACAGGAATAAGCATCGCAATTACACAAAAGAAAGAGAAGCTGAGACTATATTCCTTAAGCAACTCCAGCTAAAGAAGACTCTAAAATGCAATCTAATCGTACTTTACAATGGTTTTTTAAGAGGCTGTGCATACAGCAATAGAAATAACGTAACAGCTAATATATTTATATGTATCAGGCATTGTACAGAATGCTTAACATGCTTCTTACTAACTCCTCCCAACAACTTATAAAATAGATATTATTATGATGTCTTTTAAAGGCAAGAAAAGGGAAGCAGACAGAATAAATAACCTGCCCAAAGTCACTCATCTGATGATCAAAAGCCAGGATCAAATTATCATTTATCTTAACTCAAAAGCCCAAACAAAAATAAAGGTTATCTACCTAATCTTACTGTTGACCTAAGAGTCGTTTAAAGGAAAGCTATACCAGCATGACACTTGATGACTATAATTCCAGAAATGTCCCCTATATTAAATCCCTGATTATACTGCGCACTAGAAGAGGGCAATCACTGACAGGCTGAGTGAGGTGGGTGAAGGCAAACAGACGAGGTTGTGGGGGCCGGGGCGAAGGGGCAGGGACCCTGCCAAGGAGACTGAGGGCCGGGGGACAGGGCCAGAGGTTAAAATGATAACTACAGGGCTACTCATCTGAGAACACCCACCACAATGCGGGATGGCAGGTGGCAGAGACGCACCAGGAGGCCAGCTTTCCTGTGCCAACTCTTGTTCGGGGACGGGACCCAAGGAGAGAAAATGAGATAAGCACAGGAAGGCAGGCAGATGATGTCGAGTCTGCGGACCTGGCACGATGGTCAGAAGCCAAGGCTCTGGACTTGGAAAGACGCGGGTCTAGGCTTCAACTCCACACGACCTACTAATAGGGGAGCTGAAAACAAGTTCCTCATCTTCTCGGAGCCTCAGTGTTCTCGCCTGTAAAATGGGAATATGACCCACACCACAGCTCGAGTCCCATGACTAATGGAAAGCACACGGTCAGTGGCTGAAAACACCGGTGTCGTTACCGCTACTGTCGTGAATACTACTGCGAGTACTCCCTGCCCTTAAGCGCCGCTGCATTTCCATCACTTCGTCAAGAGCAGGGTGGCGAGCCGGGATGGCCCAGAGGCCTTGTCGGCGGCGCCTGGCGGACCACCTGTGGGGCCTCGGCGGGACCCCCACCAGCACCTGTCACCCCAGCGCCGTCTCCAGCCCGCTGGACTGCCGGTCTGCACCCCCGCCCCGGCCCCCGTGACAGAGCTCCCATCGCCGCCGGGCCTCGGGGCCCCGCCGCTGGCCGGCTCCCCCGCCCCAGCGCCGGCCTCACCTTCTCGTAGTTCTGCATGAGGCGGCTGATAGCCTCGCGCTCCACCTGCCACTCGGGCTTCTTCAGCTTCTTCCTCAACTGCTTCTTTTGGCTCTGCTTATGGCTGTGTTTCTTCTTCCAACGGTTAAAACTCCGCACCGGGTCGGGCCGGCCTCCCGACCCCCGAGACTCGGCAGTTTTGCCCATCGCGGCAGCGGCGGAGACAGTCCAGACCGCCCCCAGACACGAGACACCTCAGGCCGGGCGGAGAGACTGCTCTGAGGAGACACGGAACCAGCGTGGGGAGAGAGAGGCGACCGCGCGTGCGCGGAACCCGGAGCCCGCCCCCGAGCTTTTGAAACCGGGGCACGCGCCATTGACTGCAAAGGCAAAGTGGACGCTGATTGGTGACTTGGATTCCGCAGGGCGTAGTGGGCCAGCCGCGGGGAAAGGGAGGCGGAGCGATCTGAGGAAGAGGGCGGGCTAAAGGAGGGATTCCAAAGCACGCCGGCTCTTTAAATGGACGCATGCGCACAGGTTCCTGTGGTGACGTCACATTACTTCATCGCTGTGAATACACGGGTACCCTGGGTTTGCCTTGGCAAAGCGTGCATACGCACGTACGCACACACATGCACACACACTCACTCACTCACACAGATGTGCACTCTCTGTGAATTATAATTGTGATCCCCATTTTGTGTTTTTCAGCCCAGTAAACTGAAAAACTTGCCCAAAGCTCTAAAGCTATTTAATAACCTCCGATTTCAATCCGAGTCAGGATACCACCCTAGTAATAAAAAATGAATATTCTGTATTCTAATGTCCGTCTAGGTTTTCCCTTTTATCCGACCCCTCAGACTCTGCTGCAGCAGCAGGGAACTGAAGCGGAATCCAACTGAATTTGCATTAAGATGCAGTTGGGAAGACAAAATGAAAACTAAAAATAAAGAATTGAAAGAAAAGTTATTTGCAAGTTGGTCATTTATATGACTTGATCTTCGGTGAATTTTTTTTTAATATTTTATTTATTTACTTAGAAAGAGAGAGAGTGAGAGAGAATGAAAGGGGAGAGGGTGGGAGGGATAAGCAGACTCCCTGCTGAGCAGGGAGCCCATGGGGGACTGGATGCCAGGCCTCCAGGATCATGACCTGAGCCAAAGGCAGTCGCTTAACCAACTGAGCCACCCAGGTGCCCCTGGATTGTTTTGTTGTCTTTTTGTTTTTTGTTTTTTGACACATTTACCTTGAGCAACCACTGGTATACACTGGATACGGCTGGGGGTAGAGCTGCACTGGGGAAAACGGAGATTAGGTTCAAAGTTCACATGCAGACTGTTCAGGCCCCGAAATTATTTTTTCAACATCACAGAGCCAGATGACTACCCCAAAAACATGCTCATTCCCTAAACAGAAGATGGTTGGGAAAGCAGGGGGGCTGTGAACTGAGGAATCTCCATACCCCGGTCACTACATGTGGTGGGTAAAGCTCAACAAAGGGATGTTATTTAAAAGCATGTATATACATCCACAAAAAATTAAAAATAGAACGAACGTATGATCCAACAAGTCTATTCCTGGATATATGCACAAGAGAATTGAAAAACAGGGTCTGAAAGAGATGTTCACACAACCATATTCATAACAGCATTACTCCCAATATCCAAAGGTGGAAGCAACCCATGGGTCGGTCCATCCAGGAATAGCGGATATGCAAAATGTGGTGTGTAGGTAGGATGGAATACTACCAAGCCTTAAAAACAGAGGAAATCCTGACTATGCTGCAAGATGGATGAAGCTTGAGGACACCATGCTAAGTGAAATCAGCCAGTCACAAAAGAAAACATCCAGTCTGAATCCATGTATCTGAGATACTTATGGCAGTCAAAATCAGAAATGAAAATAGAATGGAGGTCGTCAGAGGCCAAGGTGAGGGGAAAATGTGGAGTTACTGTTTAATGAGTCTGGAGTTTCAGTTTTATAGGATGAAAACAGTTCTGGAGATGTAGCACAACAGTGTGAGTGTACTTAATGCCACAGAAGAATACACCTAAAAAGATTTAAGGGGTAAATTTCATGTGTATTTTATCACAATTTTTTAAATGGTTCTTAATTTCTTTTCAGTATCTATATACAACAAATGAGTCTCTAAGGGGTGCCTGGGTGGCTCAGTTGGTTAAGTGTCTGCCTTAAGGGGCGCCTGGGTGGCTCAGTGGGTTAAAGCCTCTGCCTTCGGCTCAGGTCATGATCCCAGGGTCCTGGGATCGAGCCCCGCATCGGGCTCTCTGCTCAGCAGGGAGCCTGCTTTTTCCTCTCTCTCTCTGCCTGCCTCTCTGCCTACTTGTGATCTCTGTCTGTCAAATAATAAATAAAATCTTAAAAAAAAAAAAAGCGTCTGCCTTAAAATCAAGTCATGATCTCAGGGTCCTGGAATCAAGTCCTACATTGGGCTCCCTCTCAGAGGGAAGTCTGCTTCTCCTGCTCCAGTTCCCCCTACTGGTTCTCTCTCTCTCTTTTGTATAAATAAAATCTTTAAAAAACAACAACAACAAATGAGGCCCTCAGCTCTGTCATTCTTCTCCTACAGCTAAAGAAACCAGGTATACACATACCTCAGGCAAAAAAATTGAAACAGTCATCTCTAGGAAAACTCACCTTAGAGAAAGACCTGAGCCTAATGGCATTTAGGCAACCAGCAAAGAAATGGCGGGTTGCTATGCTCTCCCATCTCTTCAGTGAAACCCACAAGTTAATAAGCTCTCCCATGCCCTCATAGTTTCTAATCAGCATTACTCAAATATGAAAGAATAACCGAAGACCACCAAATGTTTGAGGAAATCCTTCAGCTTTAAAGTTGGAAACTAAAACTAATAAACTCACGCAGAAAGCAAAAGAAATCTTCAAAAGAAATAATTATTAATATTTTTAGAAACATAAAGCATTGTTACCCAAGAATAAGAACAAAAACCATTCAGAGAATGAAATAGAAGTCCTAATGGAAGCGATTTTGTTTGTTATGGAAATCAAATTTTTGACATAAAATAATAGAAAACTACAAGACTAATGATGATGAAGAATTCAATCTCACATTCCCAAGTCATTACGATGAAATAATTGGTAATATGAATAGTTCATATCTTGATTTCATAAAATGACATCTGTATGATGATTTCAGTGCTTATTTGCTCCAATACCTTGTTTTTCCATAGAAATGATCCCTAGACAGGCTTTCAGTTGTGACACTGAGGACATTAGGTTTTATAACATTTTAATAGTGACACTATGTTCTCCACTACCAACCAATATTCAGAAAGCTCCTGAAGAACTGACAAGGATTTGGAAACATGTCTGGTAACTAGTACTACAAACATAGGCAAAGCTTCAATCGGGGGAGCAGCTATCCTAAAATTTGCTGGATGAGTGAGGGAGGAAGTGTAGTATTTGTTCCTCATTGTTGATATCCTACTTCATATTATTCATCAGTTAAATTCTACTGTAAATTGTTACATAGTTGTTTATCATCATAATTCTTCAAATTACATATGTCTCTGAAACTGTGAAAAGACCATTATGTTCTTTCTGTATTTTAAAACTTTTTTTTTTTTTAAATCATCTTTCGAAGGGTGCCTAGGTGGCTCAGTCAGTTAGGCGTCTGACCCTTGGTTTCCACTCAGGTCATGATCTCAGGGTCTTGAGACGAGCCGCATGTCTAGGCCCTGATCAATGGGGAGTCTTCTCTCCCTCTACCTTTGCTTCTTTCTCTACCCCTCCCCATACTCACGTGCTCTTGCTCTCTCTCTCAAAAAAACATAAATAAGTTTTATTAAAATGATTATCTTGTTTGAGAAAGCAATAATACTCCAGTAATGATGAACACAATTATCCCCCAAGTCTCAGTTTATAAATACCATTTTTCCCAGTCAAATGAATCAGAACTCTTTAAAAAAAATAGCTATTTCCAGGGCTGGGGCAAAGAAGTATAAGATATCTTGAGGTGCTGGAAAATAAAGAAGAACTCAAAGACCAATGGGAATGGAGGGCATTTATGATCTAGGTGGTAGTTATATAAGAATGTCTGCCTTAAATACTTTTTTTTTTAAAGATTTTGTTTATTTATTTGTCAGAGAGAGAGAGAAAGAGAGAGCGAACACAGGCAGACAGAGTGGCAGGCAGAGGCAGAGGCAGAGGGAGAAGCAGGTTCCCTGCCGAGCAAGGAGCCCGATGCGGGACTCGATCCCAGTATGCTGGGATCATGACCTGAGCCGAAGGCAGCTGCTCAACCAACTGAGCCACCCAGGCATCCCATGCCTTAAATACTTTTATTTTATTAGGTTTTATACTCATTTTATGTAGTTTTCTATAGGTACGCTCTATTTTCAATAAAAATGGTTGTCTTTTTTTTTTTTTTTTTTTAAGAGAAGAAGTGCCCACCTGTGCTCTCCTGTGAGGTGGGAAAGGGGTAAAGGGAGAGAGCGACTCAAGCAGGCTCCATGCCCAGGGCAGATCCCAATCTCACAACTCTGAGATCATGACCTGAGCCAAAATCAAGATCAAACATTTAACTCACTGAGCCAACCAGACGGCTCAATAAAAATGGTTTAAAATATAAAATGTCTACACTGCAAGAGTCATGCCAAATTATTACTGTGGAAATAAACTTAAATACAGGTGTTTTCAAAGTATTTATTTGGCTAGCATTCTAACCTTTATCTAGATACCTCATCAGTAAAAAAATCAGTAATTTATAAAAAGGAAAAAAAAGCATTGCTTACTGCTTCTGAATGAGTACATTATAAGGACAAAATGGCCTCAACTGGACTTTCATATAATATATTTTATAATTATTCCAAAATTAATATTTCAACACCTATGTTTCAATTAACTGAAAGATGGACTTGTAGTTCTTGGATGGAATTAAAATTTCGGAAGTGTGAAAAAGAAGATTTTTGGTATATTTTTTACCATTAAGTTTAAAGACTATCCAACAAGGGATATGGAATGATTGAGAATTATTTTTTGAGGGTCTTCCCATCCAAGTACTAACCAGGCCCGACCCTGCTTAGCTCCCGAGATCAGACGAGATTGGGCGCGTTCAGGGTGGTATGGCCGTAGACTTTGAGGGTCTTCCTATCAAAATCTAATATTTTTTTCATTCAAAATTGTGACTGTCATATTTCCAGCTTTTAAACTATTAATAATAATAACATCATTGACAGTATTATATTAATAATAATATTACTTCTTTATTATTATTGGAAGCAGATTTAAATTTCCCAGATATTGATCTATGAACAAGATACTTTTTAAGTAGGCTCCACCCCCAGCGTGGAGCCCTACACAGAACTTGAATTCACAACCCTAAGATCAAGAACTGACCTAAGTTCAAGGGTCAGACACTTAACTGACTGAGCCACCCGGGTGCCCCAGAAGATACTTTTTATTCTTGAGGAGATACTATTCTCAACTTGACATAATATCTTCACCTCAAAACTATAGCACTTCAAGCTTCAGTCAGGTTACTTTTTTTTTTTCACAGTTTCTTACAGTGCTGTCAGAAGCCACTTCAGCACTTACTTTGAATTCAGTCTTCAGTAAACCCTGTATTGCTTTTGCTTTGGCCAGCATATTAATATGACATCATGAGAGGAAGAAAACGTGGTCCCAAATCACAAAGATCTCTTTCCCTCACATTATTTTGGATTCTGTTCTGTGAAGTCTACTAAATAGGTAGATTTCATCACTCTCCATTATGTCATTTGCTGAGCAAAATCTGTGTTCATATACAAAAATATTAGACTTTAGAAATTTAACAGTAATTGTCACCTGTTGTACCTAGAGCTTACAGAATTATAACTAAAATAATTGAGCAATAATTAGGATATCTTGCCTTATTCAAATGATTCACATTATTTTATTCAATGCATCTGTAATAGTATTAATTATTTGGTTTTATATTTTAGCCTTTAGATATAGTTTTTACTCTACCTCATCAATAATTACATATACATAATACTTTTCAAATCAGATTTTATTTTTGAATACTTAACACTTTGATGATGTCCTTTTTCATTTCCTCTGTTTCTAAGAATATATGATAAATACCATTCTTTGCACCCATTTGCATTCTAAACTTGATTTTTTTTTTCATTTACCGCTGTTTATTAAAAAGTAGAATCATTTGGTGCACCTAGGTAGCTCAGTCATTAAGCATCTGCCTTCTGCTCAAGCCATGATCCCAGGGTCCTGGGATCCAGCCCCGAGTGGGGCTCCCTGCTCAGCGGAAATCCTGCTTTTCCCTCTCTTGATCCCCCTGCTTGTGTTCCCTTTCTTGCTGTCTCTCTGTCTCTGTCAAATAAATAAACAGAATCTTAAAAAAAAAAATAGATTCATTCAAGGTGCAACAAAGTAAAGAGAACCCAGTTATTTTTCAGTGTTTGAGTTTGTGTAAAAAAAGTTTACAAAACTTCCACTTGGGCTGTTTTGTTTTGTTTTTAAATTTAGATTTCTTTGCTTGTGGTAGATAATTTCCACAAATCTATCATTTGCTTGTGGTAGATAATTAAAGAATGACCTATTCTTTAAAACTCAGGTTACACCGCCATGTACCTGAGTTAGGACAAAATACATGTGATACAAATGTATATTGGGGTTTTTTGTTTGTTTGTTTTTTCTCTTCCAGTTTTTAGTTAAATTCATCTATTGTGGGAGCACCTGGGTGGCACAGTTGGTTGGACATCTGACTCTTGGTTTTGGCTTGGTGGTCATCTCATCATGAGATGAGCCCCTCATCAGGCTCTGCACTCAACCTAGAGTCTACTTGAAATTCTCTCCCTCTCTCTCTCTCTCTCTCTGCCCCACCCCACTCTCTCTGAAATAAATAAATCTTTAAAAATTCACCTATTGTGATTGACATTTTCATAAGTACATTCTCATTTTCCTTTCAATTCTACATTCTATGTAATCACTATCTTTTTTTCTCAGTATTCTCTATATTTTCTAAAATATATATTCAATTATTCAAATAATATAATTTCATTTCCTTCTATGATAACTTCTTTTTCATTTTCTGATTCCATTAATTTTCAAACTTATTTTTCTGATGTCTACTAAGAAATCACATTAAAGTTTTATATTTTATCTCAGAATTTGTAAAAATTTGATATAATACATGTAAAAATGTCTAAGTTTTAGCAGTGACTATTTTTGCCTAATGATATCCCATTTTAAAAAAACAAGAAACTGGGGTGCCTGGGTGGCTCAGTGGGTTAAAGCCTCTGCCTTCAGCTCAGGTCATGATCTCAGGGTCCTGGGATCCAGCCCCACATCAGGCTCTCTGCTCAGCAGGGAGCCTGCTTCCCCCTTTCTCTCTGCCTGCCTCTCTGCCTACTTGTGATCTATCTCTCTGTCTACTTGTGATCTATCTCTCTGTCAAATAAATAAATAAAATCTTAAAAAAAAAAACAACAAGAAACTAATTAACTAATATTACCTAGAAAGTGCTAACTTACTGTGATATGATATGGACTTTTGGAACCTTACTGGTTTTGACTGAAGAGTAAGAGGGTTTTTTCTTTTTCTTTCTTTTTTTTTTTTTTTAAATCTGATCAATTTACTATATGATGTTTTAGAGTTAACTATTATGGGTTGATGGGTCTCAGAGCAGGCTTACCCCAAATATGCCACTTTGGCATACTAATTATTCTGAATTAAAATTACTTAAGAAACAAGAACGCTACAAGAATACTCTGACTATCCTTTGACTTCCTGAAAGCTGGAAATAAATCTCCCATGTGAAAGGTACCCAGGAGGGAAAGAGACAGACATCCATACCACCAGAGATAGGGAATTCCAGGCTGAGAAGGGCATATAAACAAAACTTGTTACTTCTTTACTAATTTAGTACCTCAAACCAGAACTCTGTCTGGTCAATTCTTCACAAATGTATTGTTTCTTTGTCTGAAAGATATAAAATCTGCCTATTTTGGTTACTTCTTTAAGTCTCATATTTCTATAAACTCTCATATGTGAGAATTAAATTTGTTTTTCTCCTGTTAATCTGTCTTATGTCAATTTAATTAATAGATCAGCCCAAGAACCTAAAGCGGAAAAAAAGAAAACTTTTTTTGCCTCTACAGGATCCATGTTTTCCTAGGCACGCAAAAGACCTCTTCACTAACAGTTCTTTGTTTATGTTTTTCTGCTCTGCACACTGTACCTGCCTCTTTACATTGTTACTAAAATTAAATACTGACTGCTTAATTTGGGGAGACTCCCGCAAGAACTGAGTAACTTCAACTAAAGAAGCTAAAAGGTGACCCATCCATGTCCCCCTGTCATGCAAAAATGGCAAATATTTTTGGTCAATCAATTCAGCCATATTTTGACTTTTTATTGGAAAGGAAATTAATAGTATAACAGAGCATATGTTTATTCAAATAAAAAGATCCCTCTTTGTTTCTTTCTGTCTTATCAATATATTCAATCTGGCATCATTCTTAGAATACAATCAATATTAGAGATTGCAGCTTTGGTTAGCTCCATCTTTTTAACTTATACCCTCCAGAACTTGTTGAAGCCAACATGCAGCCACCCTTTAAAAAAAAAAAAAAAAAAAAAAAAAAAAAAAAAAGTTTTATTTATTTATTTATTTATTTGAAAGAAAGAGAGAACACACATCCTCAGTTGGGGGGATGGGTGGGCAGAAGGAGAGAATCTTGAAACCCATGACCCATGAGATCACAGCCTGAGCCAGACACTTAACCAACTGAACCACGTGGGCCATCATGCAGCCACGTTAATCCCTGAGTGTAACCTCCGAAATTTCTAAGAACGACAAAAGTATATTTGCCTAACTGGTTAGTACACATAAGCTAGAAAGCCAGGAGTTCTGGCCCACAACTGCTCTGTTGTTAACGGCTGCCAAGAGTCATGAATCTACATTTGTCTATGCACACATTTGTTCTTTCACTCATCTAATTTTCTGTGGGTGCCTACAGTGTCCTGGGAATTGTTAAACCTCAAGAATACAAAAATGAATAAGAAGTTGTCCTTGCCTCAAGGAGCTTATAATCTAGTAGAATAATCTCGAAAGTTAGCTTCCTGAGAATCACATTGAGAGTGTTTTTTTGAAATGGTACCTTCTCAGCTTTATCCCCAAATATTCTGATTTACAAATATGAAACAGAGACCAGGCAATTCTGATGCAATCAGCCAGATCAACTGGTCTCCAGATCGCCTTTTGGGAACCTTTGATATTATAGATTATAATCAATCATAACAACCGGGGCTGATTATAATTTATTATATAATTTGAATCAGCTTCAGTTTAATGCCATAAATTACACCATCAGAAAGCTATGAAATATTAACACATGAAAGGAAAATAGTGATGAATAAATTGCCCTTGATTCACATTTGAGCCATAGATAATACCAATAAGTCTTAAAAAAAAATCATCTCCACTCCCCAAAGTTATCAATAAAAATTACAGTGGCTCTCACACATAAAGAATTTTGTTAAAGAGGTCTACCAGTAAAAATAGCGGAGAACGCATTCTATTCATTTGTGTGAGAGAAACTAAACTTCTATCACTATTTCCACTTGAGGAATGAAACTTCCAGATTGTTCTTTTTGGTTGATTATAGGCCAGCAGGTGGCAGCCTAGGATCATATACTAGCTTTCCCCTGAGGTTTGATGGAATTGAGCTTGAGTTTTTATAGCCACCAACTAGTTTGTTTCCTGGTCGGTATATTTGCCTTATCTGCTTTAAGAATGTGATTTACAATTAGTACTCTCTGCAATACTTTTGAATTCTTTCTTCCATCACATTTTTTAAAAATTAAAAGTAATTGCTAACATTTATTGAGCACGTAGGAAGTGCTAGACATTGCTAGATTTATTAAATATAGTATCTCTAAACCTTATACAACCCATTTTTTAAATGAGAAAACTTGAAGTTAGGAAAGACTAAATGATATGCCCATGTATCACATCCCACTTTGTGGCATGGCAAGACACTGATAACTTCCATCTATTTTATCACTGAGCACTCTCCATCTATCCTATTCTAGAAAAAACAAGCATCTTTGAAAATAGTAGGTATCACTGCGGTTAATTTTATTATTTCTAAGATGAGACTGAGTTTGGTTATCTAAGATCACCCTAAACATAATTATCTACTACTTATGTACTATTTTCATATATTTCTTATATATATATATATACATATATATATAATATATAATTAATAAATATATATATTTTCAGATGTTTCTACATCTTGCATAGATTAACAATAGATTAAATAAGCAATCTTTATCAGGAGTTTCCAGTTTAGCTCTGACATGTAAAGAGCTTAGACGTTGTCACTCCTTCTTATAACACAAAAAAGCTGGACAAAGTGAAAATCAATTACTTTTCTTGGACCCATTAGAAAAATGAGTTTGCAGGGCCAACTGCCACCCTGAAATCTGGAGAAACAAGCAAATCTGGAGAATCACAGCCAAGATTTGCCTACCAGGAGCAGAAGCTGCTGGAGCCATACACTAAGAGGAACACTAAATCACAATTCGATGAATTCATGGAGGCCAAAAACACACTAGCATGAGTGGGGACCACAGTCTGGAGATGGTGAACCCCACCAGGATTCTGAAAAGAATGCCCCTGTGGCTCTGGCTAGAGTGTGGGGAAGAGTAATTACCATCAAGTCCCAGAAGCGCCCAGGAGGCTGGGGCAATTCTGGTGGCACATTATCACCAAAGGATCAATTTCAACAAATATCGTACAGATTACTTTGGAAAAGTTGGTATTCCTCATCAAAGAGGAAATAGAGCTCCGCCCAACTGTCAATCTTAATAAACTGTGGACTTTGGTCAGTGAGCAGACACTGGTAAATGCTGCAAAAAAAAACAAGACTGGAGCTGCCTCTTCACTGACATGCTGTGATCAGGCTACTACAAAGTTTTCAGGAAGGCAAAGTTCCCAAGACAGTCTGTCACTGTGAAGGCCAAATCCTTCAGTAGAAGAGCTGAGGAGAAGACTAAGGGTGTGGGAGTACTGTGTCCTGGTACACTGAAGCCATGTAGAGGAAGGTTCATTAAATGCTAACAAGTATGTTTCAAAAAAAAAAAAAAGATAAAATGTTGAAATGAAAAATAAAATATATAAATAACTCTTTAACCTCAATGATGAGGAATATTCTGATTTTCTAAATAGGCAAAAGACATCTCATAAAAGTAGACATACAGATCCAAAAAAAAAAAAAGGATATGAAAAGATGTCCATCATCATTTATCACTAAGGAATTGCAAATTAAAACAACAGTGAGATTTCACGACACACCTATGAAAATGGCTCAAACCTAGAAACCTGAAAATATCAACCTTTGGGATGGGTGCAGAGCAACAGGGTCTCCCACTCATTGCTGGTGGGAGTGCAAAATGGCACAACCATTTTGGGAGTTTCCAGTGAAACTAAACATAGACGTATCATATAATCTAGCACTTGTGGTTCTAGTTTTTTACCCAGCTAACTTGAGAACTTATGTCCACACTTATGGCTGTACACAAATACTTAGAGTAGATTTTTTCATAGTAACCCCAAACTGGAAGCAATCAAGATTGTTTCACTAAGTGAACAAATAAGCAAACTGTGGCACATCCACACAATGGGAATCTACTCAAAGGCAAATAGAGACGGGCTCTCAAACCATAAGACATGGGTGAATCTTAAATGCATATTTCTAGGTGAAAGAAGGTAGCTTGAAAAGGCCACATACTATCTGATCCCAACTATATTACATTCTGGAAAAGGCAAAACTATAGAAACAGTTAATAGATCAGTTGTTGCCCAAGGTTGGGAATGCGAGTAAGAAAAGAGTTGAATAGATAAAGCACAGGAGATTTTTTTTAATGTGATAATAATTTTCCCACATAGTCCTATAATGGTGAAATCAGAACACAAAGCATTTGTCAAAACCTATAGAACTTGACAGAACAAAGACTAAACCTCAAAAGAGTGTAAATTTTTAAAAGCATTGGGAGACAGAAGGATCCCAGATGGAATGCAGAATGTGATAGAAGAATCGACATGTATCATAAATGAATGAAACAGTCTCCTTGAAGTGGGCAGGAGAGAAAGATGCGGACCAGAATAACTTTGGAAATAAGTGGAATCTGTGAAACCAAAAGCAACAGGAACTGTACATAAATACTGTTCTCTTGTTGCTCAAGCTGTTCCCCACGGGGGGTACAGGTTAATTCTGAAAACCATTATCCGTATACACTGGAACTGAAAAATTCAGTAAATGGGTACTGAATGGTCGGTTGCAGTGGGAAGTTACAGAGAAGCAAGAACAATCCAGTAGTGAGGGAGAAGGGTTGGAGACACCAGAAGGAACTCTTGATTATTTTAATATAGATACAGATCAATACATAAATATTTATAGATATGTGCACATACATGGGTCAGTGTTCACGTATGTCTCTGCTCTGCGAGTTGAGAAGTCCTAGAAACAATGACGCTCCAGTAGCACAGTTCTTTTTTCTAATACCATTTTCCAGGAAAAGGAACCAAGGCTTCTTGGAGAAATGGGTGATTCTAGGCTTGGGCCAAGAAGCAGACTAGAGGAGACTGGTGTACCTTTAGGGTCAAAAAGTAATCGAGGGCTCAAAACACAAAACAAAACAAAACCCCAGAAAAACGGGGAATATCAAACAGATACAGGAACTAGGTGAAAGAGCTAAGATTAGTTATAGCTGGAAAAATTTGAGCAACAAAATAAAGTAATATCAGGTAGTATCCCAAAGTATAAAAGAGTCTGTTTTGATATAAATAAATGATTGAGAAAATAAATGAGAAGAATAGAGAAATCTCCCCATAGAAGGATTTTCAATAATTTTTGTAGATACTTTCCATGAAGGACTAAGGCATAATTCCACACTTCCTAAGTCTGGGTCATGCCCAGGGACTTTCATCCGAAGAGTACAGTAGGGAAGGGAGAGAAAAGAGTAACTTTACAGGGAGGTAACCTGATAAACACTATCCCAGCGGAGTGGTCAAGATTAACAGCCAACAGTGCCAAGTTGCATGATAGTAGGTTCCCTTGATATGATGTAACAAGAAGGGCACTTAATCCCTGTGTTCTTCTTTCTGAAAATGCATCGCCTCAGTCCAATCATGGCGGAAACGTCAGTAAAATCTCAGCTGAGGAACAGGTTAGAAAACATTCGATTAGTACTCCTCAAAACTGTCAAGGTCATCAAAAAACCAGGGAAATCTGAGACCCTGTCAGAGCCGAGAGGAGCTCAGGGAGACATGACAACTAATGTATTATCCTGGATGGGGTCCTACAACGGAAAAGGGACTTTAGACATACACTGAGGAAATCTGGATAAAGTATGGACTTGAGTTAATAAGGTATCAGTATTGTCTCATTGATTGTGATAACGAAGATAACTGGGTATGGGATATATAGGAATGCCGTGTGCTCTTTTCACCATAATTCCATATGTCGAAAACAATTTTAAAATCATGAGTTTATTTAAAAAGTTTTTATCCTATTTGCATGTGCATCAGGAAATTATCTTAAATATCTCAAGAGAATAATAATCTAAGTGAACCTTTGAGTCAAAAAGGTGTTTAAACTGATAGGAAAAAACCCATCATGCAAAATGTAAAAATGCATGTGAGCATAAGTTTGCAAGTCAGCTTAATGAAATTTATAGAACTTATAGAAGCTATAGTTAGTTATACAAACTAACTAACTATAGTTAGTTATACAAATCATGTCTTAATATCTGACTGCTTGACAAGGCCCTTGACCATAAGTGTATGAGAGCTTAGTCACAATCAGAAATTACGGGGCTAAAACTTTCAAGGTTCATCTGTCTTTAAATGCTGTCTTTCAAACAAAAAGTTTGTTTCTCATTCCCATCCCCCAGAACCTAGCAAACTTTTCATAATATCTATATGGCATCTATCACACTATTTTCCATGGCTTTTATTTCATTTTTGTTATTTCCATGGCTTGTAATGAGAAGTTATGATTCCCCAAAGTCCCTACAGTCCATTTATCTGAATGACACTTTTCCCTCTAAACTTAAGTTTATAAAATTCCAAAAAATCCTGATATTGGCACAGTCTGTAGTCTCAGAAGTAGGATACTAAAGACATTAAAAGCACAACTACATCTTCTTTAAGGGAACTAGATGGACTTAATTTTTTTTTTTTTTTTGAGCCCCTGACACTGATATTCCACACCCAGATGACAGTCAGCTTTTCCTCCTGGATTCAGTGCAGTTAGAAGACAAGGACTCACTCTTCCCTCATTCTCTACCCTTCTAGGCAGAACATGAGAAAGGTTCACCCTTGATCATCCAAACATCCTTTAAAATCCTGTGTGGGCTCTGGAGGCTCTAATGTTGGACTCAAGAGATAAAGAGTCACCTCGGGAGAGAATCACATCCAAGAATATCCTAGCAGCTCAAATCATGTGTCATCAATTATCTTGATTATTGACATGGAAATGATGTCTTGAGCTGGATTCTTATGCAGAGAGCCTAGGACAAGAGACCTCGGGGTACTGGGGACATTGCAATATTTGCAAATAGTTTTATGAAGGACCATACAATGGATACAGATTCTATTTGGTGTGAATCTATAATGGAAAAAATAAAAACCCATGTCCTAGCATATTTTCAAAAGGGTATTTACCGAATTCTGAGAATGTTGTCTCAATTGCACAATGACATACATCCAAGTACACCTTCTCTGACCTCACAAGGAACAATGGGAAGAGAACGCCAAGAGGGAGAACTAACTTCTGCTGCCTATGTCCTAGGCACTCATATTCCTGGAAGAAACCAACTACAGGAAATGTTGAGAGTTTACCAAAGTGCCCTCCTAGGAATTAGACTAATATAATTTCATTTGAGGTTGACCTAAGTTTGAGTTCTGCCTCTTTTGATCAATATTTATATGACTTAACTCAGCACTTAACTTCTGTGAGTCTCTTAGGAACCTTAGAAACTACTTCGTGGGGTTTAGGATTAATTGGGGTGCTAGGAAGCAGATCCATCATTCAAAATCACCTATGCCAAGCCTAGTGTAAGCTCTTCTGAACATCATTTAAGAAGAGCTGCTGTAGGGAACTTGGGTGACTCAATCGGTTAAGTGTCAGCCTTCAGTTCAGGTCATGATCCCAAAGTCCTGGGATCGAGCCCCGTGGCGGGTTCCTTGCTCAGCAGGGAACCTGCTTCTCCCTCTGTTTATAGTTCTCCTTACTTGTGTACCCGCCCTTTCTCTCCCTCTCTGATAAATAAATAAAATAAAATAAAATAAATCTTTATTTTTAAAAAAGGAGCTACTTTATTTTGGGAGCAGGGGAAATGAGTTCGATTAAGTTGAGTCTTATTTTGCTATGGGTTTTTTTTTTTATTTTATTTTTTATAAACATATATTTTTTTCCCCCAGGGGTACAGGTCTGTGAATCGCCAGGTTTACACACTTCACCGCACTCACCCAAGCACATACCCTCCCCGATGTCCATAATAACCCCACCCCCCCAACGCCCCTCCCCCCAGCAACCCTCAGTTTGTTTTGTGAGATTAAGAGTCACTTATGGTTTATCTCCCTCCCAATCCCATCTTGCTTCATTTACTCTTCTCCTACCCCCTTAACCCCCATGTTGCATCTCCTCTCCCTCATATCAGGGAGATCATATGATAGTTGTCTTTCTCCGATTGACTTATTTCGCTAAGCATGATACCCTCTAGTTCCATCCACGTCGTTGCAAATGGCAAGATTTCATTTCTTTTGATGGCTGCAATAGTATTCCATTGTGTATATATACCACATCTTCTTTATCCATTCGTCTGTTGATGGACATCTAGGTTCTTTCCATAGTTTGGCATTGTAGACATTGCTGCTATAAACATTCGGGTGCATGTGCCCCTTCGGATCACTACGTTTGTATCTTTAGGGTAAATACCCAGCAGTGCAATTGCTGGGTCATAGGGTAGTTCTATTTTCAACATTTTGAGGAACCTCCATGCTGTTTTCCAGAGTGGTTGCACCAGCTTGCATTCCCACCAACAGTGTAGGAGGGTTCCCCTTTCTCCGCATCCTTGCCAGCATCTGTCATTTCCTGACTTGTTAATTTTAGCCATTCTGACTGGTGTGAGGTGGTATCTCATTGTGGTTTTGATTTGTATTTCCTTGATGCCGAGTGATATGGAGCACTTTTTCATGTGTCTGTTGGCCATCTGGATGTCTTCTTTGCAGAAATGTCTGTTCATGTCTTCTGCCCATTTCTTGATTGGATTCTTTGTTCTTTGGGTGTTGAGTTTGCTAAGTTCTTTATAGATTCTGGACACTAGCCCTTTATCTGATATGTCGTTTGCAAATATCTTCTCCCATTCTCTCAGTTGTCTTTTGGTTTTGTTAACTGTTTCCTTTGCTGTGCAAAAGCTTTTGATCTTGATAAAATCCCAATAGTTCATTTTTGCCCTTGCTTCCCTTGCCTTTGGCGATGTTCCTAGGAAGATGTTGCTGCGGCTGAGGTCAAAGAGGTTGCTGCCTGTGTTCTCCTCAAGGATTTTGATGGATTCCTTTCTCACATTGAGGTCCTTCATCCATTTTGAGTCTATTTTCGTGTGTGTGTAAGGAAATGATCCAATTTCATTTTTCTGCATGTGGCTATCCAATTTTCCCAACACCATTTATTGAAGAGGCTGTCTTTTTTCCATTGGACATTCTTTCCTGCTTTGTCGAAGATTAGTTGACCATAGAGTTGAGGGTCTCTTTCTGGGCTCTCTATTCTGTTCCATTGATCTATGTGTCTGTTTTTGTGCCAGTACCATGCTGTCTTGATGATGACAGCTTTGTAGTAGAGCTTGAAGTCTGGAATTGTGATGCCACCAACTTTGGCTTTCTTTTTTCAATATTCCTTTGGCTATTCGCGGTCTTTTCTGGTTCCATATAAATTTTAGGATTATTTGTTCCATTTCTTTGAAAAAAATGGATGGTACTTTGATAGGAATTGCATTAAATGTGTAGATTGCTTTAGGTAGCATAGACATTTTCACAATATTTATTCTTCCAATCCAGGAGCATGGAACATTTTTCCCTTTCTTTGTGTCTTCCTCAATTTCTTTCATGAGTACTTTATAGTTTTCTGTGTATAGATTCTTAGTCTCTTTGGTTAGGTTTACTCCTAGGTATCTTATAGTTTTGGGTGCAATTGTAAATGGGATTGACTCCTTAATTTCTCTTTCTTCTGTCTTGTTGTTGGTGTAGAGAAATGCAACTGATTTCTGTGCATTGATTTTATATCCTGACACTTTACTGAATTCCTGTACCAGTTCTAGCAGTTTTGGAGTGGAGTCTTTTGGGTTTTCCACATATAGTATCATATCATCTGCGAAGAGTGATAGTTTGACTTCTTCTTTGCCAATTTGGATGCCTTTAATTTCTTTTTGTTGTCTGATTGCTGAGGCTAGGACTTCTAGTACTATGTTGAATAGCAGTGGTGATAAAGGACATCCCTGCCGTGTTCCTGACCTTAGCGGAAATGCTTTCAGTTTTTCTCCATTGAGAATGATATTTGCGATGGGTTTTTCATAGATGGCTTTGATAATATTGAGGTATGTGCCCTCTATCCCTACACTTTGAAGAGTTTTGATCAGGAAGAGATGCTGTACTTTGTCAAATGCTTTTTCAGAATCTATGGAGAGTATCATATGGTTCTTGTTCTTTCTTTTATTAATGTGTTGTATCACATTGATTGACTTGTGGATGTTGAACCAACCTTGCAGCCCTGGAATAAATCCCACTTGGTCGTGGTGAATAATCCTTTTAATGTACTGTTGAATCCTATTGGCTAGTATTTTGGTGAGAATTTTTGCATCTGTGTTCATCAAGGATATTGGTCTGTAGTTCTCTTTTTTGATGGGATCCTTGTCTGGTTTGGGGATCAAGGTGATGCTGGCCTCATAAAATGAGTTTGGAAGTTTTCCTTCCATTTCTATTTTTTGGAACAGTTTCAGGAGAATAGGAATCAGTTCTTCCTTAAATGTTTGGTAGAATTCCCCTGGGAAGCCATCTGGCCCTGGGCTTTTGTTTGTTTGGAGATTTTTGATGACTGTTTCAATCTCCTTACTGGTTATGGGTCTGTTCAGGCTTTCTATTTCTTCCTGGTTCAGTTGTGGTAGTTTATATGCCTCTAGGAATGCATCCATTTCTTCCAGATTGTCAAATTTGTTGGCATAGAGTTGCTCATAATATGTTCTTATGATTGTCTGTATTTCTTCGGTGTTCGTTGTGATCTCTCCTCTTTCATTCATGATTTTATTTATTTGGGTCCTTTCTCTTTTCTTTTTGATAAGTCTGGCCAGGGGTTTATCAATCTTATTAATTCTTTCAAAGAACCAGCTCCTAGTTTCGTTGATTTGTTCTATTGTTTTTTTGGTTTCTATTTCATTGATTTCTGCTCTGATCTTTATGATTTCTCTTCTCCTGCTGGGTTTAGGGTTTCTTTCTTGTTCTTTCTCCAGCTCCTTTAGGTGTAGGGTTAGGTTGTGTACCTGAGACCTTTCTTGTTTCTTGAGAAAGGCTTGTACCGCTATATATTTTCCTCTCAGGACTGCCTTTGTTGTGTCCCACAGATTTTGAACCGTTGTATTTTCATTATCATTTGTTTCCATGAATTTTTTCAATTCTTCTTTAATTTCCTGGTTGACCCATTCATTCTTTAGAAGGATGCTGTTTAGTCTCCATGTATTTGGGTTCTTTCCAAATTTCCTCTTGTGTTTGAGTTCTAGCTTCAGAGCATTATGGTCTGAAAATATGCAGGGAATGATCCCAATCTTTTGATACCGGTTGAGACCTGATTTAGGACCAAGGATGTGATCTATTCTGGAGAATGTTCCATGTGCACTAGAGAAGAATGTGTTGCTTTGGGATGAAATGTTCTGAATATATCTGTGATATCCATCTGGTCCAGTGTGTCATTTAAGTCCTTTATTTCCTTGTTGATCTTTTGCTTGGATGATCTGTCCATTTCAGTGAGGGGAGTGTTAAAGTCCCCTACTATTATTGTATTATTGTTGATGTGTTTCTTTGATTTTGTTATTAATTGGTTTATATAGTTGGCTGCTCCCACATTAGGGGGATAGATATTTACAATTGTTAGATCTTCTTGTTGGACAGATCCTTTGAGTATGATATAGTGTCCTTCCTCCTCTCTTATTATAGTCTTTGGCTTAAAATCTAATTGATCTGATATAAGGATTGCCACTCCTGCTTTCTTCTGATGTCCATTAGCATGGTAAATTCTTTTCCACACCCTCACTTTAAATCTGAAGGTGTCTTTGGGTTTAAAATGAGTTTCTTGTAGGCAACATATAGATGGGTTTTGTTTTTTTATCCATTCTGATACCCTGTGTCTTTTGATTGGGGCATTTAGCCCATTAACATCAGGGTAACTATTGAGAGATATGAATTTAGTGCCATTGTATTGCCTGTAAGGTGACTGTTATTGTATATTGTTTCTGTTCCTTTCGATCTACTACTTTTAGGCTCTCTCTTTGCTTAGAGGACCCCTTTCAATATTTCCTGTAGAGCTGGCTTGGTGTTTGCAAATTCTTTCAGTTTTTGTTTGTCCTGGAAGCTTTTAATCTCTCCTTCTATTTTCAATGATAGCCTAGCTGGATATAGTATTCTTGGCTGCATGTTTTTCTCGTTTAGTACTCTGAATATATCATGCCAGCTCTTTCTGGCCTGCCAGGTCTCTGTGGATAAGTCTGCTGCCAATCTAATATTTTTACCATTGTATGTTACAGACTTCTTTTCCCGGGCTCCTTTCAGGATTTTCTCTTTGTCACTAAGACTTGTAAATTTGACTATTAGGTGACAGGGTGTGGACCTATTCTTATTGATTTTGAGGGGGGTTCTCTGAACCTCCTGGATTTTGATGCTTGTTCCCTTCTGCCATATTGGGGAAATTCTCTCCAATAATTCTCTCCAATATACCTTCTACTCCCCTCTCTCTTTCTTCTTCTTCTGGAATCCCAATGATTCTAATGTTGTTTCGTCTTATGGTGTCACTTATCTCTCAAATTCTGCCCTCGTGGTCCAGTAGTTGTTTGTCCCTCTTTTGCTCAGCTTCTTTATTCTCTGTCATTTGGTCTTCTATATCGCTAATTCTTTCTTCTGCCTCATTTATCCTAGCAGTGAGAGCCTCCATTTTTGATTGCACCTCATTAATAGCTTTTTTGATTTCAACTTGATTAGATTTTAGTTCTTTTATTTCTCCAGAAAGGGCTTTTATATCTCCCGAGAGGGTCTCTCTAATATCTTCCATGCCTTTTTCGAGCCAAGCTAGAACCTTGAGAATCGTCATTCTGAACTCTAGATCTGACATATTACCAATGTCTGTATTGATTAGGTCCCTAGCCTTTGGTACTGCCTCTTGTTCTTTTTTTTGTGGTGAATTTTTCCGCCTTGACATTTTGTCCAGATAAGAGTATATGAAGGAACAAGTAAAATACTAAAAGGGTGGCAACAACCCCAGGAAAATATGCTTTAGCCAAATCAGAAGAGATCCCAAATCCTGAGGGGGGGGGGGGGAAAAAAAAAAAAGAAGTTCAGAAAAAAAAAAAAAAAAGAAAGAAAGAAAAAAGAAACAAATAAAAAAAGAAAACCAATAATGAAAAAATATAAAAAGGAAAAAAAATATATATATATTAGATAAACTAGTTTAAAAACGTTAAAAAAGAAAAGGGTAAAAGTTAAAAAAAATTTAGCAGAAGAAGAGAAAAAAAAATTGAAAAAGAAAAAAAAAATTAAATTAACTGCAAGGCTAAAGAATCATGGGGAGAAAGCCATGAGTTCCGTGCTTTGCTTTCTCCTCCTCTGGAATTCCGCTGCTCTCCTTGGTATTGAAACTGCACTCCTCGGTGGATGAACTGGGTCCTGGCTGGGTTTCTTGTTGATCTTCTGGGGGAGGGGCCTGTTGTAGTGATTCTCAAGCATCTTTGCCCCAGGTGGAGTTGCACCGCCCTTAACAGGGGCCGGGCTGAGTAATCCGCTCGGGTTCGCTTTCGGGAGCTTTTGTTCCCTGAGCGCTTTCCGTAGAGTCCGGAGGACGGGAATGAAGATGGCGGCCTCCCAGTCTCCAGCCCGGAGGAGCCGAGAGTCCGGGGCCCCACTCCTCTGTGCGCCCTCAGAGAACAGCGCCCAATTGCTCCCGTCACCCTGGCCTCCGGCCACGCTCCGAGCTCAGCGAGCCTGCGAGCGGTTCAAGGTAACCCCGAGCTTAGAGCTCACTCCTCGGCTCTGTCTCTGTAGCCGGCTTCCCTGGTCTAATACCTGTAAGCTCTGTGACACTCAGACACCCCAGATCCTTCTGTGACCCTGCGGGACCTGAGGCCACGCTGACCCCGCGTGCGCTTCACCCTGGTTTAGCCTCTGGAGCGATGTCCCTCAGCTCAACAGACTTAAAAGTCCCGATTTTGTGCTCCGTTGCTCCGCCGCTTGCCGGGAGCCGGCCCCTCCCCCCGCGGTCTATCTTCCCGTTGCTTTGGATTCACTTCTCCGCCGGTCCTACCTTTCAGAAAGTGGTTGATTTTCTGTTTCTAGAATTGCTGTTCTTCTTCTCTTCGATCTCCCGTTGGATTTGCAGGTGTTTGCAATGTTTAGATAAGCTATCTAGCTGATCTCCCGCTACCTGAAGTAGTCTCAGCTGCTACTTCTCCGCCATCTTGACTCCTCCCCCCTGCTATGGGGTTTGTTGTTACTGTTGAGAGAGAGAGAGAGAGAGAGCAAGCTGGGGGGGGGGACCAAGGGAGAGGGAGAGAGAGAATCTTAAGCAGGTTCCACACGCAGAGCCAAGCCTGGTGCGCGGCACCTCACAGCCTATGGACCCCGATACAAAGCATCAACTGAGGCAGCATCATATTCTTATTAATGATGAATACGAAAGCTACATAAATGACAGTTTTCGCCAATAATGTTCGTCTCCTGATTCACCCACTGCATCAGTTCGCTTGAACAGTAAACATGTACATTTTGCTATAAAACAGAACAAAGAAAGCAAGCTGACACATCTCATCAAATAACGGGCTTTGAAATAGTCACTGGAACGAGGGGATTAAACAAACAGTGCTTGTACTTGAGGTTAGCGAGCACAGAAGGGGTCAGAGACCTTCACTGGAGGAGGAAAACGAAAGCCAACAAGGTAAGAAAGAGTCAATCTCATCCTACTCAAAGATGTTGGGAACAAGCGACATACGCGTGTTACAGTGCTAAGGTAAAACAGGTTAACTTTGTGCTGGACTCTCCATTTATATGCGAAGAAAGTTATGATGTTTAAGACAAACCAGAAATGCTCCATGTGGAAAGACAAACAAATGAAAAACAATTATAGATAGCAGTCAATGAACCGCAGATCCTGGGGGAAGGAGAACCTAAGTAGCTCAAAAAGAGCTTTTCAGATTTATGAAACAAGGTATGAGGGGCGCCTGGGTGGCTCAGTGGGTTAAGCCGCTGCCTTTGGCTCAGGTCATGATCTCAGGGTCCTGGGATCCAGCCCTGCGTCAAGCTCTCTGCTCAGCAGGGAGCCTGCTTCTCCCTCTCCCTCTGCTGCTCCCCTCACTCCTCCTTTCTCTCTCTGTCAAATAAATAAACAAAATACTAAAAAAAAAAAAAAAGACGTGAAAATATTTAAGGATGAAAGATGAAAAGGTAAGGTAGTTTTCCCACGGTCACTTTAACTGATGACGACCTTAGTAAGAACCGCCTCGGCGTAAACACAGATATTTATAGGTGGAGCAAGCTGACATGCCTAAGTTAGAAAGTCAACAACCGCCAAAACGTGATTGATGAGAAGCAGAGTTGGAACCCAGGCCTCTGGCTCAGTCTCTTTTCAGAGCCCACGGCGTTAGTCTCTCCCCTCTGTAGCTCGCGGCTGACTACCTCGCGGCTGACTACCTCGCAAGGTTTGTTCTGTTTCAAAGAACACTTTTCTCAGGGCACTTGGGCGGTTCTGTCGCTTAAATACCCAACTCTTGATTTGGGCTCAGGTCATGATCTCAGGGTCATGAGATGAGCTCCATGCAGCCCCACACTCAGTGGGGAGTCGGTTTAGGATTCTCTCTTTCCTTCTCCCTCTGCCCCTCGCCACCCTGCCCCCATGGACTAACTAACTAAATAAATAGATAAACAAATAAAATCTTTTTTAAAAAAAGAACGTCTTTCTCTATTGATTTGTATATGTTGGTCTTGGGTCCGGTACTCCTGCTGAATGTTCGTATTAGTTCTAAAAGTTTGTAGATTTTCTTGGAAGCTTTTATGTCAGTATCAACAACTTCGTCTTTTCCTTTTTTTATATATCACACCCTTTTCTTTCCTGTTTGCCTTCTTTCCTTCTTGATTTCCTTGTTCCATTAGCTAAAACTTCCAGAATAATTTAGAACAGGAAGATGACAGCAGACGTCCTTGCTAACATTCCAGTTAACTAACTATATTGAAAGGTTATCCTCTGAGATGGACAGAATTTTGGAGTATTGCCCAGGGAACCTGGCCACAATATAAAATATTTACTCCCATGTAAGTGCATATACCTTTGTAAACAATTGATGTGCTAATGAACTCTTATAACAAAATCCCTTGGTCAGTTAAGGATGGCGTCTTCAATAAACTGGTAATATACCTAGAATGTTGCCTCAGAGCTTCCTGGAGCTAGAATTAACGCCAGATTTAGCAGTTCAATGGATGCAAACTGATAATGATTTCATAGTCTTACCTTTAAGTTCCTATCTTATCAAGTGAAATACATAATGATCCCAACCCACCTTCATAAAATGTTAAAATATTTAAAGCATATTTAGAATAACATGTATATTTAGAATAGCAAACGAAGGCTTCCCACTAGGTAATTTAGACAGACACGCTATCCTCAAAAAAGGGGAAAAATGAGTAAATTGAAAGCATTTCTTCCTTGGTCATGAATACATATGAGCAGCGGTCCTGCCAGACCATCCAGCTACTAAGGACTCTCTCTGCACAGACACAAATCATTCACAGTAGCAACAAGCCACGTTATTTTTTCAGAAGTCGGCATCTACCATCCTGATCTGGAATCCGAAAACTACTGCAAAATTCCATCAGCAACAACAGTGTAGAATAAACATCCTCAGCAGATAAATAGGAGATGTAAGAGTTCACATTGTATCTGAAATGCTATTGCTACTTTGTATCGTGCTCAGATGAAACCTTGACTATGATGACTTAAGACCATTAGCAACTCTGCAGTCAATCAAGGAAAACAATACAGTAGGCAAGAGGATGTCGTTTGGAGGCATTTGGTTTTTAAACACACAGATATTTACCACCAGAGGCCATTATGATGGCTATGCATGCTGGTTTTATTAACAAGGTACATGCACATGCCTAGAAAACGTTCATCTGGGGTTTCCCAAACTTCTTATTCATAGTATTTATCGTTTGGATGATTACGATGCTCTCTGACACCAAGCACCAGGATCAAAATATCCCGTGGGCATTCATGGCATGGTTTATAATTTAATGGGTTTTCCATTTTCTGCCTCTTTGATTTTGTGCCCTGGATTCTGCCCTTGTGTTCCTCTACCCAAATCTGAACAATCACCTAAAACACACTACAATCAATTCTCCCATCCAGCTTGCAGCAATCCCCCCTGTGCTGAATTCCTATGCTCAATCACTATTTCACAAATAGATGAGCTGCCTTGACACTCATTTGGCGTCTTTTATGGTCATGTTACCATGTCCATTTTCCTTCTTTGTTGTCCTCCTTCTTTCCAAACTTTATTCTAAGCTTCCTGGCCCGGTCCTTGTTTTGCATTTCTTAGTATCTCTCAATACAAAATGGAGTAAGTCCTCAAAAAATTCGTTCATTAACCATGTTATGATTTCATCATATAGCAGTTATTCAATGTAAAAGAACAGTAAGGAAATGCTTTGTGGAGTTTTACTGAATTTTTATTGGTTTAATGCCTGTATCTTAATGAGCAGCAATAACATTCAGGATTAGGAATCTATTCTGGTTTTCCTTGGACCTAATAAAGAATGTTAGGTGAAGAGAAAAGTCTTTTGGCTTAATCTGTTTTTATTGCTATGCTCGCACATAAACTTTGACTTATTTGGGAACTCATTTACTTAATGAATGGTATGTCACATCTTGTTTCCCTATGACATTGTTCAAATACCAACCAGTCTTACTTGCAAGGTTAATGGAAGGTGGTAGACTGTGATCACTGGCTAGACATTAGGTTTCTACATGAATTAAGTTTGTTTTAATTTCTTCCATACACTTACTTCTATTAACCAATCCTTCATGTTTTTCAAGTTTATAGTAGAATAACTTTGTTTTTACTTAAGAGACAGCCTTTAGAATTTCTTAAAATTTCGAAACTCTGAGCGGTAAGCTCTCCCTTTTGTATGCCTGAAAAAAAAAACACTTGTATGTGTTCTTTTTCTTGAAAAAATAGTTTCAATGGATATAGAATTCTAGATTGAGAGAAATTTTCTCATATCAGTGAAAATGTTATGCCAATGTTTTTATTTATTTAAAATTTAAATTTTAAATAAAATTTAAAGATTTTATTTATTTATTTATTTATTTATAGACTATTTATTTATTTATTTATCCCAGCTGAGCAGGGAGCCTGATGTGGGACTCGATCCCAGGACCCTGAGATCATGACCTGAACTGAAGACAGATGCTTAACCCACTGAACAACCCAGGTGCCCTAATATGATCATTTTTTAATGCTCTTAAAACATGTAGCTGGATTCCTTTTCAGATGGATTTTAACAATTTATAATCACATCAACAAAGTCCTTTTACGTTGTTAACATCTAAAAATCCATTTATAATGTGATTATATATAATATTATATATTATATATGTAATATATATTATATATAACAGTATATAAAAATATAAAAAATATATAAAAATATATAAAATAAAAAATATTAAAAATCCATTTATAATGTGATTATATATAATAATATATATATATAATAACAGTATATAATAGGGTGACTTCTGAAGATTAAAAAATTGTACTTCAAAAAACTTTGACATATTTTCTACCTTCTGTATGAAAACTTGAATTTGCCTTTAGAGCATGGTATCTCTCTGTTCTAGAGGGTGATAATGTGGCCAGTAGATGGGCTGGGGGCTAACTTGAGGGCTAAATTGGACTTCCAATGAGCTGGAGCTGGCAGAGGCCGTGTGTGTGTGTGTGTGGGTGAGTCAGGGGTGGATAGATACAGAGAGAGCTATACCTAGTGAGAACTGAGGGAAGCAGAATTATAAATTATAAAGGGAGTTTAGACCAGCACTCTCTGGGAAGAGCTGAAACAGTTTTACCATGACGTCACCATCCAAGAATTTCAGGACTACTTGATCTCAGAAACCATTTTATCCAAGCATCTTCCAGGACTGTTGTTACAAAGAGCTCTGTTGGTAAATACCATATCATAGGATATGCAAACTTGAAATTCCAGAAATGCAAAGAGAACCATTTATTTGAGATAAAGCAAAATTAAAGGTGACTGTTCAAACCCAAGGACAGAGGGCAGTTTATCTCCGTGTTTTATATATTAACCATGACATTATTTATAAAAAGGAAGTTCCCCTATTTTAGGAACAGGGAAGAGGGTGGTTGAATTGATCTGATGTACCTGATTTGCAGGATGGAAGTTATAGGAAGACAAGGGGAGAAAGTGTGTGCTGGCAAGAGGGTAATTAAAATAATGTACGAAGAGGCCGGGGCTGGATCGGGAAGTAAAGCTGAGGGTTACAGACGTGCTTAAAAAGAAAGAAAGAGAAATTTGACATCTCTGGGAAGGTGACAAAGAGGAGTAGAGGAAAAGTAGAGTTGGGAGGTGAAGAGCTAGAAATTAGGGCTGGCATGAGAGAGAGAATGAAAGTAAAGGTTCTAGAAGAAGTGATGTCATTCAGCATTGGAATACTAATGAATCTTGGGCACTGGGATTAAATTATGTATAGAAGACCCAGTCTTGCCCTTGAGTTATTCAATAGCACAAGGAAGGAGACAGACCCAGTAAAGCAACCATTTCATTGCCAAGAGGCAATCGTTTTATAGGTGGAAGCTCAGGACATGGTAGGGTTGGGAGCATTTCAGACACGCAGGAGAAGGCAGGAGCTCATAGACAGTAGGATCAGACAAGGTTTCCTAGAAGAGGCATTGTCTCACCTGAGTCTTAAATGAAGACTAGAAATTAAACACACAAGAAGAAAGGTCGCAGCATCCTACAGCTCCATGGGACTCATATTTCCACTGAACAAGTATCTCCCTCACTTTGGATATTGTTGCATAAAGGGATTTTCCCCAGCTTTTTCTCACACCTACCATGGTCATCTCTCCTGTTCCCAGTCAGAAGCTCTCTCAGGTTGATCTCACTTCCACTTTCTGCCTGCAGGCTGGCACTTGGTGTTTGTTGTGCTAAAACAAACTAGCTTAGCACCTTCAGGCATGAGCTCCCTACAAAGATATTTTTCCCACTTAACTGCTAACCTCATTAACCTTGTGTTTTAGGTCATCAAACTGAAAACTTAGTTGAAAATGAAAATTTAAGTAAAGTCCAAACATAAATTTTCCCAGAGGTTTTTATTATAGTGATGGTAAATCTCACCAAAACCTCACTTTTCTCCCACATTTGCTCAGTCATCTTAATTTTACATGTTCTTTTTGTAAATATAGCTCAAAATTTCCTTGTGTGTTGTAGTTGCTCATTCAGATCCGGGGACATAGGAATAATATCTTTTTGTGAATAACTATTCCAAACTCTCTTGCAGGAGATAAAACCCTGCACAATGAACGTCTACACCAGGAGTCGGCAAACAATACCCCTCAGACCGTGAGCCCACCTCCATTTTTGTAGATTCAAGGAAGTTTTTCACAATTCTTAATGGCCCCCCCAAAAAAGAAGAAGAATATTTCATAACACGTGAATATTACGTGAAATCCAAGTTTCAGTGTCCACGTATAAAATTTTAGAACACAATCATGCTTATTTGTTTATATATGGTCTATAGTTTTTTTCACAATTCCAGGACAGAGCTAAATGATAACAGGAACCATATGGCCCGCTGAGTAAAAAATAGTCATTATTTGGCCCTTTAGCGACAAAACTGTCTGACCATCCTCTATATGTCTCTTCTCATTTTCTTTTGCTTGAAAGATGTGCTCTGCCTCAAGACCTTATAAAGAAAAATTTCATATTTAAAACCTACCTTCAAAAAAAGTACAAAATACCAATTCATTTGTTTTCTGATTTTGTCTGATAAGATTGAATTTCATTTTTTATCCTTCTGTAATAATACTGGCTAAAAAAAATACACTCCAGGATTCTAAGATAAAAATAGAAATTAATGATAAGACTCTGATAAACTAGTTAGTGAATTACTCACAATTATTCATTTCTTTTTCTCTTTCCAATATGGTGTAGCAGAAAATTGAACCAATGAACTAAAATTAATAATTTGGGTTATCTTTACTCTCCCCAGTTCTCATTCACATAATTGAGATGAGGAAAATACAAAAGGTTTAAAATGTTACATATAAGGCTTGCTGCTAAGGACTTTCAGTCAGTATGGAAAGTTGTGTCTTGAGATCTGAAAAACAATAAAACTAACTAAATGTCAAAAAAAAAAGCATCTTCAGTCAATAGGGGATAATGACATGCATATATAGAAAGAATATTAATAACATCCAATATTATGTACAGAACTTCCTTAATGTGTGATGGGGTTATGTCCCAATAAATATGCATTTATACATCAAAATGTATATCAAAATATATATAAAATGCATTTAATAATACACCTCATCTACCCAACATCACAGCTTAGCCTAGCCTACCTTAAACATGTTCAAAACACGTTGAGCAAAATCATCTAACACAAAACCTGTTTTATAATAAAGTCTTGGATGTCTCCTGTAACCTGTTGAGTACTATACTGAAAGTGAAAGCAGAATGGTGGAATGGGTACAGTATGGTTATCAGAATATGGGTTGTTGACCCTCTCCATTGCATGTCTGGTTGGGAGCTCAGGCTTGCTTTCCCTGCCCCACATCACAAGAGAGAATCATAACTGCATATCACTAGCCCAAGTAAAAAAATCACAAATTAAAATTCCAAGTATGGTTTCTACTGAATTCACACCATCGTGAAGTTAAAAAAAAAATTTAAGTTGAGCCATTATGAGTCAGGGACCTTCAGATATTTCAAATGAGTCACATAAGCAATCGAGTCTTAAGAAAGGTACACATACTTTCGGCCTTTGGAGAATTTTATTAAAAATTTAGGATTTGTATCTGGATGTTTGAGTAAGAGATAGGATTTAAATGGTTATAGGCAGGGAAGGAGAGGGTGGGAGCATTCCATGTAGAGGGGCAGAGCGTGGCAAAGACCTGTTGGTGAGAAGGCCTAAGTATTTCAAAAACTAAGAAGACTTCACCGCACAGGAATTCATGGTACCAGTGGTCTCAAACTCAAGTGCCTGTAGGTGACAAGCAAGAAAGATAAATCTTAGAGCTTGACAGTGGGGATGGGGACAACTGGAAAACCTGCTTGGACATGAGAGTTGGACATACCCTGGTGGGTTAAAGTGAACTCTGGTACAAGTCTTTTAATGCAATGTCAAGGAGGTCCACGAGACAGGACGTTCTCAACCCCAGCTGAGTGCTCCTGTCCCCCACCAGCGTGCCTTCAGACCAGAGAACCTGCAGCTTAAAAGCAGCTCCCAAAGCGAAGCTTGGATGGCTGGAAAAAATTGATCCCATAAGGTGGAAAGAGAATTCATTCACACTCTGTCAGAGTAAATAAGAGTAAAAACAAGGTTAAGACCCAGAAGCCTGTATGAAACATGATCAATACTGAAAGAAATTGCCTGGCAACCACGCAAATAGAATGCAGCCCCAAGAAGGAGCAGGGAAGGGGATAATGAAGGATGATGAAGGCATTCAAAACACGGATGAGAAATAAGTTAATAAATTAACTAGATAAAAAGTTAACTTGGGGAATAAAAGCCAGAATAGATTCCATAGGTTTACATTGTGTTGTGGGAGAATTAAAAAAAAAAAATACAGGGGCGCCTGGGTGGCTCAGTGGGTTAAGCCGCTGCCTTCGGCTCAGGTCATGATCTCAGGGTCCTGGGATCGAGCCCCGCATCGGGCTCTCTGCTCGGCAGGGAGTCTGCTTCCCTTCCTCTCTCTCTGCCTGCCTCTCTGCCTGCTTGTGATTTCTGTCTGTCAAATAAATAAATAAAATCTTAAAAAAAAAAAAAATACAAATTAAGTGGACATCTTGGTAGCTCATTGGTTAAACATCTGACCTTTGATCTCAACTCAGGTCTTGATCTCGGGGTTGTGAGTTCAAGCCCCCTGTTGGACTACATGCTGGGCATGGAGAATACTTAAAAAAAAAAAATACAAATGTAGTAAACAAGAGGTCAAAAAAGAGATGATAAAACAAGAGTATGAGATGAAATGAGAGATTGCCAAGCTAGGGAAACAAAATGAAAAGCCACACAGCACCATTATAGAGATAATACACAAATCAGAACTTGACTGGAATAAAATACATTTGGTTGAAAGTTTACTTAATGGCAGAGAAGGAAGGCATGGGATAATCACGATGAATGAAGACAAAGTAGAAGAAGAACACAATTTGAGAATGATGAATGATGTAGAGGGCAAGAATGACCAAAATGATTATGGCTCTTAAAGTAGAGAACACAATGAAAGAAAGAACAACAAAAAAGTTTTCAGAGACTTTACTTAAGATTCTTTGAAATGAATTAAAAAGCCGATCTGTAGATGGAAAGGGTACATAATTACACAGGGAAAACTGATATAGACCAGGTAATGTTCAGTCCTACTCTAGTCAAAGTTCTGGATTTAATGGATTAAGAATTAATTATTCTTGGACCACCTGGGTGGCTTAGTTGGTTAAGCATCTGCCTTCAGCTCACGTCGTGAACTCAGAGTCCTGAGATCAAGTCCCAAATCAGGCTCCTTGCTCAGCAGGGAGCCTGCTTCTCCCTCTGCCTGCTGCTCCCCCTACTTGTGCTCTCTCTCTCTCTGACAAATAAGTAAATAAATAAAATCTTTTTAAAAAAGAATTAGTTATTCTTTGAGCCATCAGGTAGGAAAAACAACTCACAAGGGAGAAAACAGACTGGCCTCAGATTTCTGCTGCCTGCATCTGTGCTAAAGAGATTAGGAAAATTTTATCAAAATTCTGAGGGAAAGCAAGTATTCATTTTTGGTAAGACCCAAAACTATTGTAATATAAGTTTTTGTTCAATTCAACATCAAGAGGTAGACATTCTCAAATATGAGAGAACTTCAGAAATATGAGTGTCCATGACTTGTTCTTGAAGTGGGAATAATAAAATTCCTGAAACCAGAGCATGAATAAAATAAAAGATACTTAGAGGGAGAAAGTTTGTTAAAAAAAAAACTGATACTAGTTATTAATCAATTATGTAGAGACTAAAACTAAAAACTGAGGAATTATGGTCATAGGGGGAAAAAAGTCAGTATTACCAGCAACAAAAATTAGGAGTTAAGGCAATGGGACACTGGAAGAGTGTGAGGGTGTAAACCCCATCAACAGTCAGAGGAAGGAGTGAAGGGGCCCAGACAAACCAAGTCACTCTCTCCGCAGCTTTGCACGAGCTCACATTTCACTCATAGGAAAATCCCAACTTCTTGCCCTGGCCTTCAAAACCCGGCCACCACCCTAATCTTGTCTCTTTGTACAGCTCCACTCTGTTCCAACTCCTTTGAGCATCTTGCCATCTTTTTCTTAACTTACTCTTTTAGAGTTTTCCAGAGAAACGGAACCGGTAAGTTGTGTGTGTGTATATAGAAAGATTTATTTTAAGGAACTGGCTGAAGTAATTACAGAAGCTGGAAAGCTCGAAATCTCCCGGGGTAGGCCAGCAAGCTAGAGATATAGGGAAGAGTTAATGTTGCCCTGGAAATCTGAAGGCCCTCTGCTGCAGCATTCCCTCTTTTCTGGTGGAGGTCAGGCTTTTTATTCTATTGGAACCTTCAACTGATTAGATGGGACCCATCCACAATATGGAGGGCAATCTGCCTTACTCAAAGTCTATGGTTCTAAGTGTTAATCTAATCAAAAAAGACCCTCACAGAAACTTCCAGAACAATGTTTAACTAAATATTGGGGCCAAATTGACACATTAAATTAGCCACCACACTTGCATCAGGAGATTAGCCCTGGCTGCTCCCTCTCTCTGCCTAGAAGACTCCTCCCCTGCTGTAAGACCTATTCTGACCATACTATTTGAAATAGCCATTTGTCCTTTATTTATTTATTGTGCTTACTGTTTATTTTTGTCTCAACCCCTTTCCCCCAACTAGAATGCAAACTCTGCCAGGGTAGGAATATTAGCCTGTTTCGTTCACTACTTGGAGAAGGGCCTGACACATAGTATGGTTTGAAATAAATATTTATTGAGTGAATGAAAATAGAAATAGTTGTTTAAATAATGGCTCTAAATTATGCATGGATTTTATCATTTCTTTACTTAAATCTTTAGTGAACTTTGGAAGTTACTATCTCTCACTATGAAAACCTCATCAGAAGATGAATGATTTCTTGATCTTTTCTTTTTTTTTTTTTTTAAGATTTTATTTATTTATTTGAGGGAGAATGAGTGAGAGAGAGCATGAGAGAGGAGAAGGTCAGAGGGAGAAGCAGACTCCCCAAGGAGCTGGGAGCCTGATGCGGGACTCGATCCTGGAAGTCCGGGATCATGACCTGAGCTGAAGGCAGTTGCCGAACCAACTGAGCCACCCAGGTGCCCCATTTCTTGATCTTTTCTTGTTGATTTTCCTCTACTACTTTCATAAAATTAAATTTCATAATTTTCATTGTATCTGGTGATATACCATCTTTTTTTTTTACAAAGGGACCAAGGTCAAAAGCACCAATAATACATTACTTTATTATCATGTACCTTGATATAAGGCAATAAGAAGAACACTTCATCTCCGGGACATTCTCCCCCAAAACTCATCTTCCCGGTCCCATCATGAGAAAATGTCAAATTCAAATTGACACATGTTCCACAAAATATATGACTAGTACCCTTTGAAGATGTCAAAGTCATGAGAAGCAAAGCTTAAGAAATTGTCATAGATTGAAGGAGATTAAGGAGACATGAAGACGAAATGCATTGTGGGATCCTGAACAGAAAAAAGACGTTAATGAAAAAACTGGGGATTCCTGAATAAAGCCAGTAGTTTAACTAATAGTATTGTACTAGTTTTGATTTCTTAGTTTTGATAAATATCTTAGTTTTGGCAAATTCACCATGGTAATATAAAATGTGGGAAGCTGGGTAAAAAGCATATACAGGAACTCTCTGTACTATCTTGGCAACTTCGCTATAAACCTAGAATTGTTTTTTAAAAAGTTTTTGAAAAGTAATATATATGTTATGATTCTATTCTAATAAGATTATTTTTATCTATTCACCTATGCTTCCATCTATCCTTCTATTTGTATATAGAGATAGAGAGATACTTAAAATAATGGTCACTCAGTGTTAACACTTTATTAATCGATGGTGGGCTTTTTACTTTATTGTTTATCTTTGTACTTTCCTTAATTGCTTAATATTTAAAATTATTTTAGATCAACAGTAATATAAACAACTAGCATGTAATGAACATCTACTATGAGCTAGAATTCATAGGCTTAGAATCTCATACCTTATTCTCAATCCTCACAATAAACAATGAGATGGGTGTGTTTAATATTTTTATTATTACAACTTAACTTCCTGTCTAACTTACATGTATCATAGCAATAAAACTCAAAGTTCGACAAGGTGTACTATGAAAACAGGAGTCTCATCTTCTCACATATATTTCCAATTTTTTTCACTCCCCAGAAGCAGCCATTTTAATCCCTTTTTAGTTGTTTCTTTTAGCATTTACCTATATATTTCTTCCCCCAAACATGCTTGTGTGTAATCCTTAATTTTCAATTTTAGACATTATCTCTTGTTTTTCTACTATGGAAGATGAATATTTAGATCTTGTAAGCTGCTCCCCTTTTAACCACACATAACTTTGTTAGGTCAATATTCTATGTTTGCATTATTATGTCCCTGTAAATATAATTCACTGCTAAGCCATATTACTTTCCTGGAATAATTTATTTTTCTCCCCTGGAGTTAATAATCGCTTCTTAGTTTTCTCCTTCTCCTTCTCCTTCTCCTTCTCCTTCTCCTTCTCCTTCTCCTTCTCCTTCTCCTTCTCCTTCTCCTCCTCCTCCTCCTCCTCCTCCTCCTCCTCCTCCTCCTCCTCCTCCTCCTTCTTCTTCTTCTTCTCTCCTACACATTCAAGTAATCTTATTTTAATGTTATCTGCACCCTATGGGTACCCATCACCTTCAGTTGCAGCCTTCCTGCAGTGTGAACCACTGTGCTTCCTGGCCTCTCCTAGCTAGCTCTCAGAGTTCACCTTCTTTGGTTCTGCTAAGTCAGTTGACACTACTCAATTTGTTTTCCAGCCTCCAGAGTTTTTTGCCCAGTTTTGCTTTAAATAATAACCAGTGTCAGGTTTATGAAGACAAAATTCTTTAGTTAAAAAGAAAAAAGGAAAGAAAATAGTCCTTACCATCCTCCTGTAATCCTCTCAGAGTTAAGTTCAAGTTTCCCCTCATATCACTGGAGACCCTTTGTGAGTCGGTCTTCTGTCTACACAACCTCATTTACTACGTAAGCAGGGTTCCTGGAAAAAGAAATCATGGACCAGGATCTTTTGGATTACTCATGCTATTGCTGTCCCTAATTTCTCTGTGCCTAATTGTTTTCCCTTTTGTAAGATAGGAACCATGACATTTATCTCAATGGATGTGCTTTATCAGACCAGACCAGGAAATCTATGCTTCAATGTGAAAAGTGGGCTTTTTAGAAAAAAGCTTCTTCAGAAACACTAATGTATTGTCACTTGGGTAACTTACCTTCTAAGGCTTATCTGGATATTTCCAGTTCTGTGCACTGACATAAGCATTTTATTACTCACTGTGGGTAAAGTTGAATTGCCAATTCCCCACCCACTGTATGAAAACAAAGGTGACTTTAAAAAGGAAAAGGCAAGGGACAAAACATACACTGTGAAACTGCAGAATCTTAAATGTCATTTAGGTTTTGATCTATGTCCTTTCCTGCTTAATGAAAGCATAGAGTCACAACAGGAAGTCTTCTCAAATATTTTGAATGAATTCAAAAGAACCATCCAATGAGAGCTGCTCAATACTTAAAGGGTAAAAGTTGCTCTCTAGCCATGGAATAACTTTACTAGTGTTTGAACATGTGTTTATGATTGAACAGGAAGGACCTGGAAGCTGACCTGCCCATGGATTTAAATGCCAATACAAACCCTGCACCCAGAAATCATGCTAGAAAGAGTTGTGTTGATTCTTGGAGAAGCTTGCCTTTCACAATAACACCAATTACACCATGGGAACATCTCTAATACACAAGCTCTATGTCCAATAAAAAACTTTTTGACAAGACAATGAGCATATGTTGGCTTGTTTGCTTGGGACAAGCCTAAAACCACAATGAAAATGAGCCTGCTCCTAAGAGTTATACATTCTCAAAACTTAAGCTTATAGCCCTATAAAATACATATGTTTAAAAGAATTTAAGAGTTAAATAACAGAGTATAGAAAAATGAGATACTCTAACAAGCAGGCTTCAAAAAGTAGAACTCCTAAAAATAAAAATGGAAAAATATAGTTGTAACATAAAAATTTAATTTCCTAAGTGGGGAATTCGTGACTTGAAATGCAGAAACATCACAGAATGTGAATCTCAAAGAGTTTAGGATAGGAAAAATTTTGATTTTGATGCTTTTCCCTTTGCCATATTAGGGAAATTCTCTATTATAATTGGCTTCAATATACCTTCTGCCTCTTTCTTTTTCTTCTGGGATCCCAATTATTCTAATATTGTTTCATCTTATGATATCAATTATATCTCGAATTCTCCGCTTGTGGTCCAGTAGTTGTTTGTCTCTCTTTTGCTCAGCTTCTTTATTCTCCATCATTTGGTCTCCTATATCACTAATTCTCTCTTCTGCTTCATTTATCCTAGCAGTAAGAGCCTCCATTTTTTAATTGCACCTCATTAATAACTTTTTAAATTTCAACTTGGTTAGATTTTAGTTCTTTTATTTCCCCAGAAAGGGATTCTCTCTAATATCTTCCATGCCTTTTTGAGCCCAGCTAGCACCTTGATAATCATCATTCTGAACTCTAGTTCTGACATGTTACCAATGTCTGTATTGATTAGGTCTCTAGACGTCGGTACTGCCTTTTGTTCTTTTTTGTGTGTGTAGTGAGTTTTTCCACCTTGTCATTTTATCCAGATAAGAATAGATTAATAAGAGAATAAAATACTAAAAGGGTGGCAAAGACACCAGAAAAACATATGCTAACCAAATCAGAAGAGACCCAAAACTGGGGGGAGAAGAAGGGGAGAAAAATAAAAATTAAAAAATGTATATATATTTAATGTCATATATATATACATATATATATGTATATATATATATATACATATATATATATATATATATATATATATGTATATATATATATATTAGACTGGTGAATAGAACAGAGCCATCCACTTGATTTTGGGTGTATTTTGGTCTCTTAGAAGAAACTACCTCCCAAAATTTTAAAGAAAGAAAAACTTTAAAGAAAGAAAACATCGCCAAAGGCAAGGGAAGCAAGGGCAAAAATGAACTATTGGGACTTCATCAAGATCAAAAGCTTTTGCACGGCAAAGGAGACAGTCAACAAAACCAAAAGACAACTGACAGAATGGGAGATGATATTCACAAATGATATATCAGATAAAGGGCTAGTATCCAAAATCTATAAAGAGCTTATCAAACTCAATACCCAAAGAACAAATAATCCAAACAAGAAATGGGCAGAAGACATGAACAGACATTTCTGCAAAGAAGACATCCAGATGGCCAACAGACACATGCAAAAGCGCTCCGCATCACTCGGGATTAGGGAAATACAAATCAAAACCGCAATGAGATACCACCTCACACCAGTCAGAATGGCTAAAACTTACAAGTCAGGAAATGACCGGTGTTGGCAAGGATGTGGAGAAAGGGGAACCCTCCTACACTGTTGGTGGAAATACAAGCTGTTGCAACCATTCTGGAAAACAGCATGGAGGTTCCTCAAAAAGTTGAAAATAGAGCTACCCTATGACCCAGCAATTGCACTACTGGCTTTTACCCTAAAGATACAAATGTAGTGGTCCGAAGGGGCACATACACCCCAATGTTTATAGCAGCAATGTCCACAATAGCCAAACTATGGAAAGAGCCTAGATGTCCATCGGCAGATGAATGGATAAAGAAGATGTGGTACATATATACAATGGAATACTATGCAGTCATCAAAAGAAAGGAAATCTTGCCATTTGCAATGATGGAACTAGAGGGTATGATGCTAAGTGAAATAAGTCAATCAGAGAAAGACAATTATCATATGATCTCTGTGATATGAGGAATTTGAGAGGCAGGGCAGGGGGTTGTGGGGGCTAGGGAAGGGAAAAATGAAACAAGATGGGATCAAGAGGGAGACAAACCATAAGAGACTCTTAATCTCACGAAACAAACTGAGGGCTGCTGGGGGGTGGGGGCGTAGGGATAGGGTGGTTGGGTTTTGGATATTAGGGAGGGTATGTGCTATGGTGAGTGCTGTGAAATGTGTAAGTCTGATGATTCACAGACCTGTGTCCCTGGGGCAAATAATACAATATATGTTAATAAAAAATAATTTAAAAAAATAAAAGAATGACTATTAAGTAAGTGTTCTATTTGTAGAATCTCAATTTGGTAGGTAAAATGAAAACAGTCGATGCTCAATAGAGTTTCAGTAGAAAATCATGGGTGCTTGGGTGGCTCAGTCAGTTAAGCATCTGAATTTGGCTTAAGTCATGATCCCAGGGTCCTGGGATCAAGCCCTACATTGGGCTCCTTGCTCAGAAGGGAGCCTGCTTCTCCCTCTGCCTCTGCCTGCTTCTTCCCCTGCTTCTGCCTGTGCTCTCACACACTCTCTCTCTCTGTGTCAAATAAAGAAATAAATAAAATCTTTAAAAAGAAGGAAGAGGAGGAGGAGGAGGACTGAAAATCAAAATGGACAGGGGGACCCGAGTGGCTCAGCCGGTTAAGTAGCTATCTCTTGATTTCAGTTCAGGTCATGATCTCATGGCATGGAGACTGCTTGAGATTCTCTCTCTCCCTCTCCTTCTGCCCCTTCCCCCCAGTTCAGCCTTTCTCTCTCTCTCTTAAAAAAAAAGAAAGGAATACCTCTACATATATATGTAGATATATAAGATCTATACATAAATACACAGACATATATGTATAAATATATAGATTTTGACTTATCAAATATAGATACCAGAAAAAAAAATTTGGCAGGCACCCACTGAAAGAAACATTTTGGAAGGGATATCTTACATTGCATGAAGAATTAAAAATTGCCAGATGAGATGGACTTGTCATTTTCAGACAGCAATGTTATACATTTACATTAATGGCCAGGGGGACACCAGACTTGGATCTGAAGTCCAGGGATAAGGATGATAATAATTTCTCAACCGCAGTCTCAGGCAGTCATGAGAAATAGGAGGTATCAAATGAGGAGATTTTGCAAGGGGCTGCTGTAGACGTGAATCATATTTACCACAAGAAATAACTATTATTTTTTATGGTACAATATTTATTTATTAGGGGAGAGGTGGAGAATAGAGGACAGAACACAATGTAATTAATTTTTTAAGTTCAAGATCTTTTATAAAATTTCTTCATTTGATTCTGGATAAAACTTGAGTTTTGTAGGAGAGAGAGTTTCAGCTTTCTCATAAACTCCTGTGAAAACTGGTTTTATGATTTCTCAGGTGGCCATGCGATGTAATGCTTTTCCATTCAGGATTCTTGTGTTCAGGAGCTAAACGGAAGCAACCATGATTTTAGGTTTCTGTTTTAGAATTTTCTCCTAAGAATGCTCGAGGAAAAATAAGTGTGTTTGGTAGAAATATTACTTTCTTTCTTTCCTTCCTTCCTTCTTTTCAAGATTTTATTCACTTATTTGAGGGAGTGTGAGAAAGAGCTTGAGCTGGAGGGGGGGTTGCAGAGAGAGATAAGCAGGCTCTCCGCTGAGCACGGAGTTCATTTCAATATTTTAAATTTTCAAATTTCAAAATTTCAAATTTCTTAATGTTACCAGGATCCTTCCTGCTCAAAAATTGATCACAAATTGCAAAAAATGAGCCTGTAGGCATGCACGCACACACGCACACGCACACACACACATACACACACACACACACACACACTTCAATTCTAAATTCCTGAACAATTCAATTCTCAATTCCTTATTTTGCCTATTCAAACACATCTGAATTTTTAAAAAGCATTCTCTTGTGATTTTTAAATTTTGTAAATAACTCAGACAAGCCATACATTAAAGTAAAAATTAAGTCTCTTTGTGCCACAGGAGCTTGGGCGAGGTGAAGAAAGAGAAGGGTGGGGTACAGCTCGTAGGAGTCTCTGACAGGTCAGACCCATACAATCGTGTCCATACATCTTGCTCAAGTGGCTTAGGTAGCTTTTGCTTCAACTGACTTTCTTTTTTTTTTCAATTTCCCCAAAAGTGTATCATAAATTCATTCATTGCGTATGAATCAAATGCAATCCCAAAGTACTGTTAATGTGTCCAGAACTTCTCCGGTGTATACCTGGCGTTAATAGAAACTACGGAACGAAGACAGAAGAAAGACCTGCGTCATCTCACCTTGCAAGATGACTCAGCCTTTCATGCCCACAAACAGCATCTACAGAGGGTGTAGGAAGCAGGTGAGCATCCACCTTTTTCTGAACCACTGAAGCATCTCTGAACTAGACCTTCATCATTGTCCTTCTCTGACCCTTCCTTTCCCCCTCCCTCCACCTCCCTTTGTCCCCAAACAGGATGCTCCATGAGCAACAGTCTTACAACGTAGACAGGGAGGACACTGAGCGAGAGACCAAGGGTTCATTTTCTTCCCCATGTAATGGTGTTAGTGGGATCTATCCATTAACATACTAAACTGTGCTTACAAAGGAAAACGTGGTGGATCATGAAAGATTCGGATGGTGTAGACTGGACCCTTGAGTTCGGAAACTCCAAAGTAGCTCTTGGGGATAGGCTCACAGTGTTGTTCTTGTTTGTTTGTTTGCTTGCTTGCTTTTAATGCTACAGATCTATTTTTATGTTAAAAGGGAAAAACAGGCTGTCCTAGAATTTCTTATTCAAAACTGGGAGAGTATTTTGGTTGAGGTCAGTCTCCAAATGTCAGCTCAAGAGGGACCTGGATAACACCAAAAGTTCTGAGTTTGCTTATCAGAACCTTCCTACCTTGGCCCACTTGATTCCACTGTACTCTTGCATTTTATACTCCTCTGCCAGCTTGTGAAGTCTTAAAGGCCAGCGACCACGACCCTGAGCATCACACGGAGTCCTGGAATAACAAATGAACTGAAGGAAGCTGTGCTCTGCCTCATTCAGCCTCCTGGCTCAGGACAACCTCTAGTGCCTGGAGCATGATCATTCTATGCAGGCGTCCTGGTAATGTTGACCACAGAAAAAAGGAAACAAACCTCTCAGGAGAAACTGGGAGGTCTCCTCCTAGTTAGTCAACACACAGAGGAGAGGTGATGATTCATGTAATCCCAATGAAGCAATCATTAGGCAATAGGATTTAAAGTCAAGCAATAAGGTGAGTCAGAAGAGTCAAGTTTTAAGTTTGAATATCTAGGTTGTTTGGCTCATCAGTCCAATAATGGGCAGTATACACTATGTACTGATGAAAACAAAAGGCTCAGATTATTTGATTTCTTCATTGAAATACTCTTTGTGCACAAACATATTTTAGTTTTATGATTAGGGAGGAAAGCACATAAATTGTATACATTTCTTCAATTTCATAAATCTCCTCTACGTGTTCCTAGGACTTAATATTTATTTCCAAATTAAATATACGCCCCAATAACACATATTAAACTATTGCGGAGACTACTTTTTGTTTTTGTTTTGTTTTTTGGGAACATAACAGACTTCTTTTTAACTAAAAGCCAAAGAGAATGGAATCAGCTGGTCCTCAGTGTTTCAATACTTAACAACTAGGTTTACAAAACTTTTCTTAATATCAATGAAACTTTTTTTTTTTTTTTTTTCAAAATCAGCGTTAATGAAAGAACAAACAGTGAAGTTCTTTCTCTCTTATCTACAAAAGCTCCCTGGAACAGGAAAGCTCCTAGCCACACCTACCCAACACAAAACACCAGGGAAAAGCAGAACCAACCCTTCGTTAATTCTTAGCTTCCCCCACCCCCCCATTTTGGAGCTTGGAAGCAAAACTGCCTTTCTTTTTATTTATTTATTTATTTATTTATTCATTTATTTATTTAATTTCTTTTCAGTGTAACAGAATTCATTGTTTATGCACCACACCCAGTGCTCCAAGCAATATGTGCCCTCCTTAATACCCACCACCAGGTTCCCCCAACCTCCCACCCACAAAACTGACTTTCTTGACAACACTAATCTATATCCATGTCCATATCTATTTGTGTGTTTTACAGTTTATTTTTTATGAGAACTCACGCTGGAATCTTTAAACAACCATCTACGCAGGAGAAAGGTTGGGTAGACCACTGAACATTCGTTTCCCCTGTAGCCACGGGAATAAAGGCACAATTCAGGCCCTAAACACAAAAATCACACTGCTTTGGGTAACTATTTCCAGGGACCGCATGGCTTCATCCAGGCTGCTCATCACGGCGGTGGAGAGGAAAACGCCAGAAAGAAGATTCTGTCTTTCGAGAGACTTTATGGTTTCCAGGCTAAGCACCCTTGTGTCTCCAAACCGCTTCCTTTGGGGACTTCGAGGCCAAAATGCGAGTTCTCCTTCTGGTCCCGGCGCCTCCGCTTGATGAAGCCTGCAACCTTGCCCTCGGAGCTGGGCTCTCTCCTAGGAGCAGGACTCTGAGCTCGCATCCGAACCCCGGGAGGAGGACTCTGCTTGGACCCAGAATCTTTTCCAGCATCCGTGCCTCCAGCCCTGACGGCTTCCGAGAGTGCTTCATCCTACCCCAGGACCGTTGAGTGTGCAGAAGGAGCCGGTCCTGGAATGGGACCCTTCTGGCTGGCTCCTGGGCTCAGCGATCTGTGCAGACTCCATCATGAGGGGCGCCGTTGACGGAACCCAGGATGGGATCTCCTGTGGTTACTCTTTGAAGTGAGGACAGGACTACACAGGTTTTCCCACAGGAAAGCCTCTCTCCTAGCTTAATTGCATAACCATTGCTCTTGAGATAACATGAATTCTGTTATCTCTTAAGCAATATAAGTGATAAAGCATTATCACAATATAAAGGAGACTTAGCAGCAGAAAGGCGGGGGAAGATTAGAATCTCACGAATATGCTACTGAAGTTAAAACAAAGTTTTTCTTTTGGCTTTTGGTAAGAAAGAGAAAGCTCACTTCTCTTTGTTAAAAGCCTTTCATTCTCTTCATACAGCCCTTGGCACAACTAAGCTTTCTCTGCCAGCAAACAAGCTTAGCAATGTTGGTTTCCCACAAAGTGTCTTGCACACAGTGGGTGTCCAGTATACATTTGATGAATGAATAAGTGAATGAATTAAACATATTTCTCAATTTTGAAATTCTGGACTTTTGGTAATTCCTCCATATAAACTTCTTGAACCGTTTTGACACCTATTCAGCAATTTTGTCAGAAATCGCTTCTCTTCATGCCATTTGTTGACGTTGAGAGTTGCCAAAAAGACAACATTTGTGTGGGGTTTTTTTTAAGATTTTATTTATTTATTTGACACAGACACAGAAAGCACAAGTAGGCAAAGCAGCAGTCAGAGGGAGAGGGGGAAGCAGGCTCTCTGATGAGCAAGGAGCCCGATACGGAGCTCGATCCCAGCTCCCCAGGATCATGACCTGAGCTGAAGGCAGATTCTTAACCAACTGGGCAACCCCGACTTCACAAAAGACAACATTTGTATACACATCCCTGTGGGTGTGACCCTGACTAGACTATTGTATTGTACTCTGGTCATTTGACTCAAAGATTCCTGCTCTGTAATGATCTTTGTAGGCAAGAAAAGAGCATGAGATGTAATTCCTTCCCCCATCATTAATGGCTGTAAAGTCTTTCACCAGTTTTAATTCAGTCATCACAGAGTGCCTGATTGATAAGCCTTGTAAATGGAAATTTAAAAATCATGACTCAATAAATAAACAAATAACAAGAATAAAAATCATGACTCATTACCACAAGTAGGCTATACACGTTCTAAGTTAACCTGTTTGGTGCAGTGGTAATTCACTGGGCATGTGCTGATGAGCAGTAGCACAGTGATGAAATCTGACTACAGCAGCTTCTTAAATTTTACTATTTATATAACTAAACTCTGTATATGACCATCTCAATCTCCTTGTTACTTGCATAAGCAGCTTTTTTTCAAAAATTATTTTTCAATCCAGACATAGAAATGCTTTTAAAGTTTATTCTGATAACAACACGTACAAGAATTCATAGTCCAACTTCTCTGAACTACTAGCTCAGGAACTTACATAACTTGTTAATTAAAAAAAAAAGTCTTGCTTGCATGGTGCTCGCAGCAGTAACTGAGTAACTCCTCACCAAGTTCCCAGAATGCTCGTAGAAATGAGGGGTGGAGTCATCATTTCACAGTGCATACCTATACCAAATTGTTACGTTGCACACCTTAAACTAATATAGTGTCATATGTCACTTATATTTAAATAACACTGGGAAAAGATGGCAGTGGAGTGATAGGTTGACTGACCCTGTTTCCATGTCAACATCAGAGAATGATAGTCTTCTATGACCAGTACTGATTCTGAGTCTTCAAACATGCTCTTTAAGGGCTCATAGCTCTGGGCATCTCTAATGCTTCAGATTGGAGCACAGGGAGAAATTCCATCTTTGCCGATGGAAGCAAGGATGCCAACAATCTAATAACAGCATTGACACACATGTAACACCTAAGCGGTTAGTAACTGGGATCATTTTATGTCTGGCTGAGGTTATATGAGAAGCAGCAGCTCTATTATTTAATACCAAACACAACAATGGAAAAGAAGTATATGTAGGGGTGCCTGGGTGGCTCAGTTGGTTAAGAATCTGCCTTTGGTTCACGTCATGATTCTGGGGTCTTGGGATCAAGCCCTGCATCAGGATCCCTGCTTGGTGGGGAGCCCACTTCTGCCTCTCCTCCCCACCCGTGTTCTCTCTCACTATCTCTCTCTCTCTCTCTCTCAATAAATAAATAAAATCTTTTTTAAAAAAGAAAAGAAAAGAGAAAAGAAGTATATGTAAGGGGTAGATATGCATTATTTAATTCTTCCTCATCAGACAAGTATAACTTTGGTTCAACAGTATCTAATAATGGTGAATCGATACACTTTATTGCTTCTGTGTATTGGGGAAAGACATCCACTCTCAGAGACAAAAGAGCCCAAATTCCCAGCCCTGACATTTATTGGTAGTTTGACCTTGAATAAGTTACTTACATTCTGTGGGACTCAGTTTCCTCATCTTCACAGTGCAGGCAATAATATCTACCTCACAGACACGGTGCCTCATGCAGTTGGAGCTCCATAAACATTCTTTCTTCCTATTACATTTTAAAATGTGTTGACAAGCCCTATTAAAAATAGGAACAAAAAGTCAGATTTTGCTTCCACGGAGTCAAAAATCATTACCAAATTATTCAGTTCATGCATCTCATGGTAAAAGAACTTAGGAAGATTTTTAAAAAGGGGGGGGGGCTAAGTAAATGTTCTACTTCTAGAACCACAAAATGTCAGTGAAAAAAAAATAAACAAGTCTATGATTTTTAAGAAAAATTCAGTAGAGGAGCAAGATAATGCAGTGGAAAATAAGAAAAGACTTTGGAATTGGAGACAACTAAGGTCACATCAGAGTTCTGCTACTTAATTGTGTGGTCTTAGGTAAGAGTCTTCATATAGTTAAGACTCTTTTTCTTTATGAAAAGACAAAGGATAATATCACATTTCATGGAAATCTAATATTCTGCCTATTGTCAGACTTCATCGTTCTTCTACATAGAAAGAAAATACTGCCAGTTAGAAACAATGCTTTCCTACAACGCAGAATTTTTATTTCATACTTGTTTCAAAAGCTCCTTTAGATATATTCAGACAGATTTTAACCAGATATAGCCCTGAAACACAAATAAAAAGGAAAACTTAGCAAAATAGACTATTTAATGTTTTTCTCAAATTTTACATAGTGAGACCTTACTCTTTTTTTTAAATTTTTTAAATTTATTTTCAGCCTAACAGTATTCATTGTTTTTGCACCACACCCAGTGCTCCATGCAATCCATGCCCTCTCCAATACCCACCAACTGGTTCCCCCAACCTCCCACCCCCCGCCCCTTCAAAACCCTCAGATTGTTTTTCAGAGTCCATAGTCTCTCATGGTTCACCTCCCCTTCCAATTTCCCTCAACTCCCTTCTCCTCTCTAACTCCCCTTGTCCTCCATGCTATTTGTTATGCTCCACAAATCAGTGAAACCATATGATAATTGACTCTCTCTGCTTGACTTATTTCACTCAGCATAATCTTTTCCAGTCCCATCCATGTTGCTACAAAAGTTGGGTATTCATCCTTACTGATGGAGGCATAATACTCCATGTATATGGACCACATCTTCTTTATCTATTTGTCCGTTGAAGGGCATCTTGGTTCTTTCCACAGTTTGGTGACTGTGGCCATTGCTGCTATAAACATTGGGGTACAGATGGCCCTTCTTTTCACTACATCTGTATCTTTGGGGTAAATACCCAGTAGTGCAATTGCAGGGTCATAGGGAAGCTCTATTTTTAATTTCTTGAGGAATCTCCACACTGTTCTCCAAAGTGGCTGCACCAACTTGCATTCCCACCAACAGTGTAAGAGGTTTCCCCTTTCTCCACATCCCCTCCAACACATGTTGTTTCCTGTCTTGCTAATTTTAGCCATTCTAAGTGGTGTAAGGTGGTATCTCAATGTGGTTTTAATTTGAATCTCCCTGATGGCTAGTGATGATGAACATTTTTTCATGTGTCTGTTAGCCATTTGTATGTCTTCATTGGAGAAGTGTCTGTTCATATCTTCTGCCTATTTTTTGATATGATTATCTGTTTTGTGTGTGTTGAGTTTGAGGAGTTCTTTATAGATCCTGGATATCAATCTTTTGTCTGTACTGTCATTTGCATATATCTTCTTTGGAGACATATCTTGAAAGAAGTTGCTGTGGCTGATATCGAAGAGGTTACTGCCTATGTTCTCCTCTAGGATTCTGATGGATTCCTGTCTCATGTTGAGGTCTTTTATCCATTTTGAGTTTATTTTTGTGTATGGTGTAAGAGAATGGTGGAGTTTCATTCTTCTACATATAGCTGTCCAGTTTTCCCAGCACCATTTATTGAAGAGACTGTCTATGAAGCCAGCATTACCCTGATCCCCAAACCGGGCAAAGACCCCAAAGACCAATATCACTGATGAATATGGATGCTAAGATCTCAACAAGATCCTAGCAAACAGGATCCAACAACACATTAAAAAGATTATCCACCATGACCAGGTGGGATTCATTCCTGGGCTACAAGGATGGTTCAACATTCGCAAATCAATCAATGTGATAGAACAAATTAATATGAGAAGAGAGAAGAACCACATGGTCCTCTCAATTGATGCAGAAAAAGCATTTGACAAAATCCAGCATCCGTTCCTGATTAAAACGCTTCAAAGTATAGGGATAGAGGGAACATTCCTGAACTTCATAAAATCTATCTATGAAAGACCCACAGCAAATATCATCCTCAATGGGAAAAAGCTTGCAGCCTTCCCATTGAGATCAGGAACACGACAAGGATGCCCACTCTCACCACTCTTGTTCAACATAGTATTAGAAGTCCTAGCAACAGCAATCAGACAACAAAGAAAAATAAAAGGTATCCAAATTGGCAAGGAAGAAGTCAAACTCTCTCTTTGCAGATGACATTATTCTTTATATGGAAAACCCAAAAGACTCCACTCCCAAACTACTAGAACTCATATAGCAATTCAGTAACGTGGCAGGATACAAAGTCAATGTACAGAAATCAGTGGCTTTCTTATACACTAACAATGAAAATACAGAAAGGGAAATTAGAGAATTGATTCCATTTACTATAGCACCAAGAACCATAAGATCCCTGGGAATAAACCTAACCAAAGAGGTAAAGGATCTGTACTTGAGGAACTACAGAACACTCATGAAAGATATTGAAGAAGACCCAAAAAGATGGAAGACCATTCCATGCTCTTGGATCGGAAGAATAAACATTGTTAAAATGTCTATATTGCCTAGAGCAATCTATACTTTTAATGCCATTCCGATCAAAGCTCCACAGGTATTTTTCAAAGAGCTGGAGCAAATAATCCAGACATTTGTATGGAACCAGAAGAGACCCCGAATCGCCAAGGAAATGTTGAAAAACAAAAATAAAACTGGGGGCATCATGTTACCTGATTTCAAGCTTTACTACAAAGCTGTGATCACCAAGACAGCATGGTACTGGCATAAAAAGAGACACACAGACCAGTGGAACAGAGTAGAGAGCCCAGATATGGACCCTCAACTCTACGGTCAAATAATCTTCGACAAAACAGGAAAAAATATACAGTGGAAAAAAGACCTTACTCTTTTTTTAAAGATTTTTATTTATTTATTTGAGAGACAGAGTGAAAGAGAGCAGAGGAGAGTGGGGTGAGGAACAGAGGGAGAAGCAGACTGCCCACTGAGCAGGGAGCCTGACGTGGGACTCGATTCCAGGACCCGGAGATCATGACCTGAGCTGAAGGCCGGTGCTTAACCCACTGAGCCACCCAGATGCCCTGAGAATTTTCTGAATCACTTATGAGTCAGAGTCATCCACGTCCCCATTTTTTCGACACAATATTGGTCACTGTGCCGTTGAGAGCACTGGTGATGCTCCTTTTTTTAGAAGTTGTCTCTACCATTGTTCCTAGGATTTTCTTCCAAGTGATGCTTCACTGCCGCCCCTTTCATGCCTCCAGGAGTAAAATCCCATTTCGCTCACAAGCAGGCAATGACCACTGGTGTCATGCACACTGTCTTTCAGTAACTCTAAGATATTATGTGATGCATCCTGGCTCCAAAGACGCAAAGTGAGAAAATATGGGCATCTTAGAATTGTGAGATTTGCATAAATTAACCCCCACAGAATTATCGTGAGCATTAATAAGAAAATACGTGAAAAAGGGCACCTGGGTGGCTCAGGGGGTTAAAAGCCTCTGCCTTCAGCTCTGGTCATGATCCCAGGGTCCTGGGATTGAGCCCCACATCGGGCTCTCTGCTCGGCAGGGAGCCTGCTTCCTCCTCTCTCGCTGCCTGCCTCTCTGCCTACTTGTGATCTCTCTCTGCCAAATAAATAAATAAAATCTTTAAAAAAAAAAAGAAAATATGTGAAAAGGATTAATAGGACAATAACGTAAATAAATGGTGGATATTCTATTCCAGGGAGGTGAGAAAATGCACCCCCTCTGGTCTATGATGCCTCAGCCATGTTCTTGGGATGCTCAGAAATACTGAATTCGATGATTCAAAACCTTAGGGATTTTGCTGTCCTATTTGAGGCCTGGCATTTTGCACACGATAGACTTCGCAAGTCTGAAACAAATATCGCCAAGATAAATGTTCATTCCAGTCTCTTATTCCTTTCCTCCTAAAACAAAACGACAACCATCCTTGTGCTCTCACAGGGACGTAGCGAAGTCCCCAGAGCATCACCTCTTTCTTGTTCCTGCTCTCCCACCACTTTCCTCTCCCGGGCTTGGCTCATCCTCTACCAGGCCATGAGACCCTCAGACCTACTTTGAGTTCCCATTGAGAAACCCCTTGAGACAAACAGCAGGGAGTGCATCAGTGAAATTAACCAAACTTCTTTCAAGAGTAAATGAAAAGTAACCTTCAGAATTACTTGGGATTTTTTTGAAGGCAAGAGCCAACAGCACTGTGGTAACACTATTTGGGCTTTATTATTTGACTCAGTTCTTCAATGAGAGACCCAAAGATCAAGTGAATCTAAAAAAGGAAGAAGGGGGGTGCACCTGGGCGGCTCAGTCAGTTAAGCAGTCGATTCAGTTCTGGCTCAGGTCATGATCTCAGGGTCCTGGAATTGAGCCCCTTGTCGGCTCCGTGCTCTGCTGGAGATTTTCTCTCCCTCTCGCTCTGACCCTCCCCGCACTCACATGCTCTCTCTCTAAAACAAATGAACAACTCTCTTTTAAAAAAGGGGTGAGGGGAAGAAAAGGGAAACAAATCCTTCTGGACTTTCTGCAGAGGATTAAAGCAACACTGCAAAGTTGAGGCTCTCTTATACCCCAGCTGCTCAAGAAACCACAGGCTCTCTGGTAAGCTCTGTCATTTGTCCTAATTGTTCAGGCAGGTCCCACGATAACGCTGGACTGGGGCAAATGACCCAAACCAAGAATCTGTTTGTGATAGAAATGTTAAGAGAAAAGCAGCAAAGGGTAGAGGGGCAGGGCGTAGGTGGAACAGAGAATGACCAGGGCAGGACAATAAGCAAACTGGTTAAAGCTTTTCAGTCTGGCTCGACTGACGTTTTAGACCGAATAATTCTCTGTTTTGGGCGCAGTCCTGGGTATTGTGGGCTGTTGAGCGGCATCGGCATCACTGGTTTCCATCCATGAGCTGCCAGAAGCAGCCTCCTCCCATGCCCTAACCTCCCTCCCCCCCACCCCCCCATCCCCCGCATCCCCGCTCCTGAGTCCTGACTGTCAAAATGTCTCCAGACATTGCCAATGTCCCCAGGAAGCAAAATTGCCCCTGGTTAAGAACCAGTTATATAGGATAATAGTAATAAATCCAAGTTCATGTATTGTTGTGGGATATCAAGAGCCCAAAAGGAGTCTGAGTTCAGGAGATTAATTTAAGTAGGAATAATTCTCAGAGACAGAGCTTACTTGTTTCAGACTTCAGCCCTGGGCTCCCTAGTTGTTCTCTCTCTCTCTCTCTCTCTCTCTGACCTTGGATATGAAACTGTGGCCTGCAGGGAGGAGCTGTCTAAAACAGAAATATTTGCAATCTCTGCTTGAACTCTTTCCTATAGCATCAGAGACAGGTATCAGTCCAGTTCTAGTCACTGGAAAGGAGCTACAGAGAATCCCTTCCTTCTGACCTCAGCAAATGGGCCTTCCCCAGTGTGAAAAGGGCCACTGAGGAAGAGCTATTTGAACAGTGGTGTTATTTGAAGTTTCCTGCATTTCTGGAGTATTACTTGCTTCCTTTGAAAATTCAGTAATCACAAAAGCATCTTTTTTTTTTTTCTTACTTCACTATTCTGAGGTGATGAACAGAACCTTCCAAATCTGTACTTTAGGAAAGTGAGATTTGAATGCCAGAAAACTTGGTGGTGGTTACAAAGCCTAGTGTGCATATTACATTTAAAGCGCTTGTTAAAAACGCAGATTCCTTATGTGCACCCAATGGAATACTCTCCCGCTTTTAATAAGAAGGAAATTCTGACACAGGTTACAACAAGGATGAATCTTGCAGACATGCTTAGTGAAATCGTATAGTTACAAAAAGGCAAGTACCCTATTATTCCCTTGGTATGAGGCACCTGGAGTAGTCGAATTCCTAGAAACAGAAAGTAAAATGGTGTAGGGGCTGTGGTTCCGGGGTGCGGAATAGGGAGTTACTCTTTAATGAGTATAGAGTTTAAGTTTTCCAAAATGAAAGGAGTTCTGGAAGTAGAAGGTGGTGATGGTTGCACAACCGGGTGATTGTCCTTGACGCCACTGACCAATACGCTTAAAAATGGTTATGATGGTAAATTTTGTGTGTATTTAACCACAATTAAAAATGTAAAGTACTATATGGTGCCTGGGTGGCTTAGTGGGTTAAGCCTCGGCCTTCGGCTCAGGTCATGATCTCAGGGTCCTGGGATCGAGCCCCGCATCGGACTCTCTGCTCAGCAGGGAGCCTGCTTCCTCCTCTCTCTCTGCCTGCCTCTCTGCCTACTTGTGATCTCTGTCTGTCAAATAAATGAAGAATATTTAAAAATTTTTTTAAAAGTAAATAAAAGAGACAAAATACACGGGTGTACTGCGACCAGTGAAAAATGGATGATTTGCCAGAAATGCCAGAATGTAACTTTCTTAAACGAAGACAAGATTTAAAAAATGGGTTCATGCACAAGAGCTCTGGAAAATAATAGGACAGAGTCCCAGGGCTACAAAAATGTCCCTAGATTTGATCTAAGAGAAGGCGATTGGTAGACACATGGCACCTTGTCTGATGTAAGTGTGGGCGGAGGCCTGAAAATTAGTGAAGGGGAAGGATCGTTCACATGCATAAGTCACCGTGTGAGGAAAGTGGATAATTGCTTGGCATTAAGGTAATTATGCATGCAAATTAGAAGAGCATATATATGAGCCAAACAAAACAAAGACAATTGTTAGTACATCCTGGAGCCACCATGTCGGTCACACCAACATTTCCAGCTCTCCAGACGTAAGTACCAGCAGTGACATGGTTTCTAATTGTTTGATTCTCCGATAGTCATGTGTTGAAGCAAGAATGTTTCGTCTGAAGGGTATTTTATACACTGGATGAGGAAAAATTGGATAGAGTCTTTTTTAGTTCTCTTCCTATTCTCCCCACACTAAAAACTGTACAACATTGAATAAATATGGGCCTGAGCAAGTTTTAAAAATAATTCTCATTCCCAAGGTTAATATTGAGTAGAAATTCGAGAATCCTTTTTTCTATCTTTCTGTTCTTCCAGCTCCTCTAGGCATGTGAGAAAAAAAGCTGATGATAAAGGGAAGAAACAGAAATAAGTTTCTTCCTCCCTTTTTCTAAAATCTCATGTTGGATAGTGATATTTTCATTGGTAATGTTTTATATTTGTGTTGTATTATCTTATGGTCTGGAACAGTTTCTGTTCATTCTCAGATGCATATTTCGAAACCTTTCTGGGGAAGAGCCTACTATATGTTTAGAGCTCCTAATCTCTTCTCCTTGTCTTGAACATCAATTTGATGACTCAGATGGCTAATGGAAAGCCCTTTATATAAGATCTTCATAATCTGTGAGAGTGACTGGAAATGCTCTCAATGGTTTATAAAAATGTAAAAATCAACTAGTGGTATGGAAAAATTGAACCCGGGGCAAAATGAATGAGTTAAAAAAAATACAAATAATTTAGATATGGTTCCTGTATACCATCTAGCTAGGGGAGAGAGGTGTGTGAACAGAAAGTGCCAGGAAGAATTAATTCCAGGTGCTGGGATAAAGGTCTGTATGGGTAGACTCGAGCGAGGGCTGTCATCAGGCTGGAATGAGTCACACGGGGAGAGCTTGGGAAAGTCTTTAATGCAAAGTGAGTCTCTAGTGTGAAACTCTTGTCTTCCAGCAGCTGAAAATGGAGAAGTTTACAATCTCTTTAGAGAATCCAAAATAAAAATTTATTTTAAAAGAGTAATTTGGATTTAAGTTGCGTGAGACTGATTCATGGGTCAAAAAGCTTCTGGAAGGGAAGGGCAGGTGGGAGGGAGCAAGAACAAAGACTTTTCTAGAGGAAGGGAAGCGGAGTCCAGCCTCAGGAGGGGCAGGATGTAGGTAAGGACAGTGGAGCAGGTGTGAAAGCACCAGGCAGGGGATGAGTTGACCCGACCTGACCACTGGGAAACCAGCTGAGGGGAGTAGGTTTGGAGGGATACCAGCATCAGATCAAGATGGGGTTTGGGGGGGAGGCAGTTTGAGGATGGACAGAGAAGGTAATGTTGATATCTCACAGTATCCTGGTCAGGGAAGGTTATATGCCGAAAGCAATATTTCAAGAAAAACGAGTGTAGTTTCAGTTTCCAAAAAATGAACTAATAAGAACTTAAAGTGGAGGTCGGGGGCAGGTATAGGGGCTCTGCAGGCATCCAGGAGGGCGTCCTCGGACCTTCGAAGAGACAGACATGTAAGGTAGGGGAGGGGAAGGGACCAACAGTCACTGCTTCTGATGGCCAATTGTTACACTTGTGAGTCTCTTCCCACTGTTTGGAAGGATCCTTCATCATGTATGTCCACTACACAGGGGTCATGGCAGGCACCTTTCTCTACTGAGATCCATTAGAAACGCTGAGTAGCTTTTCAAAGGACCCAGAATTAGCGATGAGGAGAGCGTATCTCAGAAGCCAGGACCTCTCAATCCCCCTCGCTCTGGTACAGGATTTCTCAAACTCCCCACTACTAACATGTTTAACAGGATAATTCTTTGTGGCCTGTACCTGATAGAACTTTCAACAACCTCTCTGGCCCCTACGGTAGATGCCAGCGTGCCCCCACCTTGTGACAATGAAAAGCATCACCCGGCTTTGCCCAATGTCCTGAGGATACCAAAATCACCCTTGATTGAGAACTGCTGCACTAATACATCATGTAGTCTAATTTTTACAGAAATAACATTTTCTTCGTTGCTCTGTCTAGGCAGATATTTTCCATTACCTTCTCTGTAAGCATCAGATTAGTGCAGATCAGACATGGAGTCTTTGCAGGAGGAGAAGAACCCAAGCAGCCAAGTCACTGCTTTCATGATCAATTCATTTTAGAAAGGACAGCTAAGGGGGTGCCTGGGTCGTTCAATCGCTTGAGCATCCAACTCTTGATTTCGGCTCAGGTCTTGATCTCAGGGATGTGGGGTGGAGCCCAGGTCGTGTTCCAAGTTCACCAGGGAGTCTGCCTGTGAGTCTTTCCCTTCGCCCTCCCCTCTTTCCTTAAAAAGAAAAAAAAAAAAAAAAAAAGGACACCCGGGTGGCTAAGTTGGTTAAGTGTCTGCCTTCCGCTCTGGCCATGATCCCAGGGTCCTGGGATCGAGCTGCATCTAGGGTTCCCTGCTTAGGATGACACAGGGCTGGATTCCAGGAGCCCAGGATAGTCAGGCTCAGCAGGGAGCCTGCTTCTCCCTCTCCTGCTGCTGCTCCCCCTACTTATGCTCTCTCTCTCTGTCTCTAATAACTCTCTCTCTCTCTCTCAAATAAATAAATAAAATCTAAGAAAGGAAGAAAGAGAGAAAGAAAGAAAGAGAGAAAGAAAGAAAGAAAGAAAGAAAGAAAGAAAGAAAGAAAGAAAGAAGAAAAAAGGAAGGAAAGAAAGCAAGCTATGATTCATGATCAGTGAAAGGTCTCTACCTTGAAGTGCCCTTTTAGGGTGTCCCACCATCACACCCAGGGTCCACCTGGCACTTTGGGGATGATGATTTGATACTCTTATCTCAGAAACGTTTTTCTATCTCCTGAAACTGCATCCTAATCCTTGTGATTTTGCTCTTGGGAAAGCCCTTCTTGGCCACTGACCTCTTCTTTATTCCCATTCTCTTCGAAGTCAGTCCCATTCAGCTCAGCTCCTGGCAACTTAGCCTTATTTCTCTAACTTCTTTACTCAATGGCTCATGAAATCCTTGTTAACTATACCAAAATTTTCTTTTTTTTTCAAGTTTTTATTTAAGATTCAAATTTTGGATTCCATGTTGTTAATACATAGGGTAGTATTAGTTTCATGGATCGAATTTAGTGATTCATCACTTCCATTGAACACCCAGTGCTCATCCCAGCAAGTGCCCTCTTTAATGCCCATCCCCCACGTAACCCATTCGCCCTTCTACCTTCCCTCCAGCAACACGCAGTTTGTTCTCTGTAGCTAAGGGTTTGTTTTCTGGTTTGCCTCCCTCTCTTCCCCAGCCACCTCATGTTCATCTGTTTCATTTCTTAAATTCTGCTTGAGTGAAATCATATGGTATTTGTCTTACTCTGACAGACTTATTTCCTTAGCAATAGTCCTTCTAGCTCCATCCATGTCATTACAAATGACAAGATTTCATTATTTACCCAGATTTTCTCTCTCTTTTTTAAAAAAAGATTTTATTTGAGAGAGAGAGAGTATGAGTGGAAAGGGAGAGGAGCAGAGGGAAAAGGAAGAAGCAGACTCCCCACTGAGCAAGGAACCTGACATGGGGCTCAATCCAAGGACCCTGGGATCATGACCGAACAGAAGGCAGGTGCTTAACTGACTGAGCCACCTAGGCACACTACCCAGATTTTCTATATAGTTACAGACTTTTGCTGAATGTTCCTTCCCCCTTTAATCAAAAACTCATTTTGTTCTCATGACCCAGATTTCGTCCTTGACCACAGGCATTTCTTCAAATGCCTTCTTCCCATGGAGCCGGTGGTCTCAGGACCCTCTGGTTCTGGCATTCTCCTTTGCCTCCACGTCCACCTCCAGACCCTTTCTCAGGCTGCCTTTGGTCATCCTCTTCTTTAAAAGTCATCTTCTGGACATCCCCGTTGCCATCCCATCTTCTCATCTATAAACCAGACACTTGCTTGTAGAAAAGGGACTGGAGTCCAGACCTCCTCATCGGGAAAATCTCTCTAAGCTTTAATTGTAATAAAAATATACATAAAATAAACACAAAAAATACGAAAAGACTGGTGAGAGTAATAAGGAAAGAATTCACTGAAAGGAAAATATGTTCTATTTCATGAATAAAAATATTCAGCCATTTCCCCCAATTAGGCAAAAATCTCTACCTACCTCCAATTACTCTAAAATAGATCAATTGCCATCTGAACATCTTTTCTGTCCTGGACCACAAGATATATCAAGTGTGTATTTACTTACGGATACTAGCCTTGTTGTGCCTCCCCAGTATCATTCCAGAATCCTTGTCTTCTTTCCCTTCAGTCTCTGAAATCTGCACCTGCAACTTCTAGAAACAGACTTTCTTTTCTTCTGGGTCAATCCATAAGGAAGTCTTGCTCCTGAGGGTTATTAGGTGTTCTTAGGAACTGCTCTCTCCACCCGTAGGTGAAGGCATTTGTTCTAGCCTTCAGAGTCATTCAGAACAAACAGGCCATCAGTCAGAACAGAGTGTCTGTGCCTTGTGAGCTGTCACAGCTGGACTAAATTTCGGCTTCACTGTTTGAGAGAACTGAGTCAATAATGACATTTTGTTTGATACACTGAGTTTATATTTGGAACATTCCCTAGACTACTGCAGTGAAGATGGGAAGGTTTATAGTTTAGTCAACATTGACAATCAAAAATATTTTATTGAGGTGAAATTCATGTAATGAGACACTAAGTATTTTAAAGGGAACAATTCAGTAGTGTCGAATATACACAGTGTTGTTCAACTTCCACCTCTGTCTGATTCCAAAACATTTTAGCACACCAAAAGAAACCATGCCCATTAAAATACGGTTTTTAAACCAACCTGGGAAATGATATATGGTTGGTACAGTATTTGGATTAGGCAGTGGGTTTCTGTGTTCTTCTCTCATCCTACTGGGATCTCAAAGCCCACCTTATATTAAAGACAGTTTTAATGAAGTAGGAGACCAAGGATGACAGTGTTACATGAAAGAAAAGTCATCTAGCCCAGGTGATCTGCCCTTCTGGGAAATTGCTGGGTAATAAAGCTCTCTATAGAATACACTCTTCAAAAAAGAGGTGTAGGATGTGGGGGTAGATAACTGCTTAAAGTGACCATGCTAGGTAGGAATTTGGAGGAAATGAAAGGAAAGTACCTAGAATAGAAAGGTAAAGAAGAGTGCCTGGTACAATACATAATACAAATCTTATTGAATGAATGAATGAATGAAGATAACCTTGAGTGAATTAATGAAATAACCAAGAATGAACGTGTGGGCATGTGCATTAGAAATGGCTACAGGATACAAGGAGTAGTAGTATTTAAGTGAGTGATTTGATAACCCATGATGGGGAGCACATTAAATGATTACTGTGTTACGGCAGTTAGAACAGCCTTAAAAAAAAAAATAGAAAAGAGATGTAAAGAACCCATCATTTCGTGTTCAAATATTTACACTTCCAGCAAAAAGACAAAGCTTCCATGCTTAACCTTAAAAATGTAATATGATTATATGTGATGAATGTTAACTAGTCTTATTGTGGCAATCATTTCACAATGTGTACAAATATCCAGTCATTCATTATACATTATGCCTGACACTAGTATAATGTTATATGTCAATTATAACTCAATTAAAAAATAAAATAATAATAAAAAATGTAAAAAAAAAAGAATACTGACCTATTTCATTATAATTTAGGTATTGTCTGTAGATAATCCCTGTTTATAAATTGTCAAGCTGTTACCCTCACTCATTGTTTGGTGAACCATCACTGAGTGAAAATGCAGGTACAATTCAATTATGGGTGGAAAAAAAAAAAAGACAAAGCTTGCATAGTTTTTGCCATTTATCATTTTAAAAGATTTGAAATTACTCTGGGTACTCTTTATACAGGGGGAAATGCTGTTGAGAAAGAAAATACTGGTTGAATTCCAGTACTGAAGGTTTTTTAAAAGGCCCAGAAGTAGAAGGGCATCTGTCATTATATAAATTGTCGTTTATAAGCTTGGATCGTTCCCAGTATGATCATAAATTTGCATGACCATTTCTTAGTCAGTCTTGGGGATACTCTTCTAGTTTGCATTTCTTGGTATGTCAAGTACCTTTTCTTTCCTATGACTAGTGGTTGAAGTATGCCCTTCATTGTTTTAAATTGTCTATTTTAGTAAACCCCTTGACTAGAAGAATGTCTAATAATATACATATCATCATGTGATTATTGGTATCACAGCATTAATTAAAGCACTGGCATATTTTCATCCACACAATAATTAGTTTAATAGGATTTAGCAAGACCTAGCAGACTCCATTTCAAGAGGGTATTGATTTCTGCTCAGTTGTACTTAAGTCAGACATTCTAACTCAAGGGCAACAAGCAAATACAGCATAGTTTTACCTTCAGGAGGACTGTTCTGTTCATTGCAGGAAGTCACTCTAGGGCAGACAATTCTTTCCCATCCACAGGCTTTGCCGGAGGATTTAGCATGTTTCTGAATCCAGAGCAGCGACTTCCTGTGTTCTTTCGATTGCTCATATGTAGAAGCTTAGGGATCATTATCTTGTGTGAAGTCCCTTCGTAACATTGGACTTGTCATCCAACATGGTTCTTAGAGACTGTCTTAGCATGTTTGGGCTGCTATAACAAAATACCATAGATTGGGTGGCCTAGAAACAGCAGAAATTTATTTCTCACAGTTCTGTAGGCTGGGTGGTCCAGGATCAAGGTGTCAGCAGATTCAGTGGTTGGTGAGGAAAACTTCCTAGTTTGAAGACAGCCATCTTCTCCCTGTGTCCTCGCAAGATGTAAGGCCTAGGGAGCTCCCCGGGGTCTCTTTCCCAGAGCACTAATCCCATTCATAAGGGCTCGACCCTCGTGGCCTAATTACCTCCCAAAGGCCCCATTTCCCAATACCAACACATTGAGGACTAGGTTTCAACACACAAATTTTGTGGGGCACAAACATTCAGTTTATATCAACAATAAATTGCTGACCATGCAAAATAGAAAATAGAACCCAGGAAAATAATCAGTTGCCATGGTAGAGGTAATGGCTAGAATCCTGATATTTGGGTGGTTTAAGCACCGTTGGAAGCATGCCCCACAAATGAGAACAAATGACTTGCAGAGGCAATGAAGAACCAAAAGTACTTAGAATACACCCAAATTAAGTTACAGAGGTTAAGTTAGGGAAGGCATGATTAGTTAGCTCTGCATAAACCCTTCCAGTCAGACACTAGCTTGGTCCTAGAAAGGAATTTAGAAGCAAGAAATGAAGTTATTAAATTCCATTTAATTGAATTGCGTACCTAAATCACAATACAAGTTTTGAAGGATTGCAATCTTGGTACTATGCTAGTCACAAGAAACATAACCATTTTATTTAGTTTAAAACAGGGGTTTTTAAATCAATAAGCAAAAATTCCAAATATATTAATAAACTCTTTAAATGCACAGATTTTTTTTTTAAATTGAGGTTTAAATTTTAATTTCGGTGTGGGTAACATACGGTGTCATATTAGTTTCAGGTGCACAATATAATGATTCAACAATTCTGTACATGACTCAGTGTTCATCATGATAAATGTACCCTAAATGCCCTTCACCTATTTCACCCATCCCCCACCCACAGCCCTCTTGTGACCCTCAGTTTGTTCTCTACAGTCAAGAGTCTATTTCTTAGTTTGTCTCTCTCTCTTGTTTTTTCCTTTGCTCATTTGCTTTATTTTAAAAATTCCACATGTGAGTGACGTCACATGATATTGGCTTTTGCTGACTTATTTCACTTAGTACAATACTCTCTAGCTCCATCCATGTTGTACAAATGGCAAGATTTCATTCTTTTTTATGGCTGAGTAATATTGGAATATATATGTATATGCCTGCCACATCTTCCTTATCCACTCCTCTATTGATGGACACTTGGACTGCTTCCATACTTTGGCTATTGTAAATAATGTTGCTATAAACACAAAGGTACATGTATCCCTTTGAGTTAGTGCTTTTGTATTTGGGGGGTAAATACCCAGTAGTGCAGTTACTGGATCATAAGGTAGGTCTATTTTTAACTTCTTGTGGAACCTCATAGTGTTTTCCAGAGTGGCTGTAGCACTTTGCATTCCCACCAACAGTACATGAGAGTTCCCCTTTCTCCACACCCTCCCCAGCACTGGTTGTTTTTTGTGTTCTTTATTTCAGCCATTCTGACACATGTGAAGTGATATTTCATTGTGGTTTTGATTTGCATTTCCCTGATGATTAGTGACATTGAACATCTTTTCATGTGTCTGATGGCCATCTGGATGACTTCTTTGGAAAAATGTTCGTGTCTTCTGCCCATTTTTTAATTGGACTATTCAGTTTTTGGATGTTGAGTTGTAGAAGTTCTTTATATATTTTGGATTCTAACCCTTTATTGGATATGTCATTTGTAAATATCTTCTCCCATTCAGTAGGTCGTCTTTTAGTTTTACTGGTTGTTTCCTTTGCTGTGCAGAAGCTTTTATCTTCCTGTAGTCCCAATAATTTGTTTTTGTTTCTGTTTCCCTTGCCTCAGGAGACATCTAGAAGGAAGTTGCTATAAGTGTCAGAGAAATTATTGCCTGTGTTCTCTTCTAGGACTTTTATGATTTCAAATCTCACATTTAGATCCTTAATCCATTGAATTTATTTTTGTGTCTGGTGTAAGAAAGTGGCCCATTCTTTTGCTTGTCACTCTACAGTTTTCCCAACACCATTTGTTGAAGAGACAGTCTTTTTCCATTGGACATTCATTCCTCCTTTGTTGGAGATTAATTGACCATATAATTGTGGGTTTATCTGTGGGTTTTCCATTCTGTTCCATAAAACGCACAGATTTTGAAAAAGCTTCCAGTTTAGTCTGAGTCACCATTTGATTAGATATGTGGTGTATTAATTAACCATAATGGTCCACTTAATTAGAGGTTGCAAAGAGGCTGTTATGCACCAGTGGATAGGGAAAGGAAAATGTAGGTTTCGATCTCACTCATTTCATTCTTTTTTTTTTAAGATTTTATTTATTTATTTGACAGACAGAGACCACAAGCCGGCAGAGAGGCAGACAGAGAAAGAGGAAGGGAAGAAGACTCCCTGCTGAGCAGAGAGCCCGATGTGGGGCTTGATCCCAGAACCCTGGGATCATGACCTGAGCCGAAGTCCGAGGCTTTAACCCACTGAGCCACCCAGGAGCCCTCTTTTATTTATTTATTTATTTATTTATTTATTTATTTATTTTAAGATTTTATATATTTATTTGGGAGAGAGGAAACACAAGCAGAAGGCATGTGAAAGGGAGAAGCAGGCTTCCTACTGAGGAGAAGTGCCATGCGGGGCTTGATCTCAAAACCCTGGGATCATGACCTGAGCCAAAGGCAGACTCTTGACACCTGAGCCACAGGTGCCCCTCACTCATTTCATTCTGATGGACATTTCTTTGAAGCTTGGAAGACACCAAGATCAGTGTTCTGTATTAGAATTTTTCTTCAATCTTCCTATCCCTCTTTCCATGCAGCATAGCAGGAGATATATAGGAAGGGTCTTCTCTTCTCACTTCCTCTTTTCCATGTTCCCCAGATAGCAATCTCCTGGACTCAAAGAGTAAAGTCAAGTTTGATGGATTAGTAATATGGAAGTAAAAAATAAAAGCCTTTGATTTTGAAGAAGTGAGTCACTGAGCGTTTTTAAAATCTACTAGAGGAGCGTCTAGGTGGTGCAGCTGGTTGGCCATCCAACTTTTGATTTTGACTCAGGTTGTGGTCTCAGGGTCATGGGATCGAGCCCCACATCTGGCTCTCCACTCAGCACAGTGTGCTTGGGTTTCTCTCTCCCTCTCCCTTTGTCCCTTTCCCCTGCCCATTCCATTCTCTCTCTTTCTCAGGTAAATAAGTCTAAAATAAAATAAAACAAAACCTGCTGAGAGTTTGCTTTCCCCCAAGGTTGGCAGCAGTATCAAACTGTCCATCCCATCATCCTTGTGAGTCTTTCACTTACCTGCTTCCTTTGCTGGTGAGAAGAATCCCCAACAACAAATGAAAAAGATTTCTTTTCCAGATGTCCCCTCATGTGTACTTAGAGATTGTTATTGGAAGGGCACCTTCTTCTGAAAGGAAAAGCCACCGTAGTGGATGTAGGCAGAATTGTTGTAAGAATTTCTGGAGAATGAATACTGTAAACTGCTCCAACTGGTTACTGAGGTATTACAAGAAACATCAATCCTCTTTTTTCTGTAAAAACAGTTTAAAGTTCTCAAAGAATCTCCAAAGTTATTTTTTGATCCCACTAGATTTGAAATCATCTTCTACAAAGGTCTTTTAGTAACAGTATTAAAAGCCTTTATCAAAATGTTTGCTGTGATTACAATTGAGGAATAAAAATGCATGTGTGTGTGTATACAGTTGTGATTATAATACTATCTTCATCCATCCCCCCCCCACACACACATGGGCAAGAACTTTAGGATGACATTCAAACATGAAAAAAATAGCCCTTGAATTAGGATGACAGGATTATAAATATCTTCTCTCTCACCACGCTATGTTTATGATTTAAAACTATTTTAATCCTTATTTCTCAAATGATTTGAGGTGAGTTCTGTCCACAAATAAGATTTCCTCCACCTTGGAAGCAGAGAGACAAGCTATAGTATCTGGAAATTTCTTCTCATCCTGGAGGCTAGCCAAGTGTGAGGAGGAAATAGCAGAATCCAACCAGCTACCTGGTTGGCTGGGGAGGACATTCTCTGTGCCTATCTCTGTCTCTGCCTCTCCTTGTCTCTGTCTCCCACATTATTTCATTAGAGCTATGTGCTAAGCGCTTTACATACATTATCACATTTAATTCCACAACCTTATGAGGTGGGTACAATTATTACTCTCACTTCACAAATAAGCAAGTGGGACATAACTACCCCAGGTCATACAGCTAGTAAATTGTGTAAACAGAGCTTGAACTAAGGACTCCTGACTCCTAGCCCATGTTCTTTGAAGAAGATCTAAGGTCCCTTGACTTGGCCTGACTTGCTTATATTATCAGGCCAACCTTCCTCCCCCACCCTACACTCCCATTTACCTCCCTGTCCAGAGACGTCAGCCTGGAGTTTCAGTCTCTCTCCCACCTCGACCTCTTTGTACTTGGCCTCCTCTTGGAAAGCAGTTCTCCTGGCTCTTACCAAGGTTGGATTCATGACTCCCTTCAGATCTCCAATTACTTGTCAGCATTCAGGGTGGCCCCCTTTTTTTTTTTTTTTAAAGATTTTATTTATTTATTTATTTATTTATTTATTTATATTCTTCTTTTGAAAATATGTTAATATTAAAATCTCACATTTCTGGATAAACTCTACTTAGTCATTTTGAATGCATTCTATCTTTGATATACTGGCATTTTCCTTGGGATTTTTCCTGCATCTATAGCCACAAAGGAAAGTGTATTGTGTTTGGGGGTTTATGTGTTTATTTATTGACCTAGTTTCTCAAGTGTGGCTGTTGGGGTAATAGTAGATTCATACAATGCCCTGGGAAATGTTTTACCTCTTGAGTTTTGGAGTAAAGTCTAAGGTGTTTGTGTAAATCTCAGAGTCCCCTGCTTCCCTCCTGCATCCTTCAGATAGAATAGGAACCCTGATAGCCCCCTGGGGCAGAGGATGTGGGGGAGGGAGGAAGCAGAATTGAATGTCTGGGACTGGGATGAATAGTAAGTGTGTATTGTTCCATTGCTTGATTTGGTTTTTTGGGTTTTGTGATGCAGATTTTGAGAGTTAGACCTTGCATATATTGACTTCTGACATGAGAGGACACAAGGCCCTTATTCCCTTGTCTTATATGATACTCTAAGTTTTAGAACCATACTTTACACTGTCACGTCAAGGTTCAGTGACTTGTTCAAACACTCCAGAAGTCTTTTTTTAAAAAGCGGTTTTATTTATTGATTTGAGAGAGGGAGAGAGCATGGGGTGGGGGGGGTGCCGGGAGAGAGGTGCCTGACTTGGGGCCCGATTGCAGGACCCCAGAATCATGACCTGAGCTGAAGGCAGACACTTAACCAACTGAGCCACCCAGGCGCCCCAACACTCCAGAAGTCTTTATGAACTTTGCATAATGTTTCTATTATTCAAAGGATCATGATACTTCCTTATCCTAGGGAATCTACAACCATGGAAAGGGACATTATAGAAGACCATTTAATATAACGCCATTCTTTTGATACATTTGGAAAAGGGGAGTATGTAAAGATGCAAATAAAAATATTAATAGTAAAACTAGTAGTCGGATTATAGATAATTGATACTTTCTTCCCTCTTTTCCATATTCTTACATTTTTCTATAATGAACAACCATTGCCTCATTCTTCTGTGAGGAGACTTTCTTGACTGGAGTTAAGTTCCCAGCCTCTCTCCCTGGTCCTTACTTTCTCCTTAGGGTGGAGGAGGAGTAAGTCATCTGACTGGAGGGTGGTAAGTGTAGGAAACTTCTTGATTCACGCTTTTGGACTGGATGGAACTAATCCACCAAAAAGTTTGAAGCACTCGGTGGCATTCTTCTATCACCTTCCTATCACTAATTAGATCTACTCCCCAGAGCCAAACCTCCCTCTGGTGCTCTGCCCCAAGATGTAGCCTGGGAAGGGGTAGTACCACTGAGTCCATTTCCCTGCAGAACCAAGTCATATTCTTCTGTTAACTTACCAGTAATGAAGCTGAGATATTTAAAAAAATACTTTATTTACTTATTTATTTATTTGAGACAGTGTGCATGTCTGTGCACAAGTAGCGGGAGGGCAGAGGAAGAGGAAGAAAGAATCTCAAGTAGACACCCCACTGAGCGTGGAGCCGGATGGGTGGCTCAATCTTATGACCCTGAGATCATGACTTGAGACAAAATAAAGAGTCAGACATTCAACCGACTGAGCCACCCAGGCGCCCCCAAGCTGAGATATTTTGATTTCCATCTGTTTGACTCTTGCTTTTTTTTTTTTTCAGTTTTGCCCAAACTTTGATAAACTCATGCTTCTGAAGTCAGCAAAAATGTTAGTTTTAAAATTGTAGGCTGCTCTGTGTGCAAAGAATATTACTCACAGCTACTATTTACTGAGCACTGACTTTGTTAACTGATGTGCATCATCTCCGTGAATTTCTATAATAATCTTACAAAGTGGGTTCTGTTGCCATCCTTCCTTTTGTAGGAAAACAAAAACAAACAAAACTAACTTTTAGAGAGTTGGAGCTGTTGTTCTCCCTGGAATCTTTATTCTGCTTGGGTGGGTTCAGAACTGATGCCTCAAGGGGGAAAAAAAAAAAAAGAGTTTTCTACCTGGATTTGCAAAGCTATTCATTGAACAATTAGAATGGTGAGAACTCAAAGGAACATCTGTGAGCACTCCCTTCTCAGAGTTTCACATCTCTTATTTACTAACAAAGACTTGTTACCAAAGCCTGACATTCAAGAGGACTTGTATTTGCTTGTTTAACTGGGAGCTAGCTCCCAGACTCACCCTGTAACCCGCTGGGGGTAGGGCAGAAACCTCTGGGAAAACAATCCCCAGTCTACCGAGATGATTTTCAATGGCCTGCTGGAGTCGTAGGTGACTAGGTGACAACAATTCAGACTTTTGGTCAAATACACGAAAGATCAGTGGTTCTCTTGGCTGCATCAACAGTTTGGGAAGAAAAACAGCTAAGCCCTCTGCTTATACTGGAGAAGACAGGAGATTTCTAAAGATTATCGCTCCCTATCCAGTTGTTGCTATTAAAAAACAAATTGATGAGTATCTCTCCAGTTGACAGGCAGGGCAGGAGGTTGCCAGGGTTACCAAATACTGAGCTTGGAAAGGGCTGTTTGGGGGTGACAGAATGAGCCCATGAAACAACTCTTTGAAAACTATTCTGACTTTAAAGTCACTCAGTTTACAGTCCACAGATCCTAGGCAACCCCTAACACCTTGCAAATGTCTCAATATAGAAATTCAGTGTAGAAATTCTTCAATCACATGCCCCATTGGGCTCCGAGAAGCATGCCTCGGTGCTGATGTCTGATGTGGCCATTCAAGGTTCTGAACTCAGCCTCTCCTCGTCATCCACTCTCTGCTCCAGCTGTCGTATCTGGCTGCAGGATTGTGGAAATCACATTTGAGCAGAAGACTTCCACACCTACTTCTCTAACCCTATTTCAAGAATTCCCAGTCCCAAATTTCTCACTTTTGCTGCGTATCCCCATGTACACAAATTGCAGGTTACCTCAGACTCTTTTTTTAAAAGATTTTATTTATTTATCTGACAGAGAGAGAGAAGGAAAGCACAGCAGGAGAGGGAGAGGGAGAGGGAGAGGGAGAAGTAGGCTCCCTGCTGAGCAGAGAGCCCAACATGGGACTCTGATCCCAGGACCCTGAGATCATGACCTGAGCCGAAGGTAGATGCTTCTGAGCCCCCCAGGTGCTCCTCTCAAACTCTTTATGTATAAAACTGAACTCCTGATAGTTTTACAAACCTTATGCAGCACCTATCATCAAAGAGACTTCTCTCCTTCCAGACTCTTCTCTTAAATCTTGCATCATCTTTCCAACTCCTTCTTTCTTAACCCTCTGATCCGATGAGTTTCAAAGTCCAGCCAATGTCTTTGGCTTTTTTTTTTTTTTAAGATTTTATTTTTAATTAATCTCTACACCCCACATGCGGCTCGAACAACCCTGAGATCAAGAGTCACGTGCTTTCCTGACTGAACCAGCCAGGTTCTTGTCCCCACTCCACGTCTTTGGAGTCTAACCCTCTCGTATGCCCACGCCCACCGCTTTGGTTTAGGGTCTCTCGTCCCCTGTCTCCTACCTTAGCATTCCAGCACCGTGGGGACCTTGTCACCATCTTGCTTCTACTTTTCCTCATCTTCTGCTATCAGAGCACTGTCCCCAGTATTCGGTTTCAAAGAAAACCACTGTCATCCTCAAAACCTCTCTTGACCTCTCCTGGCCTACACAATGCAGTCCAGATTCCTGAGCACGGCGTTCATAGTCAAGTCACAGCCTTACTTACTCTCTACATAAGTCCTATGCACTAGCCCAGTGTTTTTCAACCCCTTCTTCATTATGGTGGTCCCAATATCACCCTGATGTAGAATGCCCATTCTAGCCAAAACAGCTCATTTGCCAATCCCTGGGCAAGCCCCTATATTTTCCAGCTCCCCAAATTTTGCTCACTTTGGTCATTTGTCAGAGTAGTTGAGGGATTATGAACAGATTCCTGGAGTATACTTCTGCTCTTCAGTGCACTGTTTTCTTGGCCCAGATGAGACTCACATCTCTTCCCACTGTCTTTCATGTCTTCCTGTTGAAATCTGGGCCTTCATGTTACAACCCAAATACCATGTCCTCTCCCTCATCCACTCAGCTGGAACAAACTTCTTTCTGTCCTCTACTAGAATTGTCTTGATACATTTATTATGTTCGTCTTTGTCCTTAGTCCTTTTTCTATCTGTGTCATCTCCCCCACTGTATTATAAACTTCCCAAAGACAAGGAGAATCTTCTTCGCAGTGTACAGTGCCCTCGAAAGGAGGCACCAGTACATGGAAGTTGAAATCAATTCACTGATACACACCAGGAACAGGATAAAAGCCTACCAGTGCCCACATGAAGAAGTCCCATATGTATGTGGAAGAAATAAACACATTACCGAGTAGAAAAAACGGAGATCATATATAAGCCACACTCCTAATCCACCATCATTTACACAGACTATTTTAGAAGAAGTTCTGTGTGTTGTACAGCGTTAGTGAACCCAGCTGGTTCCTGCTTCAGAGAAGTAACAAACAGCCACCCACGGAAAGTTACTATTTGAATGGGGACCTGCCCAGGCATGTCTTAAGTAACAATGATCAAAGTGAGGAGAGGACCCAGAGGCCAAGATGTAAATAGTCATTTTTGACATTATGCTTTTGTTACAGATACAAAATCTTCATTGGGTCCATTTGCCATGAAAAGAGACAATACCTGTGGAAGTACACTTTAAATGTTAGCGGTGCTTACCACGGTGTAAGGAGCAACCAAAGGCACGCTCTGGGCAGGCAAATTGATCTGACAAAATTAGTTTTTTTGTTTGTTTTTGTTTTGTTTTGTTTTGTTTAAGATTTTATTTATTTGACAGAGAGAGATCACAAGTAGGCAGAGAGGTGAGAGAGAGAGAGAGAGAGAGAGAGAGAGAGGAGGAAGCAGGCTCCCTGCCTAGCAGAGAGCCCGATGTGGGACTCGATCCCAGGACCCTGAGATCATGACCTGAGCTGAAGGCTGAGGCTTAACCCACTGAGCCACCCAGGCAGCCCACAAAATTAGTTACGTGCCAAAAGTTAAGATGAAAGAAACACGTTTTCTGCCAAAGGCTTGATGCTGAAAGAGGAACTTCAACGGTCTCCATTCTCTAGTGTCTCGTACTTTCTAAGTTCTTTCCAGTTTATCTCTTAACTCGGGTGAAAGACCCTGAGAGCAAAGCCTCCCCTGGTGGGGCCTGAACTACCCTCTACATCAGGGAGGAGCCAGCTCTGAGCCAGCAAGACCCCACATGACGGACCCCAAGACCGTGACCCACCTGACCTTGACGGCCCACCTGCATTCCCCACTGATCTTTCTTCCACAGTTTTTCTTATCTAAACCGGTGAGTATTTTCAGTACTATGGAGGCAGCCTTTGAGATGCTAGTGCACTGTCTTCCCAGTGTTGGCCTCACCAGAATAAGTCCCTTTTTGTTTCACCACCACTCATTTCTCTGCCTTTGGAATTTGTTAGTGGCCAGTGGCCAAATCTGGGCTGTCTGGGACCTCTGGAGCCAGGCATTCCTGCACCCCTGTGCTCCCAGGACAACACTTTCTAAAAAGTATATACATAAGAATATATTCAGAAACTTCCATCCTGAAGTTGAGAGGCAACGTGGGGGGTTTGAGGGGTAGGAAAGGAATAAATGAAACAAGATGGGATCGGGAAGGAGACAAATCATGAGACTCTTAATCTCACAAAACAAACTGAGGGTTGTGGTGTGGGGGGGGGCGCGGGAGGGGGCTAGGGAGAGGGTGATGGACATTGGGGAAGTTATGTGCTATGGTGAGTGCTGTGAAGTGTGTAAACCTGGAGAATCACAAATCTGTACCCCTGGGGCTAGTAATACATTATATGTTAATAAAAAAATAAAAAATTATTTTTTTTAAATGGAGATTAAAAAAAAAAGAAACTTCCATCCTGTCTCTGAAAAATACTTTCTAGGAAAGCTATTTCTGTGGTTTCAAAGGATTACATTTTCTTTAGTCAGAGGATTAGGTGTTTGAAAGTGGCACTTGAGTGACATTTCTGAAATTATTAAGAAGATTATCAAATCTTAGAGAAAACTACAAACAGGTGATTTTCATCATCCCTTGCCGCGGGGCTGTCTCCTCCTAAGATACCATAAACCATCTTGTGGTTTTTAAAAGTTTTTGTTTTGTTTTGTTTTGTTTCGTTTCGTTTCCCCCTCCCAAAGCTCGATAATGACTTCTGCAGGTGGATGAGTTGGGGATGTCTGCGGGATGGGAGGCTTGGCGAAGAACTCATTTCCAGGGATGCACTCGATTTAGCCCCTGTTCCTTGTTCAGATCTGTCTCCTCTCCATATGGTTCAGTCCTTCTGGGACTTTTGTACCAGATCTGAAGGTCCCACTCCGACTCTCCTTCCCTGAGCTCTTTACTGAAAAGGAGGATTAGCTGTGGATCTCATTCCTTTTCACTCCTTCTGCTAGTCCAGCTGGAGTTCTGAGAGCAAACACCACCGGCCAAAGCAAACACTACTTTGGCGCCAACCCTTAAACTCGGGCCTCATTTCCGTGCCCAAAGAGGCAGGATTGTTACTTTAACTAGTGTGATAGGCGGTGGAGGGGCAGGGGGAGGAGGGCCGCCCAAGGGCCCTCCCTTTGGAATGGGATTGGTTCCCTCTGCCCGCGCCGCCGATCGCTCTGCGTCTCGGTTGGAGAGGCTGACACAACCCTGTCATTAAGGTGTTGTCGAAATGAGCCCCGTAGGTGTGGGCCGTTCCCGAAGTTTGTGGTTGTAGATTTTCAAAGGGGCGGACTTCTTATTGGCTCCGGGACCAAATTCCTGAAACTGGTCTTCGCTGCTTTGAAAAATGTCTTCGTAACAGGAGGCGCCAAGGAGCTTCTTTCACACGCGGTAGAGAACATGACGGAAGCTCCTCAGGGGTTTGATTTCAGCTTCTTAAATGACGAGGAGGCCAGGAAGATCCTCCAGGTGCTGGAAAGAAATGAGGAGCTCCAGAGGGCAGAGAAGGACAGGATCAGGTAGAGAACGAGTTCCTTTGTCTTCTGCAGGGGCCCGGCGCGCGCGGGGGCCCCGGTACCCAAACCCCCGGGGCGCGCGGCCCCCCCACACACCCGACCCCCTGGAGCGCGCGGAGCTCCCCTACTGGACCTCGTGGCGCGCGCGGAGCCCTCGCGGCGCACCTGTCGCGGCCCGGGTACGCGCAGCATCCGCGGGGGAAAGCTGAGCTCGGCGGCTCTCTGACGCGCGGTGGGGAGCCCGGCTGTGCTCTGCCCACGCGCGGCATCCCCGACCCGCCAGCCTGCGGGGCGCTGCGGAGCGACCCTGCCCTCGCCGTGCCGGCAGGTTTTCCCGAGCGTTTCTCCCGGAATGGGTCCCGCGGAGCTGAGGCGCCCCGGGCGGCACACGCACGTGGGCGGCGGTCGGCCGCTGGGTCCCGACGGTCCCGGCAGCCGACGACGCCGTGCTGCGCGCTCAGGTGCCTCCGGGCCGTCGCGGAGGCCGGGTGGGCGGGTGAAATGGGGCGGAATCCTGGCCCGAGCGCACCCACGTGCTTCTTTGCCCAGGTCCTCCCCGTGGTCCGCCCTCGCCCCGACACTCGTCCGCGACCCCAGAGCTGCCTGTCTCCACCCCGCGCCCACCGTCCGCGGCGCCCGGGCGAGGCGGCATCTCCCTGGCGGCGAAGGGCTCCCACCCTGCAGGCCGCGTTCCAGGAACTGGCCGTGCTGCGGGGCGAGCCGGCCTCGCACTGGGGCGCGAGGAGCCGCTGGAATGGGCGGGTCTCCTTGCGCGTGGCGCTCCCGGCGAGAAGTTGCTGCGAAATTTCACCCTTGATCTTGCCATACAGTGTTACCGGTGGGGGTTAGATACCTGAGAACGATATCGACCGGTAATTGCCTGGGATGTAAAGTAACCAGTTTTTCTGGTGGGAAAGTGTGGTCCTGGAATGAATAGAACGACTTGCTCACCAGTTCTAGAACAGACCCCTCAGGGCTTTCTCCAGGTGCCTGTGGAAGGTGTTTCTGGGCATCACTCTCAGACCAAAAATACATCCTTGACTCGAATTTAGAAAGCCGTTTTGTTTGCGAGCAGCTTCTTGTGATGTCGCTTCTAGGTTTCCACCTCTTTCCAAAGATTGCACTGGCCAACCCCCCTCGGCCCCGCCCCCCCCCCCCAAAAAAAACCCTCCAAAGATACTCTTCACATAGGAAAACCCTCGTTGGTCTTTGTAGAAGCAGTTAGAATACACTGGGCTCAAAGCCCGGTCTTCACTCCTCTCAGCAGTTACAGCTCCTGTGGGGAGTAACGAGTATTGGAAGGGTGAGGATGTGTATTTCATGCCATCATACTCTGCTTTTAGAAAAATAGGCTCCACCATTTCCTCACTGTGTGGGCACATTGTGTTCACACCCACACGCATCCACATGTGTGGACCCACACATATGCACGTGCCCTACACACAGGCACACCCAGCCTCAGGAAGGAGAACTTTAGAATTGTATGCAGTTTGTTTTCAACACATTTCCCAAAAGGACTAAGGAACTGGTGACTCTTGGTGTGTGTCATTGGAGGCTTCATACGTGATCCAGTATGTATTCTTGGGGAAATTGATGGGAGAATTAGGAAATGATGGGGGGGAAGCTTCCACTTAGGATGTTACTATCAACGTGCTTTTCATGAACTGTGGTCTTAGAAATAGTGAGATTATTTGGTTTAATTTTCATTCAAGGGAATTTTGATTTTTTGTATCTGGACTGCTGCTTGCTCTGTTGTGTTTCCCCAATAGCAGCTCATGGTGCCCAGGACAGCTGCCCTTAGGGGGACCTGGAACTACACACAGGGGGCAAAGCCATTGGGTTGGCCCTCAGGAGGAAGGTTGAAACACCCTTTCTGATAGCGTGGCACTGATATCAGAACTGGGGCATGCACAGAAGAAGGCATAATGCTAAGACAAAATCAGTACTGCTAACGATTAAACTGTTACAATAATTACCCTCAATAATTTCAAAAATGTCACCATTAATATATAAAAGTAATTGAAGGACAGCAGACACTTGGGCCAAATGCTGAAGACAGTTATTTCTAGTACTTTACTTCCCCCTGGTTAATTCCCGAATCCCACAGTCAGACACCCATCACTGGATAGCCCTCTCCTGGGCGTTGTTCTGCTTAAGTACCAGCTCACGTGCATGGGTTTCAGTAGCAGATGCGGGCATGTGAAAAAGGCCCGAGATAACATGTCAACTTGGCTGCCTCAGCTCATTTTCTTGATATGTATGATCATATTTTCCAAATCAAAAGTCAGAACACGTGACTTCTCATACAAGAGTATTACTTAGGACACTGTACCACAGACCCGTGTGAGAGACTGGGAGGGCTTTGTGCTCTGCAGATTTTCCCCGTTATCCAAAAATAAAGCATTTCCTAAGAAAGCTTCACAAGCCCACACAGCATAAAGGAAAGAAGCAATTACCAAGAGTTCATATGGAAAATTTTTTGAGCATTCCCAGACACCAAAAATAACGTCTTTTAGGCTTTTCTGAAACCGTAGGATGCATCTTTGTTAAAGAATGCACGAAATAAAGAGATAAAGCACAGATGTTCGTTCACACAATTCAGAACTGTGGCAGCTTGGGGGCGCCTGAGCGGTTCAGTGGCTGGAGCCTCAGACTCCGGATTGATTTCAGGTCTGGTCCTGATCTCAGGTGGTCAAATAGAGCCCCTTGTAGGGCTCCACGCTCAGCATGGAGTCTGGTTGAGATTCTCTCTCTCCCTCTGCCCCTTCCCACTCTTGATAAATAAAATCTCTTTAAAAAGTTAAAAAAAAAAAAACCACTTTAAAAAAAAGGCATTGCAGCTTTGGTGCTGAGATGCTGAGTGTGGCTCCTTCGAGAAGGAGCTGGGCAGTATGCCATTCTGGCTGCTTGGGCTGTGGGCTGCCTCCCTCCCAAACGTAGGCTAGACTTTAGGTTGGCTTTTTAACTTTTTCCATAAAAGTAAAAATGCTCTTTGGATTCCATTTGGCCAAAACAGGGACTAGTGTAGGTCTTTCCTTAAAGTAAAGTGGTCTAACGCAAACTTTGGAAAATGGGGTGGACAGAGAGGGTACTTGCAATGAGAAACAATAGCCAGATAACTTGGCTAGGACATTAAGGGACCAAACGGAGAAGTTTGGAAATTTTGCTAGTTGGGGGACGACCGAGGAGTTTAAATTATGTCTATGATGGGCTTGAAATGTCTACAAGACAACTAAGAACGATCTTTTAGTTAGAAACCTTGAACTACAGTGTCATGTGGGACTGGAGATGCCTAGAGATTGATGTGGGAGTAGTTGAGTTCCCCACACAAGACCTAACAGCCCCACCCGTAGAAATGCTCATCAACGCACAGATCTAGCCCTGGTCTTCCCGCATCAGTACCAGCCCTCTCTGGAAAGTATTTGCATTAAATATTATGTTCCTGATACACAAAGAATTTATTCAAATATTGAAGAAAAACACCAAGATTCAAACTGATAAACAAAGTAGAAATAAGGTGTTCATGTTAGAAGATATCCCAACAGGAAACAAAATGTTATGAGAAAATGTTCACCTTTGCAGTAATAAAGAAGTAAAAATTGAAGTATTTAAAAATAACAGAATAAAAACTGCTGGTGAGGATGGCCGTGAAGTGGATAGATTCAGCATGCTGTTAGTGGTGTGTGGTTCTTTTGGTGAACAATATGGCGCTGCTTATGAACATATGCCTTACCCTTGACCCAGTCTCCGATTCTTGGATATTTCTCATTAGTAGGAGTCTGAGGTACCAGCATTTATTAAGTGCTGCCTTCTTCTGTAATAATAGTAATTACTGTGATAATGACTGCTAACTTTTATCGATCCCCTACTGTGTACTCGGCACTGTACTAAACATGTCATATGTATTTATTTAATTGTCCCAAGAACCTCATTACATACATATTTGAATTTCCATTTCACAGAGAGGGAAACAGCTTAACAGAAGTTGAGTATCTTGTCCCAGTTAAGCAGGAGAGCCAGAATTTAAATCCCGATCTATCTCAAAATGATTTTACCCATTAGCATTAGGTAATCCTCACCACTGTCACTTGGGATAAGTAGCACTGATGGCTTTATAGGAAAGGGAAACCCAAGTGTCTTGAGGTGAAGGAACTTGCCCAAGGTCACATAGATCCTAACCGACAGAGCTAGAATTTGAACCCAAATCTATCTGGCTCTAAAATATATATTCTTTCCGCTATACTGTATACAATATATTTTTTTCCCTGTGGGAAAAAAAGAACATATACCCACAGATATTCATTGCAGTATTACAAAATAGCAAAATAGTGGGAAAATAATAGCAAAATAGTGCCAAGTTTCAAATCTAAATATCCGATTAAAGCACAGCCATTTATAATGGACAGTTATGGAGATAATTGTATCTTACCCAGTGTTTTATTTAAATTTTAACATTTTCTGGCTACCTTGTTGTCAAGGCTGTATAGACACCTCAAGCTTATCACAAATACAACTGTGGGAAAATGATGCATGGGAGGCATTGTTCTGTGAAAAAGCAGAACACAAAATACCACATGTGTGTTACTGCTTTGTCTTGAAAATAGGCAAAATAGGCAACAACAACAAAAAAAGGGCAAAAATCTGTGATGCTTCTTTTGGTGAATCTCTAGGACCTGGCACAGCTCCTGGCGCATGGCGAAAAGGCCGTGGAGGTTTGCTGGGCAGTCGGGGCTTGCTTCTTGTCTCCCCTGGAGCCTAACACTGCCAGGATGGGGAAGGGACTTGTGGTCAGCTGGGCAGGAATGCTGGGCACCTCCCAAGCTCCCAAGGTTCTAGGAAGGCAGATGAGGGCAAGGGTAGTGGATTTCCTGGTTTAGCGACAGAGACACCATGGACAGGCAAGGTTCCTGCCTGTAATAGGCCTCTGGAGAAAACCTGATGGGAGGTTTCATGACCTGCACAGACCAGACTCAGAGGCTTTTGCAGTCCTAGCTTCTCTCCTCACTTATCACTCTCAGTGTGCTTCCCCCCGACCCTCTGCCCAGCCTGATGGGATTCCTCCCTCCTCTGAACCCTGTTAAGACCCGACAGTCTCTGTTACATTGATCTGGTTCTGTCCTGTGAGTCTGGAATCTGTCCTACAGAAATACTTTGAAAGCCAGTTCAAGAGGGAGAAATTAACCGCTGAAATTCCAATCTGACAGTTCCTCTTCTTGTAGAAAGGGTTTTTCCTGCGGCTATTGACTTGGGAATGACTTCTCAGACCTGGCACAGGCTGTCGTTCTAGCCTCAGTGAAAAGAATGGCTGAAAGTTTGAATCACAGTTTCGTGGCAGGTGGAAATTGTCCCCATACTTCTCTCACATCTTGTAGAAAATTGTGTGTGTGTGTACATGTATATACACAAATACACATAGTATAATGTATATCTATACATGTTTATATATATACATACATGTTTAACATATAAAATCTGAAAAGCATCTTACTTTGTCACAAATCTTTGAAAAACACAACTCCCTACTTGTCACCCCCATAGCATCCCCCAAGCCCACCCACTCTGGTCTACTAAACGTAACTGAAATAGAAAGTACCAAGAGATTATATCAAGCACTCAGCTCACAGAAAAGATACCAATAAATCAAAAATAGTTATTTTTCCTGTTGCAGAAAACTTACGAAGTATAAGGCATCACAGCTCCTGATGTCATCAAGCTGTGAAATGGCATGTCTAAGTTTAGACTGAGTCCAGTGGCAAGGCTGCAGCCCAGGAAGATTTTCCAGAACTTAGTAGCTGTGGCTTATCCCAGGGGGAATGTGTATTTCCAAATGGCGGTGTGCTGGCAGCCATGGACGCTGAACAACCGGAGAGGTTAAAAGCCAGATACACACTCTCCTGCCCTAGGCTTTCTGCTTGTCCTCTACTCAACCAGCCGGTAACGCCTGCCTCCGGCTCACAGAGAGACTTTCAGGAAACATCAGGCTCCTAGTTATGGGATATCTACCATGTGCCAGACCCTGGGTTGGCTCGGTAGAAAATAAAACCCAGACTCTGCTCCCGATGGTGTGGGTCTATGAACGTTCTTGGTTGATGGTAAGAGGAAGTGTTCGTGTAACTGTAGCTTGCCCTCCAGCAGCCCCATGTGGCCTTGGGAAAGGGACCACGAGAACTATCCAGAATTTACAGGACTGCCATGTAGGCTTGTGTTACTTAACGTGGTGTGGGATTCTCATGGATCTCTCATGTCTGCAGCTTCCAGGAACAGCCAGTTTAGTTCATTCCTTTAATCCTCGGGGAGATCTTTCTCTCACACGTCCCCTCCTGTCTAGTGATGGCCGTGGATTGGTCTCCCACGGCAGTACTTGTGGAACTACTGTCATATTATAGTGTCATACCCCAAGGTTTTGGGGGCCAGTGTCCTTTTGAGGCTGTGTGACATTAGAAGTCCTGTAGCTTTCCAAGTGTTTCCCATCTGTGTGTTTTTAGTCTCATAATCGATAGAACAGGCACTTCTGTCTTTTTAAAAACAAATGGTAACCACAGTAGTGATAGCTAGTGCTTGCTTAGCCCTCCCTCTGTGCCAAACTCTACCAGTGCGTTTGCTCATTTAATTCCCACAACAGCCTGAGGGAAGAGATATTTTTTATCTCCTTTCTGCTGAGGGAACTCAGGGAGGAGAAGGAACCTGATGGAGATACTACTGCAGGAGGTGTTGGATTTGTGAACTCCATCTGCATTAATTACTACGCAACCCTGCCTCCAACCACAGAGCCCAAAGAGGGTGACGTGATTAGCCACACTGCCCACCTAGCCCGTAATGGCACTGAGATGTTTCCACGTTAAAACTCTTTTTTCCATTGAGCATGACATGAGAGCACATATAATGCTAGGTTGCCCTGTGTCTGACCAAAAGTTATTATCAAGGAAAAGGGCATAAGGGATGCTAGGGTATCGCTAGTGGGATCGGCCGTATATAGGAAACATCACAGGCAATCAGTTATGTTTTAGGAAGTTTGTGTGCGTTCTGTGAGGATGCGCTCCAAACTGTTAATGGCGGCTATCTCTTGGGCATGATATTTACAGGGACTCTAACCCTTTTACGATTATTTTATTTCTTACAATTATCATAGGTTAACTAAAAAATGGTGGCTGTTTCTTTGGATAATAAGGAAATACAAAATGTTTGGCTATGTTTTTTTAACTTTGTAAGTATATCTTTTGAAACGATTTGTTTAAAAAAAAATACCTGGATTTTTTCCACCCTTTTCTTTCTAATGTTTCATACATATTGTAACGTTAATGTATTCTTGGTAAGTTGCCTTCTGTAGATCAGTCTTGAGTTCCATGTGGCTGAAGATTGTCTTAGGGATGGAGAGCCTTAAACACCTAGTAGATGCTCAATTTCTAATGAAATGGACCTTAACTTACGTCCATGAAGGAATACAAAGGGAAGGAAGGAAAGACTTGGGGAAACCAAAGACAAAGAAGGTCGTGTTAGGAAACATGTTTCTCTCTGTTAGCATACTTGAGTCTTAGAACAGAATCTGCTGGCCAAGACTCTCACTCAATCAATTCAGGTCTTTTTTCCTGCAGTTAGTTCTGCATGGGCCGTGATATTCGAGAGCTGTAGGCTCACCCCACTCTCCTTCCCAGGAATGTTTCCTTGTTGGCATTGCCAATGGCCCTATTTAAAGGTCGTACTTAAAATAACAGCTTGGCCTACCAGAGAAGCCAGCTTCCTCATTGCACTGTGTGTCAGACTTTCTAATGATGAAAGAAGGGATTGGGGCCAGCAGTTACCAAACTCCCCATTTCCCAAAGAAAGGTTCTGGTGTTATTTTTTGTGACTATTCTACTGTATATATTTTAGAATTTAATATTTTAAAATTTAATTATTAATTAAATTAATCACTTTGATTTTTTCTTACTTTTTAAAATTTCTTATTGCTTTATTAAATAATACTGTGACAAACCTTCATGATTACATCCTTAATTCAATTTAAATTGTCTCCCTACGGGGCGCCTGGGTGGCTCAGGTTAAGCGGCTGCCTTAGGCTCGGGTCATGATCCCAGGGTCCTGGGATCAAGCCCCGAATCAGGCTCTTTGCTCAGTGGAGAGTCTGTTTCTCCCTCTCCCTCTGCCGACTTACTTATGCTCTATCTCTCTGTAGAATAAATAAGTAAAAAAAAATCTTAAAAAAAAAATTGTCTCCCTAGGGTAAATTACACAAAGTAGAATCCTTAGTTTATAATATATTTTCTAAATTCTTATTACATGTTACCAGATTACTTCCCCCAAAAAATGTTCCACCATATTTCACCTTGACTGGTGGTGTGAGAAGCCTCTTATTTTACCATACCCACCTCAGCACTGGATGATATTATTGTTTTTTTTTTTTTAATCTTTGTTAATTTTGTAGTCAAAAAAACATTTTTTAACTTGATTTCACGTCTAGCACTGGTTATAATGAATTTCAACTTTTTTCATATGTTTACGACTCATTTACACTTCATGAGTTATGAATTGTCTATTCATATTTTTGCCCATTTTTATTTCAGGATTTATAATCAGAATACTTCTTGTCATATATAACAGATCTTACCATGGCTTTAACAAATTGGAAATACACTTTTCTGATATTAAAAGATCTCTGAAAGTAGACAAGCAGTAGCTGGTTTAGTGGCTTAGGCTGTCAGGATGGTGTCTTACAGCACAAAATGGCTGCAACTGCTCTGAACATCGCTTTCCTGTTCCAGACAGGAAGAAGGGGCTGTGGTGGAGCCTATTATGCTTGTGCTTTACGATGAGAGTAAAAGCTTTTCCAGAGGCCCTCCCACCCGATTCCTCCTTATGTCTCATTGACCAAGACCAGGTCATAAAGCTACCCTCACTGCAAGGGAATTGGGAAATCAAGAAATGGGATTCAGATGTTAGGCTTGGACCAGTTGTGATCCCTCCTCTGAAACGGAACACTTTGCTGCACATGGCAAAACCAGAGAGGAGGAGGGAATAGATTCTAGAAGGCAATCAACACTGTCTGACATAGAATCTCAGTGTGTTTTTTTCTTTCCGATTTATAGGTTTCTCTCTTAAGGAAATTGACTTTTGTCCTATTTATTACAACATGTTTCCCAGTTTTCAGTTTGCACTTCTATTTTGCTGAAAGCAGCAGGAATTTTTTTCCATTAAAAATATCTTTTCTTAAGATTTATTTATGTGTTTGAAAAGGAGAGAGCACAAGAGGGAGGGAGCGAGAATCTCAAGCAGACTCTTTGCTGAGCACAGAGTCTGATGCAGGGCTCGATCTCACAGCCGTGAGACTGTGACCTGAGGCGAAACCAAGAGTCCTATGCTCAACCAACTGTGCCACCCAGGTGCCCCTCCATTTTTATATAACAAAATGTACCAAGTTTAAAAATTTTTTCTTTTTGCGATTAGAAATTTCTCCCATCTAGATTAGGTCAATATTTACTGCTACTTTTTAAAATCTTTTTTTTAAATGAACTTTTTAATGATCTAATATATATTTTATTTTTAAAGTAGGATAATTATATGAATTGATTCCGCCGCCCCCCCCCCCCCCCGCCATGGCTTGCAGATTGTCCTGGTACCATTTATCTCCATCTGCTTCCAAGACCCTATGATTATTCCTTTAAGCAAAAGAACCGGGGAGCAAACAAACAAACAATAATAACCACAGAGTGTTGGCGAGGCAAATGCTACAGCACCCACTGTCATGGAACTAAGAAGGAACTTGGAGGGAAAAGGCTTTTGTGCAGAGAAGTGTGATTTTGCACACGTATTAGTACGCATAGATAATGAGTCACGTTTCACTTCCTTCGTCTTCCCATTTCCTATGTCAGGTGGCAGACCCAAGCCAGACCAGACCATTCATCCTGAGATCTATATCATGTGACCTGGTTGTCTTTTTTTTTTTTTTTTTAAGATTTTATATATTTATTTGACAGAGAGAGAGAGAGAAGAGAGTGCACGAGCAGGGGGAAAGGCAGAGGGAGAAGCAGGCTTCCCGGGAGCTTGACGTGGGACTCCATCCCAGGACCCTGGGATCATGACCTGAGCCAAAGGCAAGATGCTTAACCAACTGAGCCACCCAGGCATTCCCTGGTTGTCTCTTACATCTGGTTCTTTTGCTAGTCAAACCAATGCCCCGCTAGGGTGACATAAGTTTTTAATTTATCACAAAATTAATTTGCTTTAAGGATTAATCACAAGGATAAGTGATTAACGGGATTAGTGGACAAACGAGCAAACAAAATTAAAACCTCCCATGTTGTGAATTGAATGTTTACCACTCCCAGGGAAACTGGTTAAGCTCTGTAGGAGATCACTGTCTGCACATCAATCAGGGGCCCACCAGGAAAACAGAAACTAGTCCTTATTTAAAATAGAATGTTGTGCAGTGAATTGGTTCTATGGTGATGGAAAGAGGCAGAAAAACCCATCAGGGACAGTGAGGCAGCCCAGGACCCACCCCAGCAGGAAGCCTGGAGGCAGTGTTGTGCTGGTAACTGGTTCCCCTGGAGAAAAAGCCTTGATTTGTAGCATTGGCCAATTTCAAGCTAGCAGTAGTTTAACAACCAGCTTGCAAAATTCCAGAGTATTTGACCATCTGCCTTTTTGAGTCGTACAAGCCAGCTTTGGCACACCGTACACTCCAGCTTTGGCTGGAGAGGAAAAGGGAGCCAGTGGTGTTATCCAAGCCTGGACTAGGATCCCCCAAGAGAAACTGTAAGGGAGCATGTTAGGCCTGTCTGGGGGATTTGGAGACTGGTGGGGGAGGCATCCACTGCCAGAAGTTCTGCTTGAGGCAGAGGGAGGACGAGAATACCCCACCTTCTTCTGTCTTCTTGCCCTCCAGTCTCCTGCGGTTGAAGCCAGCTAGAAGCAGCTGACACATAGTTAGAGCCTGGAGAGGAAACTTGCAGAGGTCGTCCCCCAGCAGCATGGATCCTTGTTCTTTTCTCTCCCATTCCTGCTGTCTTCTTCTGTCAATCCCAGAGCACCTGCATTTTCTCACTGCCCAGGCTCACACTGCTAAAGCTTTGCTTCCTGCCAGATGATTCTTAAGCATTTTCCTTCCTGTTATCCTGGACTACTGTCCATGCCCGTTCTGTATTCTTTTACAGTTTCTCTGGCTTCTGCACCTTTGGGGAGTTGCCCTGCTCTGCTCTTGCTTCTCCGTGCTGCTGCTTCTCTCTGCCGTCCTGGGTGGTCGTGCACCTGTGACTCGGGGTCTTTATGTAGAAAAGAAGAGTGTCACTCAGGGCACCTAAGGTACAGTGGGCTTTGCAGAAAGGTTATGCATGGACTGAAACTGAAATTTGAAGGACTTGGGGAGCCAGGGCAGCTCCAGGGACCGGCCACATGCTCTGCTCACGTATCATAGCCCACACTCTCTTCCTCCCAGCGTGCCCTTGATTCTTTGACAGACTGCTGCTTTTTGCATTCTCTGTTCCAGAGCCTCGTGCTGGGTCACAGGACACATCTCTGGCCAGCCTGTAGATGGACTTCCCTGAGGTCAGGCATCCAATCAGCAGCACCTCGTGGGGGAAAGTGTAGGGCATGGCGTCCTGAGCAGGGGCCACAGACCCTCTCGTTCTGCCTTCTCGTGTGGGTGTGGCACTTCCGTTGTCTGTGAGCCCACCCGGACACTAAGATACTTGCTATCTTCTTGGCTTCTGAAATGACAGGTCTTGGCCTGCAGGCTCTGCTAAGACAGGTTGTCAGACCTGGCTGAAATGACAGCTACCTGGGGAACTCTTTGGATTACCGGGGCCAGGCCTCACCTTGACATTCTGGCTTAATTGCTCTGCCATCAGGCTGGGCACGGGCATTTTTTAAAGCTCCCCCAGATGACTGTAATGTGCAGTAAGGGATCCTGGCCTGACAGCCCGGGCATGGGGCCCTGACTCCGCCTGGCACACACAACTTTCCTACGCTCCTCTCTATTGCACAAGTTGAGGGAGTGTTGATTTTCAGGAAACCCTGTGGTTTGGGAGGGAAAGGCTTGGAGCCCTAGCAGAGGACGACTGAGAAGGCTGTGCCCCACGCAGACATAATAAACCTTGTTTCCAGTGCTTTCCCACTTAAAATTGCTTGGTAGGATCAAAGGGACCTTCTGTCCCTGGAGCTGTTGTTGAGTCTGGCAACGGGAAGAATTGCTTTTTACCTTTTGTTGTTTTGTTTTGTTTTACCGCCCACAAATTGCGGGTTGCACACAAACGCGAGGGCTGTGATACCCACAGGAGGCTTGTTGTGAGTCGTGTCCTTGTGACTCTGCTCCCACTCTCCGGCCACAGGCTCTTGGCCGCGGCTCCTGGGTGGTCACGTTCACTGTGAGGAAGTAGGACGGCCTGGCCAGAGAAGGCGACCTGGAAGCCCCAAGAGCTCTTGAAAGGCAAAAGCAGCCTGGTTTTAGTACAAATTGGCCAAAAGTGAGAGGAAGGAGTTACCTACCTCTGTGCCGCTTCTGTGATTCTTCAGGAATACTTAAATATATGCAGAGACATAAAGCCTCCCGTGTTCACCAGAGCCCTTAAAAAAATGTCCTTGAAGGTAGAAAGAACAAACATGAGTATCCCTATTCCCCCACCCCCACCCCAGTATTATTATCCTTGTTTCTCTCTTTCCTCAAAGAGTCTCAAGACCAGAGTAATGTCCAGGGTGGATGTGGGACTAGGACGTGGGACTCCGACTGTCCCCCAAGGCACTGGTGCGGTGTGTTCTGTGGCTCCGTGGGTGACGTGATCGCGACACGGGACGACAGAGACGGGGGTAGGGGGTGGGGGAAGTGGAGGTTCCAAGGGCAGTTAATCCCTTAGCTTTCAGGGAGTTAAATAGCAGTTGAGAGAACACGTGAGCGGAGATCAGAGCCGGGTCGGACGGAGGGTCCCCAGGATCCCCTGCAGCCACGCCGAACACGCTTGCGGGCCACGGAACGCCTGAGAACGTTTCAGGGGCGCTGATGAGGTTCACGCTTCAGTGACTGAGCCCAGGGGTCTCTGGAGACAGACTCCTCAGACGCTCCCAGATGGCTCAAGGACCGCCTGCGGGGTTATATGAAATCCCCAAAACAGCCAGCGTTTTGATTTAAATTGTGTCATCGTTCAGAGGGTGGCTCAGGTTTTTCTTTTCATTTGGGGGGGATCTTTGAAACTGCAGACGTTTTAACAGCCTATTAAAAAAAAAAAAGGCTGCCGTGTATTTTACACTTGGTTTTCTTCCTTTCTTCCAGATCCCAGCAAGGTATTTAAAAACGACTCTTTGGACTGTGCCTGTTTGAGGGTGGGGTCTTGGTTGCTGGTTTATTACCGTGTATTTGCACGCGGGCTTGCACTTGGCGGCTCCCGGTCAGCGGAGGCCACTGGAGAACTCCTGAAAGTCATGCCCTCCCCATGGGTAGAGGAGCTTCTCTGCTCCGAGTAGCCAAAGCGCTGATGCTCCACTGGGGTGATTTCTGACAATGACCTTCCCTGTTGGGGTGGGGGTGGGGGATGTCAGGGCGGCTCCCCCCCACCCCGCATCCCATCAAAACGCATCCTTATTTGTAGGTTCGGGTAGCAACGGCTCCACACAAGACAGCTGGAAAGGCCAATAAATTAGGTCATGTCTGTCCACAGCTGTTTAATTGCCTTGCCCCTGACATCCAGGCAAAAATCTTTAAAAGGTGTATGAGTAACGTATTCCCTGCAGGGTAGCTGTCTCCACCTTCAAAGCCACACCGGACCCCACCCTCACCTTGGTCCTCCTAGCATTCTGTACCTAGCATTCTGCCCCACCTGCCTCCAGACTCCTGCACGGCTATTTTTCATTTCTTCCGTGTGGCAACTTTTCACACCTTGTTCAGGGCCTTACAGATCTTGGAGAGAGTTCACAGGAATACAGAGACACATCAATGTAACTTTTTATTATAAACAATTTGCCTGTGTCTGAGAACCGACCAACAAGTGTTATAAATGGCACAATTTCCAAACTGTGCTTCGAAGAAATGACAGTTTTAGCATGAAAGCGATAAAAATGCTTTTCTGGCCTCAGGTCATCTGAGCTTCATCTCTGAGCTGCTCTGGGCCACTCACAGATGAGAGCCATAAAGATGGAAGCTTCTGCACCTCCAGGGGCCTGGGTCTCCTGGGGAGGTGGCCAGGTGCCCCCTTCTCTCGGGGTGTGGGTCCGCCTGCCTTCCTGGGTCGTGGTAGTCATTGGGTGGGTCAGCAGCGCCTCACAGCCCTGGGGGGATCTGAAGCTGGGTACCTCTGTGTTCCTTTCTAGGGTGAGAGCCCTGTAAGAGAGATTTTTATCCCTATCATGGGTTCAACAACACTTCCATAGAGCGGCGCTCATTTATTTAGCTGATACATACACGGGAGATGCTGTTAGGAACTAGTACGGGAAATACAGAATGCTCTCCGTAGTCTCTCAGTCCTCAGCGATGGAAAAGGACTTAAAAACAGCCTATTTCGGGACGCCTGGGTGGCTCAGTGGGTTAAGCCTCTGCCTTCGGCTCAGGTCATGATCTCGGGGTCCTGGGATCGAGTCCCGCATCGGGCTCTCTGCTCAGCAGGGAGCCTGCTTCCCTTCCTCTCTCTGCCTGCCTCTCTGCCTACTTGTGATCTGTCTGTCAAATAAATAAATAAAATCTTTAAAAAAAAAAAAACACAGCCTATTTCATGTACCATGACAGACAATAAGCCAGCTAAGCACAGGGACACAGAGGTCATTTCCCCCCAGGTGAGGTCTCAGGGAGGACTTAGCTGGAGGAGACGAGGCCTGAGTCTTGAGTGGGGGGTGGGGTTCTGTAAAGGTGGGAAAGGCATCCCAAATGGGGCAGGCAGCCCTAGAGATGGCACAAAGATGTGGGGGACTCTGGGGAGCAGGAGTGCTGTCACCAGAGTACAAAGTGAGAGCCCATGACTGGCAGGAGGGCTGGCTGCAAACGGGAGCCTCTGGGGAGACCCTGGGATGCCCGGAGCAGCAGAGTGAGTCAGCTGGGGACGCCGGGATTAGAAGAGAGATAAGTTTAGGGGCCCTGACTAAGGATGAAGAGAAGGCGAGAGGCTCAGGAAATCTTTGCAAAGTTACATTAGCAGGACTTGGGCCTGACCTGCTGGAGAAGGGGGACGGTGAGTTCATGGGAGCCCAGGTTTTTGGCTTTCAGGAGCTTTTGGCATCGGACCACTGTTCACACTGAAACTGGCCGGTTCAGGTGGACTCCACGCCCTGGGAGTCCAGGGAGGTAATAGATCTGAACACGGCAGGCCACCGGTTCCTTCACCAGCTCTGAAACAGGGAGATGTTTTATCTCGTGAGCTACTTTCTCTCTCCCCAATGAAGGTCAGGTCTTAGGCGTGGGACCAGGACAGGAGATGAAGGGAAAAGTGGGCAGAATTCGAAGCAGAGTTCTGGCAAGGGAGCCCGGCAAGTGTTCTCCAGTTCCAGATGGCCTGGTAAAGGACTTGTGCGTCGAAGCTGCCAGCGGGCACCTGACAGGCGAGGAGGGACTGACTGGCCCCCAGAAGCCGGTGCCCGGGCAAGCGGAGGCAAACAGCCTGCCAGACAGCAGGTGCCCGGGCGGCCGGAGGAGAGTGCAGGTGCTTTTATTTCCTACCTGTCAGCTCTCCCATTCCAAGCAAAAAGAATTAAGGCTGACTGATGATCGAAATACCCTCCTCTCCTCCAAAAAAACAAAACAAACAAACCGAGACCCTTCCTGTGGCAGTTTCCTTCGTGAAGTAGCAGCAAGTTGACTTTTGGGCGGTACCTTCTCTTTGTGTAGGGTCAGCAGACGTGCGTTTCAGCTTCAGCAAGTGGGGAGTCCCCTGTCTTCACTGTGCCCTCTCCACCAGCCTAGGGCACTGGGGATCTTGGTTTAGAAGCTTGTCCCAAGTCACGAGGAGAGAGATAAAGCCATCATTCTACCTTGTGCCGCCCAGCACCGACCAGGTAAGCTGCTGTGCGCCAGGATGAAGCCCCGGCAGGTCATTTGGCCCTGCTATTCCAGAATGTGCTGGAATATATCGAACATATATCTCTAGGTTCAAAGCGGCGAGGCTGAGAATGGTGTCATCAACCGGCATGACGAGAAAGGAAAGAGATGGTCCTTTCCAAGTTTATCATGATGGGAGTTTATTTAAATAAGTCCCAGCCTCTTTGGGGATCAAGATTAGTGATATTTCCATTTCATGCAAATAAGAGATACTTGACAATATTTTGAGGACCTAGTATTTGTATGATTTTTGCGGTCTGCTGTGGTAAATGCGGAATGTAGAACCCAAGAAATTGATCATCTCTTTGGGCACACAGGGCATGAAATTTAAATACTATACAGCACATGACTAAGTATTTCATGGGTGGTCCCGACGGTAGGCTTTGGGAATGAGAGAAAAATGGGTGGGAGCTGAAATGATGAGGAGATCGGTCATAAAGATACTGGCCTTGAAGGCGGGTTAGAGGTGGATGGGGGACTAGGACTCCCAATTACGGCCTATTAACACCTCCATTGTTCCAATTCTACATAACACACTTAGTGAACTTGAACTAGCAGACGCACATCTTCATTTCAACTCTTTTTTTTTTTTTTTTTAAGCAGGCAGAGAGGCAGGCAGAGAGAGGGGGGAAGCAGGTTCCCTGCTGAGCAGAGAGCCCGATGCGGGGCTGGATCCCAGGACCCTGGGATCACGACCTGAGCCGAAGGCAGAGGCTTAATCCACTGAGCCACCCAGGCGCCCCACACATCTTCATTGCAGTGTTGGGAACTAAAGTCCTAAAGAATAGGGCTCGTGTTTGTTTATGGTGGGTAACTGTGGCTTGTACCTCACCCCTCACCCCTGCACTCCTCCCTACCCCCCTCCCCAGGAATCTGATCACCTTCAGTTACTTCTGCTATGTGTTCACTAATTTTTTTAGCAGAAATTGCTGAATATAATTTTTTAAACTTGCACATGGAGAATGATATTTAAGTTAACCATTTATGTATTTTTATTATTATTATTATGAATGATAACTAGAGAAGCGCACAATCATTTCTGATAAAAGGGAAGTTAATTATGTGCTAAAGGGTTATGTGGTAACTGTCTCCCTACCTCTAGCTTTTAGGTGAATTTGCTGAATCAGGGAACAGCCACCCCGTGGGCTGGTTGGAGTGACAGGTGTGAGGCCACAAAAAGAAATCTTTGACCTCCCCTCCAAGCCCTATTCTTCATATGAAAGCATAGGAAGCCTCCGGAAGACCAGCAAGATCTGAGTCTTGAACCTTCTCTTGTGTGTTTCTAATAAGGAACTGAGAGAATTTCAGAGTTTCTGGGATTCTTATTTATGGCCCAATGACAGTAGGACAGTATTATATAGAAAATATTAATAGACAGTGATTGACCTCCAGAACTAAGCTTGCATGATTTCTCTTAACTCAAGGCCAGCAGATAAAAACTTCTATGAACACTGGAACAAAACAAAAAGAAGGAAAACCTGCCCCTTCACTCCTATTCTACTTCCTTTCCTCAGGTTACTCTCCGCCAATGATGGTCTGCAACTCTACCCCCTTTCTATACACACATACACACACACACACACAATCTGTTTTCCAAACCATTTGATCATTCACAGAAGAGCATCACTCGGGAGGAACAGTGGCAGTTTCAGACTCTGCCCTAATGGCACTTACCCTCCAGTATACACCAGTATATTTCCATCTCTCCTAAGACCCATCTCTATCAATGCTTCCTCAGCTCTACCCCAGAACAAATCATATCTTTCTTTATGGTCCCAAAGCAAGATTTTTTTTTTTATTATGTGATGTGACATAAGAAGAAATATATGTATTTGATCTTTGTCTCTGGTTCCTGGCATAGAGCTTCTAAAATCCTTGAAATTTCCTGAGTGGTAGGGGTGAGAGGAATATCTTTTGTTTTTGTTTTTGGGGGTTTGTTTTTGTGTTTTTTTTTTTGTTTGTTTGTTTTTAAACATGTATTTTATTTTTTAAATTGTTATTTTTTATTATGTTAGTCACCATACAGTACATCATGAGTTGTTGTTTTTTTAAGAGTTTTATTTATTTATTTGACAGACAGAGATAACAAGTAGGCAGAGAGGCAGGCAGAGAGAGAGGGGGAAGCAGGCTCCCCGCTGAGCAGAGAGCCCGATGCAGGGCTCAATCCCAGGACCCTGAGATCATGACCTGAGCTGAAGGCAGAGGCTTTAACCCACTGAGCCACCCAGGTGCCCCACATCATTAGTTTTTGATGCAGTGTTCCAAGATTCATTGTTTACGTGTAACATCCAGTGCTCCATGCAGTCTGTGCCCTCCTTAATACCCATCACCAGGCTCACCCATTCCCCTACCCCTTTCCCCTCTCATACCCTCAGTTTGTTTCTTGGAGTTCACAGTCTCTCATGGTTCATCTCCCCCTCCCAATTCCCCTGACCTTCATTTTCCCCTTCTTTCTCTTAATGTCCTCCACGCTATTCCTTATGCTCCACAAGTAAGTGAAACCGTATGATATGACTTTCTCTCCTTGACTTACTTCACTCAGCATAATCTCCTCCAGACCCATCCATGTTGATGCAAAAGTTGGGTATTCATTCATCCTTTCTGATGGCTGAGTAAGATTCCATTGTACATACGGACCACATCTTCTTTATCCATTTGTCTTTAGTTATTCATAATGCGCTCCTTTCAACCACATCCCAGTCAGGGACTCCTGGAACTTGGAGTCAGAGGAACCAGTCATGTGAATAGAGGATTGGAACTTTAAGCCTCACCCCCTGACCTCCAGGGAGGAGTGGCGGCTGGAAATGAACTTAACCAATGACACCTAAAGATTTAACCAATCATGCCCACCCAACAAAGCTTCTATAAGGACCTTAAGCCAGAAAGTTCAGAGAGCTTCTGGGTGGTGAGCAAGAATGCATCCACATGCTGGGAGGGGCTGTGTACCCCCAACCCCACAGGAACTCCTGTGCTCAGGACGCTTCCAGACCTTGTCCTGTGTATTTCTTAATGTGGCTGTCCATTTGTGTCATTGATAAAAATCCTTTGTAATATGTTGGCAATAGTAGGTAAATTCTTTACATGTGTCTTTTGAGCTGTTCCTGCAAATACTCAAACCCCAAGACCGGCCCTTGGATGGTCAGTCCAAAGTACCAGGAGCCTGGGTTGGAGATCAGTGGCTGAAGTGGGGTCAAGTCCTGTAGGACCCAGTTTTCAACTTATGGAGTCTACACTAATTCTGGGCAGTTAGTGTCAGAAGTATCGTGAGTACAGAGACTGTTTTTTTTTGTTTCATTGTAAAGATTATTTATTTTTTAGAGAGAGAGGTTATGTGTGGGGAGGGGCAGAGGGAGAGAACCCCACAGCAGACCCACTGCAGAGCCTGAGCCTGAACCGGGGCTCCATACCAGGTTCCCCGAGATCATGACCCGAACAAAACCAAGAGCCAGACTGAGCCACTTTGGGGCCCCAAGACTATTTTTCTTTTTTCTTTTTTAAAGATTTTATTTATTTATTTGTCGGACAGAGAGAGAGAGAGAGAGAGAGTGGGAAGCAGTGGGAGTGGTAGGCAGAGGGAGAAGCAAACTCTCGGCTGAGCAGAGAGCCTGACATGGAGCTCGATCCCAGGACCCAGGATCATGACCTGAACCGAAGGCAGACACTTAACTGACGGAGCCTCCCCGTCGCCCCAACTTCCTTTCTTTTGAGGATCTGACATGTCCTGTGTTATAACACGGCTCTTCTGTGTATCTTTTCCCTCTGTTAGAGCTCACATTTCCTAGTGTATCCCCAGCTTCTTTACAAATGAAAATGCTCATTGTAGTTGAATTGAATTCATTTTATTTTTCACTCAAAAAACATTTTTCAATCCTTTAGCGAAGTGCCAGCACTGAGCTAGATCGTGGGACCAAGAATACGTACGGGAGGGAAGACAAAGCAGGCATAGAGCAACTTGGGGAAAGGCGGGAGAGTGCGGCCAGGGCTTTGAATGGTTGGCACCTGGTGGTAAGTGAGGAGATGACAGGAAACAAGTCCACACGGGTAAGCAGGAGGTCTGGTCATGAAGAATGGAGTTGTCTAGAGGAGAGAAATGAGACACATAGATGTTACTTGATCAGCCCAAGTAATGAAGGGATCAGAACTCATCTCTGACTGTCCACCTCCATCCACTCTCACACACGCTCAGATGGCGTCACTATGCCGCCAAGCCAGTCTGGGGCCATTGGCAGGAAAAGATGAAGATGGCGCTGGAGAACGTCGATGACAATAGTGTCTGTGTCCTGGGGCCACATCGTACCTCTCTTTGTATTTACCACCACAGTCTGAACAGAGGCAGCAGTAACGGGAGGCAAACAACCAAGAAAATTCTGTTATGTGTTCTGACATCCTTTTGGTCCTTTGCCTTGAGCTTTGAAGGACTGATATTTTCAGTGACACCAGGCTTAAAATAACCTGTGTTAAGCAGGTAACTCATAAAAAAAAAACACGTATGCAATGAACACATGAAATAGTAGTCAACCTCTCCAATAATTAGACATTTTTTAATAAGAAAAAAAAAAAACCTCCTAACGACACCTGGGTGGCTCCGTTGGTTAAGAGTCTGACTTCACCTCAGGTCATGATCCCAGAGTCCTGGGAATGAGCCCCACATCGGGCTCCCTGCTCAGTGGGGCATCTGCTTCTCCCTCTGCCTGCTGATCCCTCTGCTTGTGCACTCTCTCTCTTTCTTTCTGACAAATAAAGAAAAAAAATCCTTTTTAAAAAACCCAAAACTCCCATATCCAACAATAAGGGACTAGGTACATATACTATGGAACAAATGCAGGGATAAGAAAATACTGATGTAGCGTAGCATTCTTAATACAATGCTAAGTGGGAATTTTTGGCTGCAAAACAGTATTTATAGTGGAAAAACATTTTTAAAAAAACCCATGCACGTGTATGTGGCATGTTGGGCAAGCCCGGCCCCTGAGATGTATTATCAGAAAGCATCTATAGTTTGGGCCTTTTAATGCCCCTGGGTAAAAACATGAGTAGCCCGACACTTTTCTGCTCAGTGTTAGGTAACAAAAATCCTTTGGCCACTTGACACAAAACACAGTCCCAATTCATTATATAGTGATGGGGCTGTCTGGTCCCTGATTAAGTCTGATGTCACTCAGAGAAGCAGCCATTCCCCTGCACACCCATGGCGTGAAGCCAGTACCAGTGACGAGGGGTTTGATCCTCCCTTCTCCCCGCCCCCCTACCAAAGCCTTTACCTCTTCGTGGCCTTGGTGGATGAAGTGGAGTGTGGATGGGCAGAGAGGTACAAGTTTGAGTGGGGGGGATATAGGGGGGACGAATGCTGAATGCTTTTGCTTGACCTTCGGAATAGGTGGGATGGCTTCCACACTCTCTGGGTTGGACAGATGTTTGCATTTCTTGCCTCAGGGGGTTTGGGAGAGGTTAGGCTCTGTTCTCCTGCAGCTTCCTTGATGAAAGGGTGTGCTGTCCCCTGCTCTCTGCCAACCCTTTATGTCCCTAGGAGCAGTGATTCACCCACAGCCTCTTTCCACTAAGGTCTTTTCCCTCTCGAGCTAGCTCTCGTGGATATGAGCTAAGAGAACCCCACACCTCTTCTGCCTCTTCAGGGGCTCATGTCTTGTCCATGGGACACACACAGAGCACGTCTGCCTGAGAGACCCCGGAAGTGAGGACTGATTTCCTGCTGAGCAACCTCCCTTCACTCTGCGCTGGCTGGCACCAGCTTCTTGAACTTACTCTTCTTGCACAAGAGTCAAACACTAGGCAGCCCTTCCCCCCGACTGAGAGCGACCTAGACAGAGGTCTTCTGGTAGTGCTGTTGAGGCTTCTCTCTCTAAACTCCTCCATCTGCCTCCACTCCTCGGACCCAGTGTGGGTAACGGGACTTGTAACCTTAACAAGAGGTCTTTGGGTTTTTTTTTTTTTTTTTTTTAAGTAAGAACACTTAACATGAGCTCTACCCTCTTAACAGAGTTTTCAGTGCATAATAAAGTGTTTTTATCTGTTGGCACAATGTTACTCAGCAGATCTCTAGAACTTACTCATTTAGGCAGAACTGGAATTTTATATGTGTGGATTAGCAACTCCCCATGTCCCCCTCCCCCCAATCCCTTACTACCACCATTTTCTTTGCTTCTTTGAGTTTAACTACATTAGAAACCTCATATAAGTGGAATCATTGAGTATCTGTCCTTCTGTGTGTGGCTCATCTCACTCAGCACAGTGCCCTCGAGGTTCATCCATTTTGTCACATTTGCAGACCTTCCTTCTTTTTAGAGGCTGAGTAATATTCCATTTTATGTTTATATGTTTATACCACATTTTTAAAAATCCATCCGTTGATGGACCTTCAGATTCTTTCTACATCTTGGCCGTTGTGGATGATATTGCTATGAGCACGGGAGGTACAGATATCTCTTGACCTAGTGTTTTCATTTCCTTCTGGTATATTCCCAGGAGTAGAATTCCTAGATCATATGGTAGTTCTGTTTTAGTTTTTGAGGAACCTCCATACTGTTTTCCTTAGTGGCTGCACCATTTTGCGTTTCCACCAACAGGGTACTAAAGGATTCCAATTTCTTCAGCCCTGCCTTTGTTTTTTGTTTTGTTTTGTTTTGTTTCATCGTTGCCATTCTGACAGATATGAGGTAATAGCTCACTGTGGTTTTGATTTGCATTTTCCTGATATTATTGACTTTGAGAATCTTTTCATGTATCTCTTGGCCATTTGTATGCTTTCTTTGGAAAAATGTCTATTCAATTCCCTAGCCCATTTTTTAAGAGAAGATTTAATTATTTATTTGAGAAAGAAAGAGAGAAAGCCTGTGAAGGAGTGGGAGGAGGGGGAGAGGGCCTGTCCACTGAGCACAGAGCCAGACACAGGGCTCGATCCCGTGACCCATGAGATCACAACCTGTGCTAAAGCCAAGAGCCCAATGCTCAACTGAGCCACCAAGTGTCCCCCTCCCCCATTTTAAAATCAAATTATTAAATTTTTGCTATTGAATTATAAGTCACTTACAAAATTTTCAAAGATTTTATTTATTTATTTGTCTGAGAGAAAGCACAAGCAGGGCTAGCAGCAGGCAGAGGGAGAAGCAGGCTCCCAGCTGAGCAAGGAGCCTGAAGCAGGGCTCTATTCCAGGACACTGGGGTCATGACCTGAGCTCCAGATACTTAACCGAGTGAGACACCCAGGTGACTCAGCATATTTTGGAAATTAACCCTTTAACAGAGATGCACTTTGAATATATTTTCTCTCATCCCATGGGTTGCCTTGTCAGTCTATTGATTGTTTCCTTTGCTGTGCAGAAGATTTTTAGTTTGATGTGGTCTCCTTTGTCTATTTTTGCCTGTGCTTTTGGATCATATCCATGAAATCACACCACACTCTTTAATCTCAAAATATATTACAAAGCTACGGTAGTTAAAACAGTATGGTACTGGCATAAAGATCAATATGTAGGCCAATGGGACAGGAAAAAGAGCCCAGAAATAAATTTATGCATATATGTCAGCTGATTTTTGATGAAGGTTCCAAGAATACACAATAGAGAAAGGGTAGTCTCTTCAACAAATGGTATGGGAAAAGCTGGACTGCCAACATACAGAAGAATGAAACTGGACCCCTATCTTTCATCATACATAAAAATCAACTCAAAATGGGTTAAAGATTTACACATATGACTGAAAACTATAAAACAAGAAGAAAACATATAGCAAAGAACTTTGGCTTTTTTTGTTTTTATTTTATTTTTTAAACATTTATTTATTTCAGAGATTGCATGAGCAGGGGTAGGGCTAGAGGGAGAGGGAGAGAGAGAATCTCAAGCAGACTCCCCATTGAGCATGGAGCCCAACGCGGGGCTTGATCTCACAAACCTGAGATCACAACCTGAGCCAAAATCAAGAGTCGTACCCTCAACCGCCTGAGCCACCCAGGTGCCTCTTTATTTGTTTTAATAAATCCTATACGCAGGTTCTCCTGACTGGTCTTCTACAATCTGTCTGGATGTGTGGAGTCTCTTGCTTTCATGCCGCAGCTAAACCTGAGACAGGCTGGCCCTCAGTGGAACATCCTGTTGTCCTTGCTTTAAAATGCTGGGTGGATGCAGGCACACATAGCAGTGTCTCTGATTGTGGGAATTACGAGTGTTTTTATTTACTTTGAACTTTCCCAAGTCTTCTGTATTGAGTGTAACTTTACTTTAATAATTAGAAAAAAGAAAGAACTGGAAAATCGTATAATGGCACATCAAAGTCCATTTTATTGACATTTAGGATTTCCTGTCCAGACACTGAGGAATTCCATTGTGAGCAGGTGCCTGCTTGTTGACTGTGGTGGGCTGTCCCAGTTATGCTCTTGCAAGTGACAAGATACACTGGTTTACCTCGGAGGATGGGTGGCACTTGACTGTGAGTCAAGTAAGGAAACACAGGAACAGCCTCACCCTGCACAGTCTTTGGAAACGGGGACATTGGTCAGAACAAAGCAGCATCCTGGGGCCAGTCCCCGGGGCTGGTGATCGGCCAGACGGGGGCTCAGCCTCACTGCCCTGCTTCTCTTGGTTCATTTCCATCGCCACAGCTGAGTTTCTTTTTGCCACTTTCTCTCTGCCCCGTGGCTTCAGCCTGGCCTCATGGCTTCTACGTTCGGTATCACGTTATACCTTCCCACAGTGCAACTCTCAGACCCAGTGTGACTTCAGTTTGTCTTACTTGTCATTGTGATTTCAAGACATGTAGGAGGAAGCACATGACTGAGTTATTAATCACTGCCACAAATAAAACACATCAGCTGGGCAGCATTCCTTCTCTTGTTTAGCTTTTAGGTCAAGCGAATTCCTGGTTTGGTTGATGAGGACCAGGAATGTGAAAAATTTTGGATCATATAACCCAAAACACAACTACCCATGACCCCTCTTCTGTGGGTGGGACAGGCTCCCAGTGCTTCCTGGACTGCTTGTAAGCATGGCCCCTGGCTCTCAGACAGACAGACTGCCGTGCTTAATACATTACTGGTGAGTCCTGTTTTGGGGTATTAGCAATGAGAGCGGAGGTGCCGGAATGATTTAAAGGAAAATAATACAAAACAAAATGATGAGGGAATCAGACACCCATTTTTCTTTTTCTATGCCAGACATTATTGTATCCTACCCAAAACCAAACATTTTTGCTCATAACGCCTAAGTGATTCAAGCTAAATAGTTGATGACTTTTAAAATCCAAGGTCATTGTTAGTCAGGAATAGTCCACATCTATGTAATATATTTTATACCAACATTAGGTTTCCATAAATAAGTTACATAATTTGGGATAGACCCATGCATTTGTATAGCTAGCATTATTTCCTTTTGCCCCAGGTACAGATTTTGTTATAGAAGTGTTCTGGGAGTACTTATCTGGGGAATATTTGGATAAATAAATGTAACTACATCTAAAGACAAAACATAGTAAGCTCTTCTGGATGAGATGATACAATATGAAACATTATGTATGTTTGAAATAACTGATGAGCAGAGTCCTAATTTTAATGATAACATTTAGTTCAAGGATTCAGGAGGAAGTGTTCAAAGTGAAGCCTTTTGTATGTGCTTCTGCAGTAATTTCTGAGGATGTGGAGTGTTGATCAATCAGGTTAATAGATGGAGAAAAACAGTTTAAACCCAGCCCATTGTGAGACATGTCTGTTAAAGTGAACTTGGGAAAAGCAGCAACCATTTGGATAAGGATTACTTCAGAGATTAACTCTTTTTGGAAACGTATTACAAACTGTGATCCAGACCAATGAATCTTAACATATGTCCACACCAGACTTTCTTTGACCCTGTCAGTGAATCCTGCAGTGGTTAATGATTTGTGACATGGACTCTCTGATCCTCCGCGATCCCTGATGGGGACACAGGAGCACGACTTCCATGGTGGTGGCATTTAGGAGATCTCGGGCATTTTCTCGCATTCTGTGTCTTGAAGCAAAGACTGAGTAGCTGTTGTAGTCCTGGCTTACACATTTGGGTGTATGCGTAGGGGTAGGGAGAGAGAGTATGCCATATTTCAGCATTAAGTTTCTTAAAGTTAAAGCTACCTCTAGAACGTCGGGTGTGAGTTGGTTTTCTAACATCGCTAAATTAGCATGGTACAAAGAGTGAATTAAATTGAATATGATAAATGTGGGTATTAATTACAGTCAAGGCAATGTAGTCTTATGACCTTTCTGCCCGGATCTGGAATAAAATTTTATGGGCATCACTTTCTTTCAACCTTGTGGAATTGCCTAGGCTTCTCTGAGACTGTTCCTCTTTCAGTATTTTTTTCCTTGGCAGGACATGTTCTAAGAATTGGCATTAAATTGTCTGAATATGAGAGAAAATACCATGCTTTGCATCCTTATTCATGAAAACGAGGGAGAGATGCACTAGATATTGGCGAGTACAGTTCTGTCTTGTTACCTGGTTATATAACTAGCCATACAGAGGGTGTGGCCAGAATTTAGGATGTTAGTCGTCTTTGGAAAAAAGCCATGAATAATAGGATATGTAAGCAAATCCAAGATGTTGAGATCATGGACTTTACCTATGGATGAGAACTGATTGGCTCTAACCTGCCTTGCAGGTGTGCTAATACCAGCCTCCCACGAGGGATTTCTGTCCACTCTTGCCGCTTCGAGCGGCTCCCCTACACTGCAGAATCCTAACGTGGAACTTGCATTAACCCTTGCCTTACAAGTTCCTGTGGAAACATGTCTGAGCATCTGTATAAAGAAGAATGAGTGGCGGGTGGGGGGTGGGGAAGCTTGGGTGTCTCCGTTGGTTAAGTGTCCAACTCTTGATCTCGGCTCAGGTCTTGATCTCATGATTGTGAGTTCCAGCCCCATGTTGGACGCCATGCTGGGTACAGAGCCTACTTTAAAAAAATAGGTAAATAAGTGGGAAGCAGAGGCTTAAAAACTCTAGTTTTCAAATACTTAGTCATCACTCGATGTATGTTCAGAAAGTCTAGCACTCGGGTAAAGGAGCTGACACTCCAATGGTGAGCCCACTGGCATGGAAAAAAGGGCCGTGACAGGCCAAGTGTTGAATAATTCAGGCTCCGGAAAATAATCTGTGCTCACTCTAGAAATAACACATGTAACGTGCTGCTGAGTAGTCGGGTCTGAAGCTAGGCAAAAGCCTTGCTCTCATCCTCACCACAGGATAACCATAGGCAGGTCTTTCTTGCATTGTGTGATTTCAAATTTTTTTGAAGTTTGCTGGGCACTGGTGGAAGCAGCCAGCACATGGTGTCAGACAGCAGATGCTGACCCTTTAATCCCAGACCCATGTCCCACCTCCAGGACGATGTGCCATGTGCATGGTTCCCCTAACATTCGGCAGCCTCACGAAGGTACCAGATATAACTCCAGATGTTATCTGAGAAGATGGGATTATAACCCCATCTTCCATAAGAGTATTATCAGTTGGAATCTGGAATTGTAAATTCTCTACTAGCTGATTTGAATCACGGGCTGGATCCCGAGGGAAGCAGCAGGAAGAAAGGGTAGAGGGAGTGCAAGGATGAGGGACCCATGAGAACCGTGGGAAAGGTGGCTCTTTGCAGCCATACAGCTGGAATCTGTAAGATCTCAGACAGACCTAAATATGGATTTGCTTAACCATGCCCTTGAGATATTAGGCTGTACCCCCAGGCTTAGAATCATCGCAAGTGGGACAGTACCCTTGGGAGCTTCTTATTCAGACCCTTTATTTTATTTTATTTTTAAAGCTTTATTTATTTATTTGACAGAGAGAACTCACAAGTAGGCAGAGAGAGGGGGAAGCAGGCTCCCTGCTGAGCAGAGAGCCCGATGTGGTGCTCTATCCCAGCACCCTGGGATCATGACTGAGCCAAAGGCAGAGGCTTAAGCCACTGAGCCACCCAGGTGCCCCAAGCCCCTTGTTTTATAGCTGAACGAATGCAGGTCCAGAGAGAAGAGTTGCCCAGATTCATATTCATTTGTTCACCGAGGGCTTACAGAGTCCCCACTCTGTGTCAGATAGACATCATTCCGGAAAACAGGACAAGCAAGGTCCTTGCTTATACGGACTTTATTTTAGTGGGACAAGGGGGAGGTGATTGACGAAAAAAGCAAATAAATGCAAGTATTTTCATCAGAAGATTAATGAGATTAAGAAAAGTAGACTAAGTAATTTGATATCAAATGTGCTTGGAGGAAGGGATTATTTCTGGTGAAGGTCACAGAAGGCTTCTCTTCAAATGTGACTTTTTAGCTAAGGCCTAAATGATATCCAGGAGTGGCCATGTGATAAAATAGGGAAGGATATTGTGGCTGGGGGGGACAGCAAGCGCAGAGCACATCAGGAACCACACTGGCTTTCAAAAGGAGCAGAAAGAAGGCCTCTCGGTGTTTTCATGTCCTCGTTGGTAGAATGGAATAATATTATTTACCTCGTGGTGTTCTTGCAAAGAGTAAATGAATGAAGACATATAATTTGCCTATCCTAGAGTAAGCAGTTGTGTAAATGTTAGCTGTGACTCTCGCTTTCTCATATTATTTTTTGGGAAAAAAATCACTTTTTGCAAACATGACTTTTATTTGTGTGCAGGATCCCATCTCTCACGTCAAATATGGATTGAGTTGCTTCACAATGATGGCATAAGTTTGTAGAACTCTTTCATTACCCCACAAGTTAAGCAAATAGATATTGATCAACCACGAGTCAGGGACCACGCTAGGCCCTGGGGATACCAAGACAAATGAGACACAGTCCCCAGTCCCTGGTGGGCAGTCCGATGGGTACATGACAAGTAATTCATTCAGTATCGTTTGGAAAATCCAAGATGACGATGGGTGCCTTCCCAGGTGGTGTGGTTAAAGGTATGAATGGATTAAAAAGAGATTAAGATTAATTTAGGAAGACAAGGATGGCTGGCTACATGAGGGACTGACCCTCAAACTCTTAAGTCTGACTTCAGAGTGGCAGCCAGCCTTCCTACAGCATCTTCTTTCAGGTGACTAATCGATAAGAGATCACTCACTGTGCTCTGACCCAGCAATGGGAATTACACCTCTTAGCGTTACCTAGATTACTTAATTTTTCCTTCTGTTGTGACTTCATGTCATATGACAATAAACATCCAGGAAGGTTATCATGGCCCGTCTAAGAAATACAGAAAAGGCTGTCATTGAGTCTCGATTGGGCAATCTCAGTCACCGCCATTCAAGGAATTTAAATGGGCCTTATTATCTAGCTTGGCTTGAAAGCTGGTGCCATGACTTGACCGCCACTCTTTTAGCTCTAATGGTTTGTTGTTTTGGTTGTCATTGTTGCTTGCTTTCATTTGTCCCTTTTCTTTATGGGAGCTTCCCTTCCTCCAGACTTCTGTCTCTGGTTTTATTTTCCTGTCAGCAAAAGAACACATTTTCCAAGACACCTGCTTGCTTTTTCTAATCCCTGCCCCTCCCTGAATCTTGGCTGTGGACCAGGCAAACAGCAGGCTCTAATGTTAGAGACAAAGGCTCTCAAAAAACAATCTTTTCAGAAAAGCAGTCAGGGAAGAGGAGAGGCCAGGCCCCGGATTGTGAAGCTATGGGAGTGGCCCCTGGACAAGGGCTTTTGCTCTCTTTCCTCCGCCTCCTCCTGGCTGAGAACTCGTAATAGTTCTAAAGCTTTCCCTTGCAGATGAGCGATAAGAAATCTGTTCCTGGAAGTATCACCTTCCTGGAGCAGAAACACGAAGGGGCCCACTTTCCTGAAGTGAGTTTTCTGGGGGTTGCAGAGTTTGCAGAAGGTCTTGAGTTGGGCAGACAAATCCGGCTTCCATGACGTCATTAACCGGACGTCCAAAGCTCTGACTCAGGATACGGTTCCTGGCTCGTGTACTCCATTTGTGCTCTTCTGTGTGTTGTGGTTGCTGGGTGATATGAAACAAAAAAGTATTTGAATTTCTATGTGGGAGGGAAACTTTCATGCTGCTTTGATCTACAGTTCAGGTGACAAATCCATTTTTACAGGATTCAGTTGAACAGTTTGTTCTAGGGTTCACTGATGATGGAACGTGTAAGAGCAGGAGAGGGTGGGGGCTGGGGGAATGTTTTGGCAAGGGGCCTTTGAAGCCAAGAGGAGACGGTTGATCGAGATCAGGCTGCCGAGCTGCCTGGAGAGCAGAACAAGGTAGAATAAGATGGCTCGAGTACAGGAAGGTCAGCTGTGAATGAGAAAATGATGGGTACAGAAGCCAAGGAAATAAGGAAAACGGAGAAAAAATGCGAGCAGGGAGACGAAGAGGGAGATGAGCCCAGCACGAAGAGGAATTGTTGTCCTCAGCAAGAGGAGCTCATAAGGGAGCAATCTGGGGAGTTATTTGAGCTCTTTGTGACAAGAAAATGGAAGGTGTAGTTCCTGTATTCTGGGTTCGAGGACTTGCTTGCTTGCAACGTCTGTCCCGCTGCTCTGTCCTCAATCCTATTTGGATTCTCATTACTACCTGGTTAAACGTCAAGAGTCACGTTGAGCTTACTACTGTCAGTTGCATCATTTCTTAATGGAGTTCGTGGTACCCAGTGAGAGGGAAAGTCAGGTGGACACAGGCTTGAGAACCAAAGCCTGGGTTCTCATCCCGGGACAAAACTCCAGCCTGCGGGCGGGCTCAAGTGGTGTCCCTGTAAATGGGGACATCGAATCCCGATGCAGCCATGCTCTTAGCCTGGCTAATTAGCAGCCGCTAATGAGGGTTAGCGATAATAGCTACAGAATCTTGTGGACCAGAAGCTCAACACAGCATCTGTTGTTATCACTGGTTATTATTATTTTACCTGAAGATGCGGAGATTGACGAGGTTATAAAGCCCTCTTCAGATTTATAAGATTCCATAATGATTTAATTCTGACGTAGGAATAATGAGCCTTTTCATTTCACTATACATTTGAAACCAGAAGATATCTTCAAGATAATCTCATCTGCGTCTATGTTTTTAAGTTCTGCATAACAAACCATCCCAAAGCTTAAAGGCTCCGAAGGACTTCTGTTGATTACCTCACGGTTCTGCGGGACAGTCACTCGGGCTGCGCTCGGCTGGGGGACGCTCCCGGTCTCCCCTCGAGTCTCTGCACCCCAGGGGCGCTCCCGGGTCTGGCAGGTGGCAGCGCACCCCGCCCGGCCGTCCGGTCTGCGCATGCTCTCACTCCCGGGGAGGGGGCGTGGTCAGCCCGGGCGGGATCCGGATTCCTGGGGGCAGAGGTCGGAGGCTGCGAGGCTTCCTGAGGCTCAGAGTCTGGCAGTCCGGCTTCATCCCTTGCAGCTGTTCTGAGCACAAGGCCCCCCGCGGCCGAGGGGCAGGGGGAGTGACAAAATCACATCCCGAAGGAGCAGCTGTTCAGGGACGCGAGGAGTCGTGGAGGCCTGGTCTGTGAGCAGTCGGCCACCTCCTCCGGCCCTTTTCACAAATGAGGGAGATGAAGCCGAGAAAGAGAAATATTTGGCCGAGGTCACCCAGCTGGAACCTGACGCCCCGCCAGTGCTGGGGGGGGGGAGGGGGCTCCGCATGCTGCATGTTCGTAGGTGGGTCCCGTGGACGTAAGAGGGGGACACCAACCTGCTGGGAGTCCAGGTGGACAAAGAAAAGTGATGTGCAAAGGTCCGCAGGGCACGGGGAGGAGACGGAGAGGAGGAGAGGAGAGGTGGGATGCATTCCCCTGGGGATGGAAAACCAGTTCAGCGCAGGAGGAGGAACCCCCAGGGGACGCACTCCGTCCCCAGGTGCTCCAGGGGCACCCACGTCGCGAGGGTCTAAGACGCCGGTGCACGAAGAAGGAGCAGTTCGGGAGCAGAGGGTGGGACTGTGGCTTAGCAAGAAAAGACCTGACTTAGTTGAGTCAAGTTAGCAGCCTGGGGGCAGGATACGTGACAAGTGTAGACAACAGTCCCTCCTGATGTGTTGAGTCAAGCTGGACCTGCAAAGCCAGCAAGGTGTGCGCTTGTAATGCATCTGGACTTATGTGGTCTGTAACCCTGTGGTTCTTGGCATAAAGCGGATTGGGCGCTGGAAATGGGTGACCGAGTGTGTAACAAACCCGCTGGGAGGAGGAGGAGCCGAGTGCTGCCTGTGAACGTGGTCGAATTCCACTTGCCAACGAATGTTCTCGAAGTCTCCCAGCTGAGACTCAAAATGCTGTCCTTTTAAGGGTCGCATGTCTCTAGGTTAAGGTGTTTCATTTGTTTTGCTAGTGTTGAGCTTTGATATGTTTTTTTAAGTAAGTAGATCAGTGTAAACCGTTGTGTTCTTGTTAGTACGAGGCGCTCAGTCAACCATTATAAAAGTACTGACTGTATTTTATAGGACGTAGGACTCTCTGGTGTAAAAGGTTAAGGTGTTGAGTTACAGGTACCCAGAGACTTTAGACGGGTATGTCACTCATAGCTTCCCTTCCTGGTTATCCTCACTTCAAAGGCCGGAACTATTTATCTTTTACTTCCTTTAGTCATAGGTAAACCCAATGCCATTATTTTTTACTGCCTGACCCTTGAATGTTCAGGCTCTGGGCTGTACATATTCACCCACTTACCTGACAACCTTGGGATATTTCTGCTTTAAAAGCCACTGAATTTCTTTTTCTTTCTTTCTTTCTTTTTTTTTTTTTTAGTTTATTTATTTAGTTATTTAGTTATTTTTAAGTAATTTCTATACCCAACATGTGGTTTAAACTCACAACCTGAGTTCAAGAGTCTCATGTTCCACTAACTGAGCTAGCCAGGCACCCCAAAGCCTCTGAATTTCTTTAAAATCATGCCCTTTTATCTATCTGTGTGTGACTACTGTCTGCATTTTATTTCTCATTGTCTTTGAGAGACAGATTTTAGTATAAACACATCCACAGATGAAATATGTTTTATCTGCTTCAGCCCTAATCAGAATGAAAGTCAGAAATCTGGGGCTAATAGAGTAAATAAGAAAAATAAATAAGGAAAATATATAAATAAATAAGAAAAAATAAGGAGTTTGTTTTATTAAACATGCCTCATTCCAGTGAAAGACCCTGAGGCATTGATTCATAAGTTGATAAAATGTATAATTGCCAAAATACAAAATGTCATTAGTAAGTAGACGTGTGGGATGTAATCAACCCTCACTACTTATCAAAGAAATGTAGCATTTTTTGGTCTTGATCTCAGGGTCATGAGTTCAAGCCCGGTCTCGGGCTCCATGCTGCACATGAAGCTTACTTTAACAAAAAAAGAAAAAGGGGGGGGGGAGGAGAGAGAGATGAAAGAAAGAAAAAAATGTAGCTTTTTTTAAAAGCAAAGGAAACAAAAATCCTTAAAAAAAAAATAACTACCCACAATTTAAAACATTGTACCTTGAAAGTATTAAATTCAGAAAATAAAAATACTCAAAAGAGTAACATCTAGTCTTCCAAAGGTGCCGGTTGCCATATTGTACATCACTTGTATGAGTAATATGCCACAGCCATTGTGAGAAGCATTTTGGTAGCATATGAGGAATCACAAAACATGTTTTTGACTCTGACACAGTAATTCTGCCCCAGTGTCTGTCAGAGGTACTGTAAAAACAGAAAATGCACAGGGCTGTCCCTTACAGTGATATTTATAAGGCAAAATTGTAATGTTCTTCACCATAGGACTAGTAAATAAATCATGGAAATCATACTGTCTTGAATATTATGCAAATATTTAATGATTGTCCAAAGATGAGTAATGGTAAAGTTGTTCAATATGTAATGTTGTTTTTGTGAAGGTTGTATATGCAACATCCCTGTGAATGGCATCTTCCACGCACCTGTGTGAATCAGAAATGGGGGAGTCTTCCCTGACATGTCTCTGTCCCCTACAGCCCTCCAAAGTTATGTCATCACTTGAGGGTAAACTTCACCTGCTGAATCCTTCCAACTTTTCTTCTGCTTCCGTACCACCCTCCCTGGTCTAAGCAAACACCTCTCTGTCCCGGACCCTCCAAGTCTCCTGACTCTACTCCTCTTGGAATCTTGTCTCTACCTGTAGCCTAAGATCTTTTTGATTGTTGAGGCATACTTGATATATAGCATTGTATTTGCTTCAGGTGTGCACATAATGATTCAATATTTGTATATACTGCAAACTGATCACCGTAGTAAGTCTAGTTACCATCTGTCACCATGCATAGCTACAAATGTTTTTTCTCATGATGAGAAGTTTTAAGATCTACTCTCTTAGCAACTTTCAAATCTGCGTTGTGGTATTATTATTTTTAAAAATATTTTTATTTATTTATTTGAGAGAGAGAGATCACAAGTAGGCAGAGAGGCAGGCAGAGAGGAAGGGAAGCAGGTTCCCTGCTGAGCAGAGAGCCTGATGTGGGGCTCGATCCCAGGACCCTGAGATCATGACCTGAGCCGAAGGCAGAGGCTTAACCCACTGAGTCACCCAGGCGCCCCTGCGTTGCGGTATTATTAACTATAGTCACGATGTGTACATTACGTGCCAGGACTTTCTAATTTTATAACTAGAGGTTTGAACTTTTTGACCCTCTTCACGCATTTCTCCCACCTTCCATCTCCCATTTCTGGCAACCATTGGTTTATTCTCTGTGCCTAGGAGCTTGATTTGTTGTTGTTTAAATTCCACATATAAGTGAGATCTGACAGTATCTGTTTTTCTCTGACTTATTTCACTGAGGAGAAGGCCCTCAGGTTCTATTCAGTTTGTTGCAAATGGCTAGATTCCATTCTTTTTATGAGTGAATGGTATTCCATTATGTGTGTATATGTGTGTATGATTGGATTAGTATTGTACTGTGCATGTACATTATACATATTTAAACTTTTTAAAGATTTTATTTATTTATTAGAGAGATGGAGAGAGACCACAAGCAGGCAGAGCAGCAGGCAGAGGGAGAGGGAGAAGCAGGCTCTCCGCTGAGCAGGGAGCCCAATGTGGGGCTTGATCCCAGGACCCTGTGATCATGACCTGAGCTGAAGGTAGAGGCTTAACACACTGAGCCACCCAGGCACCCCACATTATACATATTTAATATTGTATTTTATTTATATGGAATTAAAATTGGATTTGATATTGTATTTTGTTTTTCCACACAATTACCATTCCTGAGGTGCATATACTTTTTGAGTTAGTGTTTTCATTTTGTTTGGGTAAATACCCAGGAGTGGAATTACTTCATCATGTAGTGTTTCTACTTTTAACTTTTCGAGGCACCTCCATACTGTGTTCTAGACAAGCTGGGCTGCAGCAGCTTGCATTCCCGCCATGGGTGCACAAGGGCTCCCTTTCCTCCGCATCCCCGCCAACACTTGTTAGTGCTTGTCTCTTTGGTAGCAGCCAATCTGCCTGGTGCGAGGGGATAGCTCATTGTGGTTTTGATTTGCATTTCCCGTATGATTAGTAATGTTGAGCATCTTTTCATGTGCCTGCTGGCCATATCTGTATTCTTCTTTGGAAAAATGTCTGTTCAGCTCCTCTGTCCATTTTTTTAATCAGATCGTTTGCTCTTTTGGCTACTGAACTGTAGGAGTTCTTTCTCTGTTTTGGTAATTAACCCTGTATCAGATAGATGATTTGCAAACACTCTCTCCCCTTCAGTAGGTTGCCTTTTCATGTTGCTGATGATTTCCTTTGCTGTGCAGAAGGGTTTTAGTCTAGGATGATCTTTTGAAAATGCAAACTCGATGTGGCAGGTCACCGCCAAGTCAACAAGGTATTCTCAGTGTTGCAGGACTCAGTGCCAGACTGCTCCCCTCAAATGCTTGTGACGTGATCTAGCAGCTGCCTCCCTCTCGGCTCTCCCCGAGGTTAGTCGGGCCAGGCCGGCCTCGTTTCAACTCCTTGCTTCTTTCCTTGGCCGCTCTATGGATGGTCCTCTTCTGTCTGGAAAGCGCGCTCTCTCTATCCCAGAGCCACCCACCTGCTACCCCTCCATCTTTCAACCTTCAGGCCACGTGTCAACTTCTCAAGAAAATCTTTGCTGCTGCCCCAGGTGCTGTCCTACCACCTGTTTACTTTGTTTGTCCCCACAGGGTGTAAATTCTCTGAGGGCAAGGACTTGACTTGTTCCCTGCTCTATACCCAGAGTTCAGACATGTGTTGAGTGAATTAATCATACTCGCCACTCTTGGTTACTTTACATCTATATTGTGATGGGGCCTGGATCTGTCCCACTTACAAGTCCCACAGGATGGGAGCCTCGTCTCCTCTGTTCATCGTTGTTTCCCTGCATGACCCCTAGGAGGCCTTCTACAATTGTATAGTGAATAAGTTTTATCACGACCATGTGAAAAATCACCACCAAATCATTAACAGGGATTGTGTTAGGACTGTGAAAACATCACTGATTTTTTTCCTCTATCTATAAGAAAAATTGTAATGGGAAGAAAACACTAACAATACAAAAATTCACAAACAAAAAGAAAAAATAGGATCATATATTATATATACTGAATCAACATAATTAAAAGGCTAGAAATAGAAATGATACCTATAATTATTCTTCCTTAAGAGATCAGGTGTCCTGATTTTTCCCCCAATGTGTGCAGCATTGTACATAGCTTCGGATAGATAAAATCTGCATTTTGTTTCTCCTGCTTCGTGCTATGGGACATTCCCAGGAGGCTGCATTGCCTGCATATTATTTTTAGAAACTAATTAGTGTCCAGGTAGGAGGGCTGTTTCACCAAGATATACTTCCTGAAGTAGAATTCAGACTGCAGGAGTATTCCCGTAGGGCCATGGATCTCGGACTTCATTGGCTAGAAGTGGAGGAAGAAACAGGCTGTGACGGAGGGATGTGAGCCCAAGCCTGGAATGAGCACTTGAGGTCAAATGGCGTGAAGTGTGATGGTTTTCAAGCCGAGTCAATGTTTCATTGAGCCTCTAGTAAAACTGAATAAATACATTTATGTTGTTTGGAGAATTCCTAAGATAGGGGGCTTGACTGTGCTCTGAGATGAGGTGGATACGTTGACAAGTGGTAGTGGGGGGGCGGTGCTGAGTGTCAGTCTTGAACAATTGTGGGATTGTGGGGGACTTTGAGAACATAGAATGGGGAACAAATATGGGACATTAATAAATGAGGTGTTGACAAGTTGTCAACTGTACTGATTAGAAACAGTTAGTTGGGGGCGCCTGGGTGGCTCAGTGGGTTAAGCCTCTGCCTTCAGCTCAGGTCATGATCTCAGGGTCCTGGGATCGAGCCCCGCATCGGGCTCTCTGCTCAGCGGGGATCCTGCTTCCCCAGCCCCTGCCTGCCTCTCTGCCTACCTGTGATCTCTCTCTCTCTGTCAAATAAATAAATAAAATCTTAAAAAAAAAAAAAAAAGAAAGAAAGAAAAAACAGTTACATGTGGTCCCTTGGTTTGTTAGTCAGGGAAGTGGCAGTAGAGACAGGAGTGGCGGGGTGTCTGAGGGACAGCAGTGACACATGGAGGCGCCCAGGCAGATGTTGTGGGCTGGACCTGACAATTGCTGCCTAATGCAGTTCAAAATGCAAGTCTGGGCAGGATGGCCTCTGGCTTCCTTCGTGATTATTTTGTAAAATGACAGTATCATAGCCCCAAGCAGGAGCCTGAGTTGCAACCATCTTGGTTCATTACCTTTAACCCCAAATTTGCCACTCTGCAGCTGTCCTGCTCACCATCTTCGTAGTCCTACACACTCCCCAACACTGGTGCTTCCCAGAGGACCCTGGATAAAGGATAAATGCTGCAGAATCACATGAAATTCTTCCCCAGACAGCAGAACCTCCCAAGCTTGGACCCCATGAACAAGCCCAGCGCTGTGCCAACCTGACCACTTGAAGAGATTTACATCATTACTTCACAGACTCGCCTAGAAAGTTTGCCTCGTCCAGCGCTCGCTCTTCCTCTCTCTCTCTCTGGATTAAGCGCCTCTCATTTCCGAACAGTTCTAGAGATTTCCGAAATAGAGCAAAATGCTCTGCCTTAAAAGGACCAGTGATTAAATCATAACCAGTGATTTAATGAAGGACTCAGCAACCTTTTCTTTCTTTTTAAGATTTTATTTATTTATTTGACACACGGAGAGAGATCACAAGTAGGCAGAGAGGCAGGCAGAGAGAGCGGGGGAAGCAGGCCCCCCCGCCAAGCAGAGAGCCCGATGCGGGACTCAATCCCAGGACCCTGAGACCATGACCTGAGCCGAAGGCAGAGACTTAACCCGCTGAGCCACGCAGGTGCCCCATCAGCAACCTTTTCATTTGAAAGAGGATAAAGTATGATGAAAGGGCAGGGGAAAAGGATACAGAAGGAAAGAGAAGATGTCAGGCTGGGTGTTCGGAAGGTGTGGGGCAGACACGTTTGTGCCCTGGATGGCCTTTCCTATCCATCTCGAGTCACACTGGCCTTGACTTGTAAACATTAGCTGGGTGCTCATTCTTGGGCTTTTTTGTGTGCTTAAAGAATTTGTTTTTGTGTTTAAAGAATTTCTTTATCTAAAATCATTATATGCAACCATTTCTTCTTTGCATGCAAACACTTATCTTTGACCACTGTATGGGCAAGCAAGGGCCCCATCTATTATGTTCAATGTTGAATCCCCACGGTCCACACTGGGAGTGGGGACATGGACATTGCTCAAGAAACAATGAATGAATGAATGAATGAATGAGTAATCAGAACTAGAATATACTGGTTTCTCCATGTCATTAAATCATCAATCATTCAACTGTATTCTTAGGTTGGGTTCGCATAATGCTCAACCTAGGTTGTCATCACCAGCCTGGTTATTTTAACAACTGGCAAAAACTTTTAGATTGTCATCGTATTTGGAAAAACAGCTAAAATAAAATACATGGTGGTGAAAGGGAATTCTGACTAGAGCCAGATCCCCCGCAAGACTTAGAGTTTATTCAGCTCTCCCACGAGGTCAAGTTTAGCCTCCTGTCCCATGAATGTGCACTTGATATCAAGAAATTTAAAGGATGCTTTGACATTTTTGTTCTATTTTAGCAAACTCCAGAAGACAAAGAGGGATATCAGATGGCTTCAAGGAGTGACTGGCGAATGGTTTGAGGAAATTCAAAGAAAAAAGTTCTGCAATGAAACAGATGTTAGCCAAATGTTAAAACAGCCACTTACGTACAGACTCAGGAAGGGGATGGCAGAAAATGGTGAGAAAAAAATTTAAATCTAGATTTTTTTTTTCTCTCTTACAGTACAGCGTTCTAGGTAATGACTCAGTGGGTTTCCAATGGAACCAATCCATATTTAGGACTGTTTTTAAATCATAATCCATATACGGTTCAAGTTACTTATTCTCTGTAAGCTTCAGTTTTCTCATCTTTAAATGGGTATGACAATACAGCTCATAGGGTGGTTTTATATGGATAAGGCACCGAGCTGGAACACAGCAGACACTTAAATGAATGGGATAATGGTGCAAAAGAAAGGGGAAATGGGGGGGGGAGAGGGGATTATGGGAAGAAGTAGTGGAAAACCCCCCCACCCATCTGATACTTCGGTAACTTAAAATCTGTAGGTAAATGCTTCTTTGAACACCCCAGCTATGTGACTACACTCACCTCACTCATCTTCCCCCATCACTTTTTAAAAAATCTATACATGAGGGGGCGCCTGGGTGGCTCAGTTTGTTAGGCAACTGCCTTCAGCTCAGGTCATGATTCTGGAGTCCTGGGATCGAGTCCCACATCGGGCTTCCTGCTCAGTGGGGATTCTGCTTCTCCCATTGATCTCTTTCCTCTCATGCTCTCTATCAAATAAATAAAATCTTTAAAAAAATCTGTAAATGAGGATAATAAAACCCACTTTCACAATTCATCAATATAATTTCATCAATTATAAAGTACAAAAACAGTATAGAGTATCTTCCTACTGATATAGTCATATTGACTACTTCTGCTGGTGTGTTGCTAACATTAGTAACATCAAGAAACATGTAACAATATTTCTAAAGTTATTCCGACAATATTTTACAACTCCCATAATAAACAAATCCGTCTAAAAAGACTCATAGCTCAGACTTTGAAATTTACCCTATATAGACCATGGCGACTTTCCCTTACCTTGAATTCCTCTGATATTTATAAATCCAGCATGTCTAAATATATTACAGTATTGTAGACTTTGTATATGTTGATGTTGCCTTAGAATTTTTAACGCTTACATATATGTGTTATCTATACATATATTAGACATGTTTCTGTTATAAGCAGACACACATTTAAACCACATGTGTAGCAAATACACAGAGGTAGATTTCTGATGGGAATAAGGAACACTCTAAGTGGCTTAATTTCCCTTTTCTTTACTTTCTTTGGAGTAAAAAGCTGCGTAGTGTCTATCACTGTGGCTTTAAAGCACTAAGATAAAAATGTCTGCAGGACAGGGAGGACAGGGTAGCTAGAAGCACCCCGAAAGCTGAACGAGGGCCCTGACACCTTACGTTAGGCTTTGGATGGATTTGGGCATCTGGTGTGTGGGGAGGGACGTTCCACAGAACTGCGGTTCACAGTGCATATTATAAGACTCCCTACTCTTTGTAAGGATTTTCTCTACTCGGCAGAGCCATCAGAGGCAGGGGGCTCTCCTGACATCCTAGGGTCTTCATGTGGGGGTGCCTGCTGCATTCTCCTTCTGCATTAAGTGGTGGGAAGCAAGAACGAAGTCTTAGTTCTCCGAGATGTATTTACCTGGAAACACTGGGTGATGCCAGATTTCTACAATTTCTCTAGATTCCATGAAATTACAAACATCAAGATCTAAAAATACAGCTCATCAAAGAAACCCAACATCCGTTTCTTCTCGGCTGAGTTTCCGATCGTCATTTGCGTCCCTGTTCTCGTTCAGAAAATCCAGAAAGGAGACTTTAAAGCTTCAGTCTCTGGGACAGAAAGGGTGAGTTAAACTCGGGTCTTGTGGCAGCTCTGACGTCAGAGGCCGGTAGCCTGTTTTGTGTTCAGAGTGTTTAATGTTTGTTCTCAGGGTTTAAATGCAGATAGTCACAATTGAAACAGGACTGAGCTCGCAGAGGGACAAAGTCCTTTTGAAACCATGAAACCTGACTCTTTTGAAAGCCAGCTTCTAACCAACTGCACAGATCCCAGGTCGTACACTCGATGAATGAAGGGTTAAGTGTTGGGAAATGCTCATTGATTTTCTCCACTGTTTCAAGAGCCTGGTCTATGCCCTGGTCAGGAAGATATCTCTATTTTATTTTATTTTATTTTTCTTAAAGCCGTTATTAGATTGGCTGTCAAAATTATTTAAACAGTCTGCCTCAGAAATTGTTCTGATGCTTGTTCTGGGAAAAAAAAAAAAAAAGAAAACTGCCTTTTCAGATCAGATAGTCTATCAGCAGTGATGATTATGGTCCATAGATTAGGAAGAGATCTTTAAATCAGAACTACTTTTTCCTTGGGAATATGTGTGTCTGTGGTCACAGGGAGAGATGGGGTAGAAAGATGAAATGAAAGTAAGACGAGCACGAGAGTCGAGAAAACTTGCATTTTAAAACCGAGGGGATAAAGATATTGCCATGACTAACCAGATTCAGGACGGCTGTTCTGCTGGGGGGAACCCAGAATTTAAACTTAAGGCAAAGGAAGGGAAGCTTTTTGGAACAGGCGTCGTTCCAGAGAGTTCCCAGCATAGAACGGTGTAAATCAGTTCATCTCGACTCACCGGCTGTTGGGTTGTTTTGTGAAAAACAAGCAAGGCTTTGCTTACATGCGATTGAGCTGACTGGTGAATATTTTCAGCGTGTCTTCCTGGTTGAAAAGCTTCCCACCCTCTTAAGGTGTTGGCTTCACACGTGACGTGTGCCGTCAAACCATTCAGAGTGTGTTGCCGCACCAGACAGGAGCTGCCGGAGGTCACTCCTGCTGGAAACAGTAAGTGGCATACGGCTCGGGGGCGGCAGGGGATGAGGCTCCCGAAACTGGAGACCAGAATTCTGCCCTCCCCTCCCGGGTGGATGGAAGGCGTTTTGCTCTCCACGTTCACCTGAACCCGCTCTCGTCTTTGCTGAAATAATGAGGAGCTGAACAGAATGTAGATTTATGTGACTGTCCCTACCCGAGTCACTTGCAAGGAAGTACTCTGCGAATAAGTGAGTTGCTTTTCTTCCTAAAAATGTTTGAAACACCAGTAATCCTCTCACTTGGGGATGTAGAGTCAAGGGGTGTTTCCTGCGGAGGGAATATGTATTTTAAGGACAAAGGGAATATCCCTGATGTGTGGTGTAGCTGGGACTTGCGATAAGAGTTTGCGTTGTCGGTGATTTTCTTTAAGGCAGAGTTTTATACAGCTAACAATCTGACATCAGTAAACCGGGAAAAGTTGAAGAACCTGTTCACTCTGTGGACAAGTTATTTCCAAGCTCCTATTCCAAGTCACGGCAAAAGTGGGTTAAAGAAGACGGCAAATCTAGAATCTTCCATGGGGGTATCATGTTTTCTGGGTACAGACCAAGGTGAAAAAAAAATTTGCAACTTCGCAAAATTCTGTTTAGTAACCATCCTTGTGTGCCAGCATGACTTGCAACTTTCTTTTAACCACACAAACTGAAACATAAAAATCAGAATGCAGACATGAAGCGGATTTTATCCTTTAAGTATATATGGGTATGTTAAGCAGTTTTCAGAATTTGTCTTCTCTGAATCCATTTTACTTTCAAATGGAAATGGAAATAAATATTTATTCATTGTGCTGGTGCAGAATATCATGAAGACACTGTTTTTTTGCTCCTAAAAAGTTTCAGTAGATAAATTGCAAAATATCATGAAGACACTGTTTTTTTGCTCCTAAGAAGTTTCAGTAGATAAATTACAAAAATATTAATTTTTTTTTATTTATTGTTCTCAAGATTGTATTTATTTATTTACTTAACCATTTGAGAGAGGGAGAGAGCACAGGTAGGCAGAGCGGCAGGCAGAGAGAGAGAGAGAGAAGCAGGCTCCCCGCTGAGCAGGGAGCCCAACACCGGGTTCAATCCCAGGATCCCAGGATCATGACCTGACCCGACGGCAGACACTTAACCCAGCTGCCCCTGTCCTTTTGATTCTTAAATATGTGTGTGACCTAAATATTCGGATACAAATCCTGAATGTGTGTGTGGCCGGGGGTGGTTTTAGGGAGTGTTTACTGTGGCAGGAATATACATTGTGTGTTGTGCATTTCCAGGGACACTTGACTCTTAAGTAGAGCCTACCTTTCTTTAGCAGTTCTGACTTTTGAAATACAAAGTCCACCTTCCAAATACATGATTCAGGATCTCCTCCTCGCCTTGACCTGCACCAGGAAGCAGCCAGCTGCACGGGCCAGCCCCAGGAAAGCAGAGTCATTGCGTGCCAGGTAGCCGTCAGGTTCCTACTTGCCGAAGCCATCTCGGTTCCACTTTGTCACACTCTGTGCTCCGCAGAACAAGTCAGCCACGCAGTTGAGAGGATCTTTTTGCAAATCACAGGGAGAGAACCCACACTTCCAGGCAAAATACAGCCTCCTGCTCAACCCTGAAAGACTCAAGTATCATAGAAATATCTTTTCATCTTTTAAGCTGTGGTTTAACCAAAAAATGACATTGGATCGTGGAGGACACTCCCCGGAAGAAAAGGGATTTGGTCATTTCATCAGATATTTACTTGAGAAAGGCCCAGTCAGTAAAAGTATATGATATACTGAAGCTTTGATTTCCTATAAGGAGTGGGTAAAAAGCTGTGGGAACATGGTGACTGAATGAATTAACAAAAAGGCAAAAAGTTTGCCATTTCTGTTTCACATAAGGACGAGTTTTTCCTCCTCCTCCTTTCTGTGCACTTCCCGAATTATGCCATTATTTTTTATTCAATATTTCATTTATTTATTCGTTGGAGAGAGAGAGAAAGAACAGGGGGAAGAGCAGAAGGGGAAAGAATTCCAAGCAGACTCGCTGAGCTGAGCACAGAGCCTGACTTGGGTCTGGATCCCAAGACCCAGAGATCATGACGGGGTAGGGAGGAGCAGAGCACTGCATGTGGTTGGGAACAGGTGCCCCACGAACTCTAGGACATGGCAGAATATCATGGGTTCAGGTATTTCTTATGGCAGTTTTCCGACAAATGACAGTATCTCGAGGAAGGGGCACCCTGCGGAATTCACAGGGGGTACCATCCGGCCTCGCTGTGGCCTGAGTGACTGCTGAGTCCACTGGTGATTATGGTGTCCACTGGTGATTATGGTGTCCTCTGGTAAGTGCTAGGGAGGGTGCTGGTACTCCTGCCATGAGAACACATGGGCGAAGCGCTGAACTCAGACTGGAGGACCGGAAGCCTTCCCGGAGGAGGAGAGCCCGTTGCCAAAGGACACAGAGGACTGAGCCCGGTCATTAAGAGTTGGGAGGTTCCACTAGGCAGAAAAACTGACACAGCCAAGGTGTGGAGACTGGAAAAAGCAAGAACACATCTAGGTCACTGAGGTTCAGTGACCCAGTATAAGGTGAGACCAGTAAGAGGTGGAATGGGAGAGGTTGGCAGAGGCCATAACACAGGGACCAGCGGTGCTAAGGACATGCAGCGCTAAGAAGCTTGGATTTGATCCCATAGACAATGGGAAGATCTTAATCACTTCCATTTAATACCATTTTCCCTTACTTTCTATATATTTTATATATATGTATATGTTTTAATGTGTGTATATTTTGTGTGTATTTCTCTTATATATGTGTGTGTGTATGTATACTTATGTATATTTATATCCGATATATTGGGTAAAGTCACCCACAACCCACTGCCCTGGACAAACACTAAAATATTTTGGTGTATTCAGTGCATGTGTGCAGGTACACATGTCTATTTTATCCACTGCTAGTTTTATCTTTTTTCTTTTTTAAAGTAGTCTCCATGCCCAGCATGGAACCCAGTGCAGGGCTTGAACTCACAACCCTGAGATCAAGACCCGAGCTGAGATCAAGAGTTGGACGCTCAGCTGACTGAGCCACCCAGGTGGCCCCCCTTGTTAGTTTGTAAGCAGAAGAATGACATGATCAGATCTTCATTTTACGAACATTATTTTAGCGTGGTGCTTCTCGACCAGGGACAATTTTGTCCCCCAAAAGATATTTCTGGTTTTCACAATGAAGGGTGGGAACTCTGGGCATTCGGTGGGTAGGGGTCAGCAATGTTGCTGGGTAACCCATGTTGCTACGACCACCACCCCCAAAGAAATGCCTGTATGGCCGAGGCTGGGAGATTGATCTGGCTGCAGCACAAAGAACAGACTTGAGGAGGCAAAACCAGAGTCAGAGAGACCAGGGAATGAGCTGCTGAGATGATGGACGAGGTAGCAGGCAGGGAGGAGGGCAAACTGTGGGCAGATTCGCGCACGACTTAGAATGTAGAGTCGGGAGAACCCGCTGACAGGATGTGGTGGGTGAAGAAGACGGGGGAATGGAGGTGAACTCTTTCCCCCGACTTAGGAAACTCAGTAGGTGCTGGTGACAAAAGATCGTTGGAGCAGATGTGATGAGGATGAAAAGGAACACATTTGCTTATTTATTCAAGAAGGGTGTTCAAGCAACACGGTGCGTGGTGCCGTGGAAGGAAGCATGCAGCCCTTGCTATCTCGGGCTTCAGTCTTGTGGGGATGACGGAACGGAAAGAGAGAAACGTAGAACGCTGGTGCTACGGTGGGGAAGTTCCTCGTGCTCTGCGAGCACGACGTATGAGGGAGTGTCTGGTACATTACGTCTTGAGCCCAAGAGGTCTTCCAGGGAAGATGACATCAGTCTTTTCAAGAAGAGGAGAGTTGCCCAGGCACACACGTGGTAGAAAGAGGTTTCAGGTACATTCCGTGCAGATGTTCAGAGCTGTGCCAAGTGCCTGTGGCAGAGGGATGTACAAATGCAGAGTGTATGGGGACTAGGTTGTATAGAGCCTTGCAGGTGCAGGGTAGAGTTTGAATCATAAAATATTACACCACGAAGTAGCGTGATTCACTTTACACTGATCGCTCTGGCTATAGAGTAGGGAGTGGATTGGAACAAAACTTGGAGGGAGAGGGACAGGCAGGGGACTAGTGCCAACATGAAGGCAGCAGATGGTACATGCCGTAACTGGGGTATAAATGGGGGGGTGGGGAGGTATGGGTGGTTTCTGGTTGTGAATCTACAAGATCATTGACTGGATAGGAAAGAGTAGATGTGGAAGAAGGACACAGAGTCCATTTGGGACACAGAGGGTCTGCATGGCCCGTGGTCATCCAGATGGAGCTCCTCAGTGGCCAGTGCTCAGAGCGTGCTGCATCACTGTGTGGGGGAAGTCACCTGGGATTCTGGTTTTTTAATTTTTTAAATTTTTTTTATTTATTTGATAGAGAGAGAGAGATGACAAGTAGGCAGAGAGGCAGGCAGAGAGAGAGGAGGAAGCAGGCTCCCCGCTGAGCAAAGAGCCCAATGCAGGGCTCAATCGCAGGACCCTGGGATCATGACCTGTGCCGAAGGCAGAGGCTTTAACCCACTGAGCCACCCAGGTGCCCCCTGGTTTTTTAAAAGAATATTCTTGAGCTACACTCTCATGTACTGAGTGAGAATTTCTGAATGGCTTCTGCAAAGGTGGAGAGTCGAGAGAGTATTTTATGGAAGTGAAATAAATTCGGTAAGTCAAGCTTACAGGTACCTAGAGATGAGCGGAGTGTTGGGGGATAAGGTGTGAAGGGTGTCGGGGGTGGGTCTGGGAGGCTCATCAGACAACAGAAGAGCCTTGCATCAATTAAGATTTTGAGTAATACCTTGTAAGATGGTAAGCAGGGGACTGATGTGACTGCATGTACATTTTAGGCAGATCTCTGTTGGTGGTAGGAAAGATGGAGAGGAGTCGGGAGAGAAATTATAAAAGTTTCATAGGTGGAGTGAGTGACCTTCAGGATGTGGCCTCGGCAGGGCTTGAGAGCAAATGCAGAAGATGCGGTAGCTTTGTGTCCCTTCGGCACAGGTCATGATCCTTGGAATCACTTGTCCAGAGGACTCTTACCAGCAGAGCTCCCATCACACCACTGCTGCTTTCATTCACTCTGCAAGCAATGTTTGCTTTCTAATGTTTCACATTAGAAACAGAAATTCACTTTTAGGAGGGCCTGAGAATGGGTGTGGAGACTCTGGGCCCCCAAGCCACCTGAGTCCTACGCCCATAAATCCACAGGGGCATACTCGGTCTTGCACACCGTCAGGGGACACGCATCCCCCACGGGGCACAGCACTCCCTTGCACTCGGTGGCACTCTGTCATGCTCCTGCCACCCTCTAAGTCACATCCTCTACCCTCCTGCCAGTCCCGGGAACAGATCCCTACCCCAGCTGCCCACGCTCCAAATCAGATTCAGGACCTGGGGAACCGCGTGGGCACACCGTGAGGGTTGCAGCCCCCGGGGCTCTGGAAAGACTCTTCCCAATCTGGCATGTTCTCTTGGCTCCGGCAAAATTGAGTTTCTTGCCAGTTCCCGAGCTCCCTGGCTCTTGCCCATCTCCAGGTTTTGCCCGTGCTATTCTCTGCCTTTCAAACCAGTTCACCAGCCACCTTCCCCTTGTCCCCTTCCCTGCTCACCCCCCACAAGTGCTCACCGTGGCCTCTGCATGTTCAGGGCATTTAACTCAACATCTCCTAATTGTCCGCATCACCTCTTTGCTTGTATTTTGACTCTTTATGTATCTAATCGTTCCTACTGCAAAAGCTCTCAGGGAACAGGGTCCCTATCTCAGTCCTGTTGGTTTCCTCCGAAACACTCAGAACAGGCAGCCTGTAGGCTCAGTAAGGCTGTGGGGGAAAAGAAGAATAAAAATAAGAGCAGTATTCAATATTCAAGTTCTAGATATTTTTCTTTTAGAGCTGGTGTTTCAGAGTAATGTGAAACATAGTCCATGATATTAATTTCCATTTCTGTTTAAAATTCGAGCTAAACCGTCAGCTATAGCTGGATATCTTCAACATCTAAAACTGTATGGCTTCCCAGGTTTTATGCCCAACTCTGGGGAACCATGGAGCAGCTAGGAGCTCCAATAAAGGAAAACCGTATCTTGCCACTTTTAGCTGATCTGACCCAAAGTCCTGGTTCGTTGTTTTAATGCTCGATTCCCTTTGCTGTTTTCTTAGGAACGGTGAGGACCTCATTTCGTACAGAGCAGTGAGTCATCACCGTCTATTAAATCTTGAGCTGTAATGCAGGCAGAGTGCCCCCTGGCATAGGATTATGGATCTAAAAGATCAAAATCTATCTCAATTTGGGACCCATGTCTTGTAAATTTTTCACCTTCTGGGAGAAGCAGCATAAACAGTAAAAGTGTAATTGTTCTCCAAGATGGTTTCCTAGTGAATAAGGCATCTTTATAAAACTAAACAACCAGAAGCCATATTTGAAGGGCTTGCTTTTTTTTAATTAAAGATTTTTATTTATTGATCTGACAGAGAGAGAGATCACAAGTAGGCAGAGAGGCAGGCAGAGAGAGAGGAAGGGAAGGAGGCTCCCGGCTGAGCAGACGGCCCGTTGCGGGGCTCGATCCCAGAACCCTGGGATAATAAGCTGAGCTGAAGGTAGAGGCTTTAACCCACTGAGCCACCCAGGCGCCCCAAGAGTGATGTCTTTAAATGACATAACGTGTATTGATGCACAGTAAGCCTGCAACCCATGAATACTCTTTTTGTTATTCTGTCTTTATGCTGCACTCACATCCAAATCCACCATTATGTAATCTCTTCTTGGCTACTTGAGTGATAAAGGTGGGAAGTGTCGATCCTAAACAGTCCTAAGAAACGCTCTCTGAGGTTTTTTCCAACAGTGCACAAACCAAGAAATGTCTTCCTATAGGATGTTAGAAATACCTCTAATATATTCTCAGGTTATTAAGCTATAACAGCAAATGTGCTGTTGATTTTCCTCCTAGTAAAAGTTGGGCACTTCTTCAAAGAAATTATTTCACATTCTTTCCACAGATGTGACAACCACCCGGGACCTCCTGCGTCTGTGAGGCGAGTCCTTACGGTGAGTAACTGGAAAGTTAAGGTTATGCCAAGGAATTCAGCATTAGTGAAATCCCTGGTTGGCTGCCTACGCAAATAGGCTTCTCCTTGGCTCAGCTTTAAATTTACTTTAGAAGCTTAGATTTGCCCTAGAGAGTTCAAAGTTTCCCAACTGTTGTAGGTCTCCGGTTGGCTCTGCCGGGAGGGAGCGAGGCCATCGTGTGTCCCCTCACACCATCATGGCATCTCTGATTTTGGACCACGGGTCACTCCCGTACAGTACAGACTTCGAGCACTGGGCAGTGGAAGAAGCTAGAGGTGTCCACGGGCACTCTTGCAAGCCAGTGTGGGTCTGGGCTTGACCTTTTCTCGACAAGATCGTCATTTGTGTTCAGAGTGGAAGCCAGTGATCTGTGGGATGCATTTGGCGGGGACAAGTTCACAGGGAGGGACTGACCCCACTGTTTAGATTGAAGTGTCTCTGTGTTCACAGGCTTACAAGATTAAGCAGCTAGACATTTCCTGTATCTTGCTTCATGGTCTTAACTTTTGATCTTCACCTGCCTGTGTCTTATGGTGTGACTCATGTTTTGGAGATGAAAAAGAATGTCGGAAAGGACCTAAGAATGCAGGAGGAGAATCTTAGTACTCGTACCTCTCTCTCTCTCTCTCTCTTTTTTTGCAGAAAGCATGGTAGAATTCATGGTGAGGAGTACATATAAACAGAGGTTTTTTATTTCAGAAACAAAAGAAGGCCCCCTTTCCTCTTCAGAGTATTGCCACTTCCTCCCGAATAACACTGAGCGCTATCTCCTTAAGTGTGAGCCCCAGTCATGACACCAACACCAACAACCCGCCTCACTCTCTTGGAGAACCTGCTATCACCTGGCACTTGGCAGAGATCATTCCACTTAATCCCTAGGGGATATCTACAAACTATGTTATTATTATCCCCATTTTAAAGATGAAGAAACTGAGGTTTAGAGAATCTGAAGGTCATGTTCAAGGTTGCTGGTAAATGGTAGAGTCCAGAATAGAAAATCTGGGTTTCTGTAACTCCACAACCAGAAGTCAGTAATGCCTACAGCTCTGTCAGCCCCAAAGCCCTGTTTGCTTATGAGCCCTGCTGGCTTGCTAGGGGCAGGGGCTCCTGTCATGGAGCAACGGGCTGGAGAGTCGTGTATCCAGCCCTGCTCCAGGATGCTCCCATACTCTTGTTTTCCTTGGAGAAGGACTCGGAGCTCACCTTCCCCTACCAGGAGGGAGCTATGGGGTCTGAAGCATATGAGGAACACAGAAGGAAGTGCAAATGCCTAGAAGTTATAAAACATTAGAGCTAATTGGGAATCCTCAGGATTTGAAAACCCAGTCTGAGGACTAATAGATGACCTTTCGTTGGCACTCTTGATTGCTGCTCGGATCTAACCGTTTCACTGCTCGGAAATGCGTCCCTCTGCGAGGGAGAGCTGGGAAAACAAATGAAACTCAAGACAGTGATTGTTGACTCTGGCTAATGGCTTTTATAAAAATTCAGAGAGAAACTGCCGAAAACAAAGGTTTTGTATGATGTGTAGATTTCCATTATTTATTCATGGAAATCTTATCCCCTTGGCCTACAAACAGCTGAAGGTTGGCGGTTGATGCTGAGGGCTTCTTGCCAAGATCTGAGGTAATGAGCTTCTCATCACTTGGTTAGCAGCCTAGTGGGAAGTTGGTTACAAAGGGGACCGGGCATTTTATAGGAGATTGTGCTACACTGTTAGACGACCTTCCGCTCAAAGAGAAAACAGCTGCCCTGTAGACGTTTTCTTCAGCTTCAAAGAAGCAAAGGGGGGAGCGCCTGGGGGGCTCAGTGGGTTAAAGCCTCTGCCTTCGGCTCAGGTCATGATCCCAGGGTCCTGGGATCGAGCCCCGCATCGGGCTCTCTGCTCAGCGGGGAGCCTGCTTCCTCCTCTCTCTCTCTGCCTGCCTCTCTGCCTACTTGTGATCTCTGCCTGTCAAATAAAATAAATAAAAAATCTTTAAAAAAAAAAAAAAAAGGGGGCACCTGGGTGGCTCAGTGGGTTAAAGCCTCTGCCTTCGGCTCAGGTCATGATCCCGGTGTCCTGGGATCGAGCCCCACATCGGGCTCTCTGCTCCACGGGGAGCCTGCTTCCTCCTCTCTCTCTCTGCCTGCCTCTCTCTGCCTACTTGTGATCTCTGTCTGTCAAATGAATAAATAAAATCTTAAAAAAAAAAAATAAAAAAATAAAAAAAATAAAAAGAAGAAGCAAAGGGTTTCAGAAAACAGCATTTGGGGAGCTAGAGAGAAGGTTAGAGATTTGTAGCTCAGCATTCCTCCCGACCTCAGGACTTCGGCCATTTTGGGCTGAGGAATTCCACGCTGTGGGGGCCACCCTGGGTATCACCGGCTGTTCAGCAGCAACCCTCGCCTCTACTTACTAGATGCCAATAGTTCTCCTCCACTCGGCCATGAGAGTCAAAAATATCTCCAGAAATTGCCAGTGTTCCCTGAAGCGCACATTGCCCCAGGGAGTGTGGCCGCCTCCTTCGAGCCAGGCAGCCCAGGTACAAGTAGTCACCATTTCTGAGAGTAGAAAGAAAACACATGGCCTTGGCCACTTGATCCCTCCAGCACTCTGAACAGATTGTGGCTGGGCCTCATGTGAGGTGACATGCGAGGTCTGTGCCCGCAAACACACATCTCCAGTGTCCTTACAACACTGGGCCAGTGTGAGCTCCCCGAGGCCAGGACTGTGTTTTCCCTCCTGCCTCACTGGCACCACCTGAACACTCAGAAGTGGAAAGAAGGAATGAACGAGTGCTTTCCAGCTACAGGTGCACTGGTGGACTTGACCTTTGCAAGAGAGCAGACGGAGAACAAATTCAGCAACACCTTGAAAAATTAATTTGTTGACTTTGCCAGGGTGTGTGATAACATCAGTGAGCTCAGGCTTCAACTCCCGACAGCTGCCCTACAGGTCTGGCCACCCTGGGAAGTTCTCAAATGGTCTAAGGTTACTCTGTGACACGGTTTGTTTGTGTCATCAGACTTGCAGACGAGAGCAGTAGTGGGAGCTGGGGCGAGTAACAGGCCTCATTTGGCTCAGCCTATTTTAGGTGCCGTGTTTGAGACTAGAACTGAGATCTTAAGAGCCAGTGTTCTGACACTCTGGCTTCTAATTCTTTGGAACGCTTTTCCAGTTCATTCGATGGTAGGCCTTGGGAGGAGTCCTCCGGGAATTGCTCTGAGACTGTAGAAGAATAGGAAGGGCCAACAAGTGGACTCACTAAGTGCTAGACACCAGGCTGAAGTATTTCCAGCAATTAACTCACTTAATCCTCGCAGCGACCCTGTGGGGCTGGGGAGGGAGGCTTATTGCTGCTCTTGTCATTACTATTGTGTCTTCATTTTACCAAGAAAGAAACAAAGGCACCAAGAGTTTACCTTGTCCAAAGTTATACCCCCAGTAAGGAGCAGAACTAGGATTTGGACTGGTGGAGAACTCATGTGTTTGACCATTATGCTTTCTTGTCTCAGACATGCTTTTCCAAGTCCTAAACTGTAAGATCTTGTATGTCTCGATTTTCGGAAGGGTCTTTACTAGAAATCTCATATATGTAATTTTCTCCCTTGGTATAGAGCATCAGTCAGTCGATAGCTGCATGGGCTTGGAGGGGCTGGAATGCTTAAAGCAAGGTTTTCGTCCAAAACGTCTGCCATTTAATTGAGGTCATGTGCATGAGTAGAATACCAATAAAAAGCAACATAATGGAAAGAACAGGGTTGGGGTTCAGATCACATGAGTGAGAGCAGCCAAGGCCACCATTTATTATTCCTATGACCTAAGTAAGGCACTTACCCAGACTCTGTTTTCCATCTGCAGAATGGGAATGATAATCCCTACTTAATTCTTTAACTTGTTCTAAGTATCATAGGGGAGAGGATATTTTGAAAGTAGGTTGAAAATGGAATTCCTGAGTGATCTTGTTCAAAGATAAGATGGTTGACATCAAGGGACTGGACAAAATGTGATAGAGACGTTCAGCAGCTGACAAAGGGATGGTGGCAAGATGGTGTTGACGTGCGGCTCAGTAAATCTTCGTGAGTCTCTTACCTGCTGATTCCGTGCTGGATGCTGGGCAGATACTAGCTTTCGTAGTTATTTTAGAAGTGGGTCTGCTTGCGGGGTCCCGATCTGTTTGTCTTCAAATCCCTGGTTTCCTGGATCGGGGTGGGGACTGGCAGGAAGGAGAGGGGTCTGGTGGCAAAGTGCCAGTGGGAGGAATGTCAACAACTTCTCAGGATATCGCAGGTATAATAACAGGCACCGTAATAGGTACAAAAACACTATTCTAACCAATTCTTTTCGGGGAGAAGGGCTCACAGTGACGGTGATCCACGAGCTGGATTCTGAGGGATGCGTTGGTATTTTCCAGGGGAAGAAGAGAGCAAAGATCGGGAGCACGCGTGGCGGTCTAGGAGGAAGGGTGCGCCATTCTCGGGAACCGGGTGCAGGGGGCTTGGAGCACGGGGCCCTGGAAGGGAGCTGGGGAGGAAGGGCTGAAACGGAAGGTCGAAGAGCAGCAGGATTTTGGTGCGTGGGGGTGTTCTCACCCTCGAGGCCAGGAGTGGGACTTAGGCGTCATCTTCTATGGCAAATTCATGGCATGGAGCAGTGTTTTGAGGAGGATTCTGAGTCCAGGACAGAGCCCCAAATGAAGATCGTGTGTGTCTGGGCCCCGGGGGGGATTTGCCCCCGTGCTAGGTGCCGGGACATTCTTCAGTATCTCGGACTGCGTTTGGCCTCAAAAGATGCTTCCAGCTGGGACCTGGGGTATTAATAAGCTAACAGAACAGTGAAGAGAGGTTATTCAGCCTGGACTCTGGAATCTCAGAGATTGGGAAGGAATCCTTCCCTCCACAGTGTGACCGGGAGCAAATTCCCTTCTTCCAAGTGAGGTTTTTCTCAAATTGGCGGTAATCATCGCACCAACCTCATAGCGTGGTGAAAATAATGAAATAAGGTAACTGTATAAAACCCATGTTGCCTAGAATATTCAATGAGCAGATGCTCCTGCTGCTAATAATTATAATTAATAATCACAGTAACTGCTCACACAGAGCTCAAGTGAAAGGGGTCTCTAGAGAGATCGTATGCCTGGTACCTGCCATTGACTGGCAGTTGCTTTTTTTAACCATTTCGTCACGGAACAGTATGTCCTTGCACATTAAAGCTGAGTGTAAAGTTTTTTTTTTTAAAGATTTTATTTATTTATTTGACAGAGAGAGATCACAAGTAGGCAGAGAGGCAGGCAGAGAGAGAGGAAGAAGCAGGCTCCCCACTGAGCAGAGAGCCCGATGCGGGGCTCGATCCCAGGACCCTGAGATCATGACCTGAGCTGAAGGCAGCAGCTTAACCCGCTGAACCACCCAGGCGCCCCTAAAGCTGAGTGTAAATAAACTCTCCGTATTTTCTTTTCGTCATATAACCTGTACCTCTGTGTGTGAGAAGTGTCCTTAACATGTTGGACGAGTAGCATTGGTCTTTTAGCAGAAGCCCCAAGAGGGACCAAAGACAGGGTCTCTAGGGGGCAAGAACCCTTTTGAGACGTTCATCTCTTCACCTGAGCCCTCCGTCCATGTATTTTTCATTTAAGTGTAAATTTTCATTATAAAAGCATATGATCCAGGAAGCCAAAAAGCATGTGGTCTGGTCTGTACAAAGGAGAGTTGAAGTTCATTCAGGTGTCAAAATGGTTGAGTGACAATGCTCTTCTCTTAATCAGATGCATCTAGTCTACATGAATGATTCGTTTCCAGTATTTTTTTTTTTTTTTAATTTATTTGACAGAGAGAGACAGCGAGAGGGAACATAAGCAGGGAAAACGGGAGAGGGAGAAGCAGGAAACCCGATGCGGGGCTTGATCCCAGGACACTGGGACCATGACCTGAGCTGAAGGCAGACGCTCAACAGCTGGGCCCCCCAGGCGCCCCTTGTTTCCAGTTTTATTATAGTTGGTTTTATCCAGTTGGTATCTCACTGTAGTTACATTGTCTCTGTATTTGTTTACTTCTGGTTCTTATATTAGTGTGTTTAATTACATCCAATGACCCACAAAAGTGATCGCAGGATTGTTTCTCTCTTATTCATAAATGTCGGCATGTCTTCCCTTCCATTCCTTGCCTATAGAATTGAAAACCTCTAAGTCAGTGAAACGTGGGCAGGGCCCCTACAAGAAATAAGTGACCTAGATCTTGAGAGTGAAAACAGGTAGGAGTGAAAATCCTAGATTGTAAGGAGTATAGAAATCAGGAGAACCTGAGATTTAGAACTAGACAGACCTGGGATGGAGAAGTAAAAAAGTTGGAGCTTGGGAAACATTAGAGATTTGGTCTTAAGCGTTCAAGGGGAGATGAAAGGTAACATTTCAAACATCAAAGGGAAGGAGAAAACTTGGAGGGGCCATGGGAGCCAAGCGGCAAGCACTGGGTAGATGAGGGAGCGGATAGCAGAGACTGAATGGGAAGTGGCTGGTAGCATTGTTCAGGGACAGGAGCAGAACGAGTTAGAGAGGAGCCACAGAACCCAGAACCGGTGTGACAGAGGAAATGCAAATGGAGTTTCGGCAATAGAAAGTGAAGGCGTGGGAGTGCACGATCCCCTGAGGTCATGGGGACAAACTAAAGCTTGAGAGTAGGGCAGTGATAGATTTGGAGAAATCAAGATCGACGGTGGCTGTTAAGACAGGAAAACATTAACACTGCCTCATTCCCCTAAACTCTGTCTTGCTAGCAAGAGTGCTTCACAACAGCAACAAAAATTTATAAGGTCATACTTTTTAGCACCTTTGATCCAGAACTGTATCAGCTGCTTATGTCTGTCTGGGAGGGTCTACCCTTCTGAATGACCTCTGTGGCTAGAAATAGTTTTTGTTTTCCCCCTAAAGCATCAAGTTCACAAATCTTAAGGTCCGGTACAAGCTGCAGCTCTCCAGCTCTTGATAGAGCAGGAACAGTGTTAAGAAATCTAAAATTCCAGCCTTTGGGGCCATGGAGACAACACTCCCAATTCAAGAGAGGTCGATTTCTTTCCTGTGTTCCGGGAAACTCCCTAAGACTTGTGTCGTGCTGTGTCTGTAGGAGTACTTGGCAGAAAGAAACTCAATATACTGCTTGAAGACTCAGAGTAAAAACCATTAGTGTAAGTGTAGAGAAGTTCGTGATCACTTACAAATGACAGAAATAATGAAACATTCTAAGTTGAGAGGTGTTAGAAAAATTGATTTGCTTTCCTTAGACTAAGAATTTTAGGTTTGGGAGCTTTTTGTGGGGACATGTGAGTATTCTAGCTAGAGAAGGTCCAGAAATAATATTGCATTTTTCTGTCTCAAAATTAGCAGGCAAAAATACACAGCTCACCTCTGGAAAATCCGCCAGTTGAGAGTGCATTTGTCCCCAGGCCCACAAGCATGAGGGAGGGAAATGGCGTGCCCCCGTGGGATGCATCCCTGCTAGAAAATGAGTATTTCCAAGGTAAGTCTATGTATGAAGCTGACGCCCAGAACTAAAGCAAATAATGATTGCAGTGTGTGTTAAAACGCTCAAGACATAGCAATCCGTATATTTTTTAAATCCTTTTGCTTCCCTTATCTGAAGAGGAGGCTGTTACATGCTACTAACACAAATATTCCAGAATCTTCTATTTAAATATAATCTAAGCAAATATGCTCAGATGAAGGCTGATAATTCTGTGGAATGATAATAACGTTTCATAGTTAACCTCAGGTAAAAAGGAAATGCATTTCTAAGAAATACGTATATAAAGCTTACTGTTCCTAATGGACTTTTATTGTTCCCAATCAGTACCTAAATGCACTGTGACAAAACCTAATTGTTGTTAAACAACTAACCTTGTACGACAGATAGCAATAAAAACAGACACATCCCTAAAGGAGCCGCATACACATGGATCTTATTATTATATAAAGCATAGCTCCCCTTTCCTTAGGTTATTCTGTATCAAAATGAAACCTGGCCAGTGGAACAGTCAACTCTGAAGTCATTCACCAGCTTCATGCTGAGGAACTAAATTCTGTTTGCAGAGGCAATGACCACCCCTGGATGCTGTGTTGGAAGAGGGGGGTGGTCAGAGAGAGACACCCATCTGGGGGAGAGGGGGCTGACCTTTCAGTTACATGGTTCCTGGCAGAGAACTTGCTTCAGAGAAACATAGCCCAGAGGAAAATCTGTTACACAACAAAGGTTTGCTAATATAGGAGAGCTACTGTTTATGACATGGAAAAAAAAATGATTTGGCTTCTCTGAAAATAAAAAGGAAACACAGAACAGATTATTATTTTTTTTAACCTCAAGAGTAATGAATATAACGGGCTTTTTGAATAATTTAAAATCCTCCTATGGGGATGTTAAAAGTGGTTACATCTGGGGAGGAATCCAGGAGTTTTATCTTTTTGTTATACTTTTCCATTTATGTTGCTTTTGTAGGTAGCAAAAGACTTTATTTAAGGGGGGAAAAAAACTATAACTAGCTTGAAAGGAAGAACAGCAATCAAAGAGACTTTATTATAATTTGTTTCAAGGACAGATTTTTTACTCATGATATAATTTTGACATAATTGTGTTTTCTTTATACCTTGGCTTACATTTTGGCACTGTTTGATTTTTGTGTGTGTGGATAAGTGGAATTATTTCAGAGACGGGAGATAAATAATTTTTTTCTTTGGGATGATTCCCTGTAGACTTCCTTAGGTACAGATTTTCAAGATTTGTTCTTCCGGTGGCTGTGCAGACTTAAATAGCACCAGCTTACAAATACTGTAGGGTTGGGAAAATCTGGAACAGACATCAGAAATCTCTTTGACACCTGCCTGAACACAGTTGATATATCTAGAAATATATCCCACCCACCTTCACAAATGCTGATATGCCTCCCTTTCCCTGTCATTGAAGAATTAAGATGAAATTTTTTAATGACAAATCATTTTAAGGAACCAAGGAGAGAGTGCACCATTTCTTTTTAAACTTTAGCATGTTACTTTTTTTTTTTCTTTTTTAGATTTTATGTATTTATTTGTCAGAGAGAGAAAGCACAAGCAGGGGTAACAGCAGGCAGAGGGAGAAACAGGCTTCCTGCTGAGCAGAGGGCTCGATGTGGGACTGGATCCCAGGACCCTGGGATCATAACCTGAGCCTAAGACAGATGCTTAACCAATTGAGCCACCCAGGTGCCCCTGAGAGTGCACCATTTTATGTAACTTAGAAGGAAAGTTGTGGTTTCTTCAGCAATTTAAATTATCCCATAACTTATTTCTCATACCAGATTTGACTGTCATGAATGAACATTTCTTCAATAAATACATAATCTACTTGTTTGTATTTATTATAACATGAATATGATAAAAATGTATCCACGACAAAATGGGTCCTTGGGAATCTTGAAACCTTAAAAGATAATTGTTCTATTTAAAAATCTGACAGGTTTTTCTTGAGGAAAAGAGGTCATATATGAGTAAGTAAACACAATTCAAAGAAATATCAACAGACTGAATGTATCCTGTGTCTTGTCTGTGGTCTCAGAGGCTGGGGTCCTAGTACGCTTGATCTCTGGTTTTGGGCTGCCCCAGGTCCTCCATATTAGAAGGAGGTCACTGAGCTCTAACTTGGACACCACCCCTCCAACCTTGCCACTGAGAGAAAAGTCAACCGTGCTTAATAACTGCAAGTCCAAATCCTTGTAACATCATGAGCTTGCAGTGAAATCACCTTTATAGTTCATTAAAAAAATGAAAAGCGAGCTTTTATGGCCCAGGCATTATATTATGTGGACTCAGCAGACAGACGGCCTGTCACCTTGACAACCTAATCTGTTCATTCCTAGTTTCCTCATTTATAAAACAAGAACAGTAATAGTGCCAGTCTTATAAGGTTCTGTGAGGATTTAATGCATTAATAAATTAAGTATTTAGAACCAGGGCTGACACATAGAAAGTGTGATATTATAGGGATGATAGTGGGGTCTTTATTTTTCCAGGAAAACAATCTAGCGTTAGCATATCAGTTAGCAATATTGTATAGAACTTTAAATTTTCTGTATTGCTCAAATCCATCCAAGTAAGTATGTTTATAAATTACATGCTTGAGCTTTTGGTGGTAATGCTGTTTTTTTTTTAACAGTACAACTGAGAAATCACATGTTATTTACAGACTCTCATTTTTATTGGAACCCTCTGAGGTAAACATGGTGGGAAATATTTTAGCTACCTGGTGACACAAAAGATGAACTAAAAAAAAAGCCAAACACACACTTAAAATTTTTTTGTTGGGGGAAAAAAATGTAGCTTTATGTCCTTAAGGCATTATCGAAAGTTAATTTTGAAAAAGAATGAAAAAGAAACTTCCTCCACAACTTTGTAAAATTCAGAATATCTTAAAAACATAATCAAAACATATGTCACCACATTTATATAAAAATAAAATTAGAGGGACGCCTGGGTGGCTCAGTTGGTTGGACGACTGCCTTCGGCTCAGGTCATGACCCCAGAGTCCCGGGATCGAGTCCCGCATCAGGCTCCCAGCTCCACGGGGAGTCTGCTTCTCTCTCTGACCTTCTCCTCGCTCATGCTCTCTCTCACTGTGTCTCTCTCAAATAAATAAATAAAATATTAAAAAAAAATAAAATAAAATAAAATTAGAGGGGCACCTGGGTGGCTCAGTCAGTTAGGCATCCAGCTCTTGATTTGGGCTCAGGTGTTGCTCTCAGGGTCATGGGTTCAAGCCCCATGTTGGGCTCCACACTCGGCATGGAGCCTACTTAAAAAAATAAAAATAAAATTTTAAATGATTTTATTTCTTGATGAGGGGCCCCAACAACTCAAATTATTATTAGATTGTAAAGTGTTGTACAAAAAAGCTGACTCATATTCTCCTTTCAGTTTTGGATGATCTGGATACCAAACTGGCTCAGGAACAGTGTCCAAGCTCCGTGAATACCACAACATCTCTCAGCTATGGCTCGAGAACAGAGTTCAGCCATTTCTACTCTAGAGGGAACACACACGGTAATATCACCGGATGGCACAAAAACCACTATAATGAAACTTCTAATCTGTCTATCTATGACATCCTGAGGCCAGGAGCCCCTAGGGAAGGTTTTAGAACCTTTTCTCCAAGAACAAAAACAATTTATGATATGTACAGAACAAGGGAGCCCAGGCTCCTAAAAGAAGATTCTGTGCGAAAGAATACTTTTGGTAGTACTTCTCTGTGTTTTGACAGCAGGCAACGATCAGCTTCACCAGCTACAAGATATTTCACAGCAAGAAGCTTACATTTTCCAACCATCACTCAGAACAAGAGTGGGTTTCTACCACCCAGGCACCAGCAGAGCCCAAAGAGGACTCCTTTGTCATCCATCATATGGAATAGAGCAGATTCTTCTGGAGATAGACAGAGCCAGGAAGAGTTTCCGAGGGCCCCCTCGCCCATGGAGATTGACACTGCCGACCCGTATGCGTATCCCAGATGTTTTCGGGAGAAGACGAGATACGGATTCTACCGTTCACAGAGTGTTTACCAAGGTATTCATTTTAATGCCCCCGTGGATAATGCAATGAGTCCTGACCCATTTGAGAATTCAGAGAATATGCCATTCTACCCTCAGGAAAACCCATTTGCTCAATCTTTCTCTAGCAACACCTTTGGACGAAACAGGGAACAAAGATTTAGACAGAGTCCTTTTTGGGACCAACAGGAGGAACATTCTTCCTGGTCTGAGTTTCATCAAAGCAGGCATCTCCTCCCTTCTTCCCACAGAGACTTTGAAATGATTTCCATGGAAGCAAATAGTGTGTTGGCTGCTCGTGGCCATGGTGTTCCTTCTCAACACCGGGGATCGTTTTCTTCTAGTTACAGAACAAATATGTTCGGAGGTCAAGAAGAGCCACACCCCTGGCAGTTTGATTCTCTGACACCCACGCTGGAGAGCATGGAGATGTCACGAGGTAATGGGAGCCAGTTGACTCATTTCAACACACCGAATGTTTGTGCTCTGACTGGTCCAGGCTATCACATCCCATCTGGTAAGTCAGTGTGTCAAGACGGCAGTCGTCCTACGGATATACACATAAACAAAGAATCTTATTCATCTGGCATCGCTCAGACTCTAGCATCTACGTTCAAAACTTCATTCCCCCAGATTCCTGATGACAGAGGGAATCCTCAGAGTCCCATCTTTCAGAAGCCCACCGTCACCGCACAGAAAATTAAGCCTGCCTCTCTTCCAGGAAAAACCTATACAGAAGTCACCGTGACCAAAAGGAATTCAGTTGATTCTCCACCTCTTACTGAAAACCTACCCAATATCGTGGCCACAGAAGTGAGCCATGAGAAAGACTTGAACGACTCTATTTTGGGAGAATATGAACAACTGAACAAGATGGACCAGACAAACGTGACAAGTGAAATGCCCCAACCCGACGCACAGACCGTAATCTCTAACCCTTCCCCCAGTTTTCAAGATCCCCTCTCCCAGGACTCAGCCCAGAGCAGAAGATTTGCTTGGAATGCGTCTACCACAGTAAGTTCCAAACAGAGAGATATATCCAAAATTCATCTATCACACAGAGGGAAATCCAACGAACTAAAAAAAGATAGGAATTATCCTGGGAATAGAAAAGTTGGCCCAGCAACTACCCCTCCTTTCATTCAGGAAAGCAGAACAACATCATTTCCCGGCCCAGAACCAGGGTGTCACCAGGAAGTAAGAGTAAGTGGTGAACGCAGCACAACTCATTCTATGAACTGTAGCCAATCAGCGGCCGGCCACAAGATCCGAGGTGACGCTTTAGATCTGTCCTCAGCTATCCTACCTGATACGTCACCATCGAATAATTCTTTACTCCAGGCTCTGGTGATTCCTTCTACAACAGCATTCTCCAGGAGAAGTCCTTCAGGCAAAGATCCATCTCTGGGAGAAGGAGAACAAAAAAACAATGATAGTAAACCCCAAAATGATCAGTTTGCCCCAAGCTCCTCAGAAAACCAAAGGAGTCATGATAATTTTGTGCTCGTACATGATGAGGTAGTTGACGCTGTCAAATGTCATTCCCGCCCTCCTTGCAGGGAGGGAAAAGGAAAAGGAAAAATAAGACGATGCATATCCTGTTTTGAAAAGTTAAGCAAAACAGAAAGCAGATCAGCATCAAGTGATAAAAGTAACCACAGGGAAATGAAACAAGGCAGTTCCAAGCGTCCTGAGGGTCACACAACTTACTGTATCTCGCCAAGAAAATCAGCCAGTTTCTTCATCAATAACAGGAAACTGGAAAGTAAGGTAGTGCGTTCTTCCTTTAGGAATGACCCACTTCCATTCCAAATCAAGAATAAGGTGGAAGACCCAGTAGGGAAGTACACGTCAAACAAATTCAGTTCCAGTTCTTCGGAGTCAGAAAGCAAATGTTTCAAAGCTGTTTCAGACTTGGTCTCAGTAGCGTCTGAAGCCACAAAGAGGATGACACATACGAAAAACATTAGACCTGCTTCTGTTAGAAAAGGACCACTTCCATTCCTCATCAAGAGGGCTGTGTCGTGTCCTTCGGGGGCACCAGATGCCTCTAATGGGAGAGATGAAAGAGAAGAATCCTTGGCCTCAGACACAGGTGCTTGTGCTCTAACACTAAAACCTTGGGAGACCATCATTAGCCCTCCAGAAAGTAACTCGCCTGTTAGCGATTGTTCTTTACCCAAAAGACACCCTCAAATGGAATACTTTCAAGAACATACTGAAAAGGATGGCAAAATTGCTTCCTCCAAGACAGGTCTCTTTTCAAATGAAGACCCTTTGCCTTTTTCTTCAGACATGTCAAGAAAAGAAAGTGGGAAAACATTACACAAATTTAAGACCACTAGTGTGTTTTCTGTTTCTGGTGATGAAGATAATGTAAAATGTCTTGAGGTGGTTTCGATATATTACACTCTGCCAAGGAAATACAGCAAGAAATTCTGCAACATTCTTGAAAAGTATACACAGCAAATTGATTCACATCCAGAGTCAATGAAAGTGGAGACTGAAGCATTTCCTAATGCTTTTGAAAAGGACAAACTAAATGATTCTCCACAAGAGCACTCAGGAACACCTTCATCTGAAGGTCAAAAGAGGCTGGTCAATTCTGCCCAGGAGAAGAGCCATTTTCTCTCTCACACCACTGAAGATATGACTGCTTTACCAGACCTTGGACCCTCAGAGCTCACATTACAGGAAATGGCTTCTACGGAGACAGATATTTCTCTTCATAAAGGACCATCGAAAACTAGAGAGATTTCCCCAGATAACTTCACTAAAACACCTGCTGGTGATTCACAGAGCAGAAAGGAGGGAGGGAAGAAGTGGCCAAGTGAAACCCTGCACCCTTCATCAATGCTTCAGGGAAAAAAAGTTACAGAAGAGAACTCGGAAGACTGTCAGCAGCCCATTAAGTTGGGTAACCGTGGCCCTTCTCATCTTCCAGCCCGCTCAGAAGAGACAGTTGGAAATTCCCCAACCGGAAGTTCTGAGGAGTGTGCAGGTAAGGCTGTGGTGATTACAGCTGCTGGAACTGCGGAACGCCCTCAGAAAGATACCACAGGCGAAGCTACGGCTGGGAGGGCCCATGGATCGCAGCCTAGGCAAGTAAGAGGGGAAACGGGAACACATGTCCAAAATGAGACTAAAAAAGGACTTTCTGACTCAGAAAGCCAGGTCTTTGCTCTTACTCCAGCTTTGCAAAATCTACACCTTGATGAAGGGACTTGTCCAGGTGAAGCAGATGTAGACAGTTTGCAGTCTGAACCCAGAGACCGACCTCAAAGGAGTCAGGAGGTAAGTATGACAGAGAACGGCAAAGCTGAAGACGAAATACGGAGGTTGGCATGGGATCAACCTTCCCTTCCTGAAGGAAGCAATAAAAATAAAACCAGCTTGGATGACCCAGAAAAAGGGAAGAACAGATCTTTAGTTAAACACAGATGGGCAGCCATGTCCAAAGCCAGCAGAAAATTCTCAGCTAAAGATTTAAGCCCCAGAAGACATGTAGCTACTATCTTCCCCCAAAGTGGGAAGAGTTGTAGCTTGGACAGTCTGTCTCTTGGAACACCAGAGTGTGACGCTCTGTCCCCCGAGCCTGCTCCAAAGCCCGTAGAATCCAGAGATGAACGCAGGTTGAGTAGCGATGTGATGGGTGTGGAGAAATCCGAGAACTCTGTCAAGGTGACTATAATATCCGACAGAGAAGCTTCTACACATTTAAGCAATCAGAAGTCTAACGGCATGTCACAACTATGTCAGAGTGAGTCTAAAAATGTCTCAGACTCATCACCCAAGTGTGAGAAGTCTAAAGACGTAGCGGCAGCTCAGACCTTGGGAAGAGAGTCAGGGGCCTTGACCCAACCGACGTTCCCCAGCCTCGGGGAAGCAGACTTCTCTGACCATCAGAAAGGACTGAACCCTCCTTTTCCATTGGAGCCTGAAGAGAAATCCAGAGGGAGCCTCCCGTTGTCCACTTATTGGCAGGAACAAAGTGCTTCATCTCTGGAGTGGGAACCTGAACCGCACCGCCGTCACTCAAACAGTTTAAAAAGCATCAGTGTGCACGGTAATCTAATACGCAAAAGCCATCCTCCAAAAGTCAGGGAACGCCATTTGTCTGAGAGCACGTCTCTTGTCAATGCCCTGAGTCAGCTGACCCTAGGGAATGATTTCTCTAGCAATGGTGGGTACAGTCGAAGATTCAGATCCTTTTCTGAGCTTTCCTCCTGTGACGCAAATGAAAATCCAGTTTTGTGGAGTGGCAGAACAAAAATGGGTCCCCGGTCTGCCACGTCTATATCCAGACCCATTGACTACGGAATTTTTGGGAAAGAACAGCAGCTGGCCTTCTTGGAGAATGTAAAGAGGTCACTCACACAAGGAAGATTATGGAAGCCGAGCTTTCTCAAGAACCCTGGCTTCCTGAAAGATGACGTGATTAGTGATCCTAATCCAACAGAGCCATCCGGCTCAAATTCTCCTCTGGGCCAGATGCCAGAAGATGCCTTATCTCCAAGCACACCGCTTAATATCTATGAAGAGAATCCACTGGACTCAGATTGTGACACAGACACAACCACAGATGATGAATATTATCTGGATGAAAATGACAAAGAGTCAGAACTGTGAGCCTTCTTCAATAAAATGCCTAACCTTTCCACCAAAAGCTTGTATGGAAATGAAGTGTAAATGTGTATGCCCTTGAGAAGGACAGTATAAAAAAGATCTGGTCTGAGCAGCACCTGCTCTGAAACAACCCGAATTCTCTAACTTCTCTTCTCTATAATATATATATATATATATATATATATATATATATACTTTCTAAATTCTAGAGGAAATGAATTTTTATTTGGGGGGCTTCTCTGCTGTTTTCTCCCTCTGTATATGTTCTTGGCCTTTCTCCCCACTGTCCAGTTTTGGCTTTCTGCTTTACTTTCTCCCTAAATTTTTACACCTTTCATTGTGATACGCAGCCCTACTACCCCAGGCACATGCAAAACTAATAACTTCAGTAAGTTAGTAGTTAGAAAATTCTATATTTCCCCTTCCATTGCACACCCTATATCCAGGACATTAAATAAAAGTCTTGATGATGGCCATGGAGTCAATGGTATCATCCTGTTTGACCTGGCATTTAGGAGGTTTAGGGTTTTGGTTTTTTTTTCCTTTTACACAAAAATAAGGGAATTTTCACAAAGGCATCCTATTAGATCCATTGTGAAGCCAGGGAGACAGATGTGTGATGTATTTATTGAGGTTATAAATGAGGAGCTGAATTCCTATTAAGCCCAAAATAGTAGTACTCCAAGGAATACCTTTGAAGACATTTGTAGGGACCGGCTGATATGTTAAGGGCTGAATTTTAATCTATCAAGGACTCAGGCCGGCAGTACGATGGTGCAGAGGCGGCTTGGCCACACAATTCCTGCTCAGGAAGGGAGCATGACTGTGGATGCAGGTAAGTGGACACCCTTCGTGGGACTGCCATCCTCCCTGCAGCTCTCCCCCCAGCTGGTTTTCCCCATTTCTCTAGGACTCCCCATTTCTCGATTTTCTTTATTTGCAGGATAGGACGCTTGATTTCATATGCACGTTTTAGTCACAAATATCAAGCGGTAGCTTTGGCCAAGCCCCTACAATGCTGCTGAGTCAGGTCAGAAACACTGGGATTCACTGGCTTCTTTGCAGGACCATTTACCAGACCCCCCTGGAAATTAAAGGCAGAGCAAACCCCTGAAAAACTATAAGGCACAGCTTCTCAGTGCTTGTCACTATGACTCTTTCAATAATGTATCTAGACTACATTAGATACATTCTATCTAATACATACATTCTATCCTTCTTCATACCCCCTGATACCTTGGTTTTCTAACTCTAACTGCCAAGGAGACCTTCTGGAATTTCCCCTCCTAATAGGATAAACACCAACAGATGTTGGAACTCGAACTACAGAAAGCCTGCCCTCCAGGATCTTAGTGCTGTGAGGGTCCACATGAGTGGATTTCCTTCGGATTGCTTCATAGTTGCTTCCTGACCCAATTCTGTTCTCCATTTTTCTCACCCAGTCTGTATCATCCATATAAATTAAGGATAATGATAGTGTTGGTGAAGCATATAGAGATCTGGAACTGATAGAAATGCAAGAAAGAGCTATATTATTATTATCCTCCTACCCATTGCGTTGCCTGGAAGCAAAATACCAGGGCTACTTTACATCATTCCCATGAAACCCAAAACTAATAAACATGTGGTAACTGACATGAAAGCTATTCCTTAAATCTATAAATTGTTTTAAAGTCCAGGCTCTGACCAATATCAAGCTCAAAGAGACTGATAATAGAGTTTTAAATCAAATGTGCTGAATATTTCCCCTTAAAAAGAAGAAATAACATTTTATTCCTTTCTTATTTGTGTGTAAATTCTGCCTTTCCCCTTCCCCTTCTATTTATCTGACTATTTAAGTACAAGTTTCATAAACCGTGGCTTACGTTTTCCCATCTAATTTTAAAATATTCAGAGTTCATATTTTAACGTTAAGTGTCGCGATTTTTGAAAAATGGTCCGCTTGCAAGTTCTATTTCAGTAAGTACTCTGAGTTTACATGTATGTTACAGGAGGTGAAATGAAGTTAGCTTATATTTCACTGAGTTTAGGCTGTAACAAGTTAGTTAAATTAAGGTGAGGATAAGCAGTTACTCTGAGGCCCTTCTGCTCTGCACTGGAGTCTCCTATTTGAACTCAAAGGTAATTGATGGCTGATGCTCATTTGCACTGTTTGTAATGTTTGCTTGTTGCTCTGGCTCAAGAATCAAAGAAACAGAAAATTCATAAAAAGAGCACCTCCTAGGGCTACCTGAGTATCTCAGTGAGTTGACCATCCAACTCTTGATTTCAACTCAGGTCATGATCTCAGGGTTGTGAGATCGAGCCCCATGTCAAGCTCTGCACTGAGCAGGGAGATTCTCTCTCTCCCTGAGCCCCTCCCCCTGCTCGCTCACTCTCTCAAATGAATAAGTAAATCTTTAAAAAAAAAAACAACCCAGCACCTTCTATAGTTTTATACTTTTATAAAATGCTTCGTTAAAGAAGTACAGCAAATTTCTATGTATTTTAACATACGAATTGCTGCTTTTTAATACTCATTTTTGGTACTGCTATAGTAATTTATAATAGTCATTTTTATACCCCTCACTTGTGTTCTAATCATTATTAAAATAAATATTCACATAAATGGAGTAAATCATGAGGAAATCCTTTCTAATAAGTATCTTTAAATTATTAACTTGTTTAGATAATGGACTTCAATTTCACAGTGTACAGTTTATTTAAAATAGGGTGTGGGTGCCTGGGTGGCTCAGTCGGTTAGGAGACCGACTTTTGATCTCAGCTCAGGTCATGATCTCAGGGTCGAAAGTTCTAAGTCCCTCATTGGGCTCCACATTGGGTGTGGAGCCTACGTAAAAAAGCGGGGGTGGCTTAATGAGGTTATTTTAATTTTTAGAGACCTCCTTCTGAATAATTTACCCCCTTACATTTATAAATACATGGCTGTTAATAAAACTTCCAACTGCTACTGACAAGGTTTCGACTGACAAAAAGTGAATAAAAACCATTTTGTGTAGAAGGTAAATGTTTGTCTGTACTAGAAATAGTGATAGAAAACCCACTTAGGTTATGGTGAAGATGGGAATAAAATTGAAAAACTCCCACCTGCATAAAAGCACTATACTCTGTGGAATGCCAGAGGATTAAGGCCTTACTGGTTAAGATTTTATTGTTAACAGTAGTGATAACGCCTTAGAATATCCCGTTTAAATGTACAAAGTGATTATGTAAATATTTTACTTTCCCACCAAGTTTGTGAATGTATTACCACTTAGAGGCTCTTTCTGACTGGCACACCTGTGTTTCTGAAACAGGTAAGCCTTAAGCACTTTTGTTAAAATGTGGTCAAATAATCCTTTTATGTACTTTTCTCAATCCTGTTCTGTAGATACGAGGAGTGTTACAAGATAAGGTGCAAATTTAAAACAATGCCTATGTTGAAATAAATGATTTAAATAGATGCACGTTTGGCTTGGTTTTTATTCCCATCCTCAAATGATTACTTTTAAGTGTGAAAGTTTCAGGAAGAATTCTAAAAAGGTGTGGCAGAGAGGGGGACCAAAAACTTTCATTCAAATCTCTCTGGTTGTTCTTGAACGAGATCAGCCATATGTAGTTTCAAAAAAACACAGGGACTTGCTTCTCTCTTCTTTCATTTGTACCCAAAAGCAATCGACTGACCCATGAAGATCAGTCTATCTGGTTGCATGACAGAGGAGGAAAGAAGGTCTGGCATTTCTCTGTGAGAGGAAGAAAGTGCTACATGGAGTGTTACCCACTGCCCAGTAGCACTGGTAAAAGATAAACGGTTCTTTCCAGTTGAAATATAAGACATGCAATATTAAGTAATGGATCTGTACCAATCTTACATCTTTTTTAGAAAAGCAACCCAAAGGCTGTGTCCCTACCAAGGACAGGAGAGTGTTGTCATCTCGAATGTACAGTATTATATTAAAATGGAAAATACATTGCATGAGCCAGGATTTTGAGTGGTAGACTAAAATCCTCTCTAGGGGACTTGGGTCAAAAGAAGGACTTATTAAAGCATGTCCAGTTTGCTCACAAACGCATTGACAGGGCTGACAAAATAGATACTAAGTTGAAATTCCAGCAGCAATTTCTCAGATGATGCCAGGGATTTGGACTTGTCGTGGGAGCCGCGGTCTCTGTAATGACCAGGAAGGCAGCAATTCAGGAGAGAACCAATACACGGAATCACTGTATTCGTCTTCCCAGAAATCACACCAGCGGAAATAAGAGCCCTGGTGTATACAGACTTACAGGTAAGAATTTTTATTGCTACAGTGGTGGCAAAAACTGAAAACAAAGTGAACACTTGATAAGAAAGAACTGGATAGGGGCGCCTGGGTGGCTCAGTGGGTTAAAGCCTCTGCCTTCGGCTCAGGTCATGATCTCGGGGTCCTGGGATTGAGCCCCGCATCAGGCTCTCCGCTCGGCGGCGAGCCTGCTTTCCCCTCTCTCTCCGCCTGCCTCTCTCCCTACTTGTGATCTCTATCTGATAAACAAACAAAATCTTCAAAAAAAAAAAAAAGGACTGGATATATAATGGAACACCCACGTATGTGATATTATGCAACGACTAAAAAGCATAAAGTAGAAACATGTAAGTTGACTTAGGAGAATTTGCATGAGGTACTACTGAGTAAAAACAAACAAACCTGCATACGCATGTGTACATCTAGAAGGATACATAGGAGGCTGCTATGTCCGTTGCTACATGTGCCCAGTTGGGGTAAGTGGTATGTTCAACCGGGGAGGGAGAGAGAAGCAAACTTATATTGGGAGAAGCAGTCTGCCGTGGGTCTTGAACACTTTTGCTGGGCATGCCAAGAATGTAAGTCCTTGACCATGGTTTGCACATGCCATTTCTTTCCCTTTTTAAAAAAATTTTTTTAAAAGATTTTATCTATTTATTTGACAGAGAGAGATCACAAATAGGCAGAGAGGCAGGTAGAGAGAAAGGGGGGAAGCAGGCTCCCTGCTAAGGAGACAGCCTGATGCAGGGCTCGATCCTAGGACCCTGGAATCATGACCTCAGCCAAAGGCAGAGGCTTTAACCTACTGAGCCACCCAGGCGCACGCCCCCCCCTTTTAATTGAAGATTTTATCAAGTAATCTCTATACAACATGGGGCTTGAGTTTACAAACCCGAGATCAAGAGTGCCAAGCTCCACTGCGTGAGCCAGCCAGGTGCCCCACACAGGCCATTTCCTAGGCCTGTATTTGTAGCCAGCAACCTTGAAGGATGAGATCACATCTCCCCTCTGGCCAAGAGCAGAATTGATTCCCCTTGCTGTGAAATCAGTAATCCCCTGAATCTGGTGCATTTCTCTTATAATGCAACACACTTCACACATCTGTGATGGACTTTCGCATTGTCCCCACCAGACTTGCGGGCTATATATGTCTGCTGGAGCCACCATTACAAAATACCACAAACTGGGGGGCTTAAACAACAGAATTCATTCTCGCACAGTTCTGGAAGGTAGAAGTCCCAGATCAAGATGTTGACAGGTTTGGTTTCTCCTCCTACAGAGGACTGCCCTTTCACCACGCCCTCCCTGGGTCTTTATTCTGTGCCCAAGCATTCCTGGTGTCTCTCTGTATTTACTAATTTCCTCTTCTTCTAAGGACAGCAGTTAGATTGGATGGAGGCCCATCCTAACAGCCTGCTCTCACTTCATCATCTCTTTAAAGGCCCTATCTCCAAATACACATTCTGAGGTCACAGAGCTTAGTGCCTCCACATATGAATTATGGAGAAACACAATTCTGCCCATAACAGGGGACATGGGGAATCCAACACAAACCAACAGGAAACTCTGACAATGAATAACAAAGTCCTTTGTCTCTGACCCAGGAGTTGTGTGTCTTTCGACAGCATGTCCTTCAAACAGGCTAACCTGTTAGCTTGTAAGAGGCAACAATCCCGATCTGCAGAGTTCTCCACCCTCATATTTTAGCACCCACCACACAGCCTTTGTCTTCCTTTAAAACAAGAGTTTTAAAGTCCGAGGATAATGTCTAAAACATAGCAGGCATTGAATATGTATTTGAAATTCGATTTAGGATGAAGAATCTAGTCAAGGCACTGGTTGATCCAAAGAGATATGATTTTAAAGATACGGAGGGCAATGAGGAAGAAAACCGTTTGGTACAGACTCGGTACTGCCAAACAAGGGTTCAGATTCAATTATGTGGCTTCCTTGATGTGTTCTCAAAAAATACTGGGGTTATTGCAAATAGGATGTAATATATTAGGCCGTGTTTTCCTATCATCCTGTACCAGCCAACCCTCAGATTATCTCTGGGAAATTTTTAAAGTTTGATTTTGGAAGAATATGAATAAAATGTGTTCTACACAATTTTTCAAAGTGATAGCTAGAGCACAGCAATGCTTCCCACTGAAAGCATGCAGACAGCCCCACACACTAAAAATTATCAATGAAATACTAAGTAATGCTATGCGTTAGCCCTACAATTTACCAGTGGTTAACCACCAGTTTCTGGAACTCTTTCCAAAATACAAAGAACACTGCCTACAACCTCTGCTCAGTATTACCAAAATAGGCCAACAGAACTGGGGAGGAATTTGCCCCAGTAAAAAGTGGTCAGAGCAAGAATGCTGAGTAACCCAATTAAAGGCAGGAGATGAAAGGAGGTGCCTGATTCTGGCATTTCTGGATTGAGCTCTGTCAAGCGGGTGCAGAGTCCCAGTGTCCATTCTGTACTTTGGGGCCGCCCTGGCTCACCCAGCCTGAGCAGAATGCTTTATTTTCTTTGAACAGATTGGAACCATAAGCCGATAAAAGAAGAAAAAATATTTAGCAAATGCAGATCAAGGGGTGAGAGGAGGAAGGCAGACACGGCTGCCAGTGCGTTAGGGCTCCTGCCAGTCTCTTCCTGGACCCCACCTCCAGCTTCTGAGGAGTGACCAAGACCAGTCACACCTCGTTGACTCAGGGGACCAGAGCCTCCTGACAGAGGGGAAAGGTCGCCTGCCAGGCTCAGGGCAAGTCCTCTGTCCACCCTGATACCGCAGTGCCTAACTGCTCCCCTGAGGTTTGAGCCCAAGCTGGTGTGCGCTCCGAAAACGCACTGGGAAAAGCAGAATGTAGGGGAGGGAGACTGGGAAGAAGGGAGCGGCGCTCCACAGAGAAGAGCCAATTCGGCGGGTGCCGGCGTGGGCGCGAGCTGTCAGAGGTGCCGTGACAGTGGCTCTGCACCACGTGGACCCAGTGAGATTCCTGGGCTGAAGGCACTTCCCGAAGGACGCGACGTTCTTCGCTGCGGGGCCCTTTCGCTCGCCCCACGGCCATCCCCCTCGTGTTCGTGTCCCTTCACGGCGGTTTCCTCCAAACGGCTCACCAGCTCCGGCCGCCGGGGGTGCGGGCCGAGCCCGGCGAGGTCTCGGGGCGGAGGACGCAGGCTCGCGTCCTCGGCCTCACCGAGCGGGCCCCGGGGCCGCGCTCCCCGCCGGGTCCCCGCGGCCCGACGCGCCCTCCGCTGTCCCCCAGCCGGGCGCCGGCGCTGGGGCCCGGAGAGCGTCGGGGCGGGCCCGCGGGGCTGCAGCAGCCGCCCCCGGAGCCCGCCCCCCGGGCCCGGCCCCTCCCCGCCGCCGCCGAGCCGGACGCCGGGCCCCGCCACCATGCGCCGCCTCCCGCGGGCCGCGCTGCTGCCGCTGCCGCTCGCGCTGCTTGTGGCCGCGGGGGCCCCCGAGGCGCCGGTGAGCGCGCCGCGGAGCCTGGTGTGGGGGCCCGGGCTGCGGGCGGGCGTCGTGCTGCCGGTCCGCTACTTCTACCTGCAGGCCGTGAACTCGGAGGGCCAGAACCTCACTCGTTCGCCCCCAGGTATAGCGTCGAGCCGCCGGCCTCCGCGCCCCACCCCCTCCGCTCCCCGCGCGTCCGGGTCCCCGCCGCGCCCGCGCCCCTCGGGAGTCCGCCCGCCGCCCGCCTGGCGTCCCTCCCCGAGCGAGCGTCGCCCTGACTCGGCTCTGGCCACCTCCCCTGCCCCGCCTCCCGGGACGCGCTGCGGGGAGGGCGTCGCGGCCGAAGTCTGTCGAACGAACGGACGAACCAACTCCGCGCGCCCTTCCGCGGCGGCCGGGGCGCCGATGCCGGCCGGCGTGTCACGGCCCGAGGCCGTCTTCCCGCGCTGTGCCAGCACGCAGGGAGCGCCGCCCGCGGAGTCATCGAGCCCCAGACCCGGCGCCGCATTACTGGGCTGAGGCCTGGGGTTTGGCACAGCCGGACCTTCCGCCGGGCGCACGCCGGAGCTGGGGGCCTTGCGTTCTCGGAGGCCCAGGGCGGGCACGAGTGAAACCCCGCGGCCGTCGGCTGTTCCCCTCCCTAGGGTGGGTCTTGTCCTTGAAGCCCTTGTGTCCGGGCGTCCTCCCACGTTCCCCTGCTCGTCTTGCCTTCGCACCTTCTTCCAGCTCGTCCTGCTGGGTTCAAGTTGTTGCCGGTCGGGATCTGCTCATTTCTGTCTCCTTGATGTCCAGCCAGCCCGCACCCTGTTTTATCAAGAGACAATCAGAATAGCCCAGCGCCTTTTCCACCGCACGCAGGAAACTATGACTAAACTTTTTTCACTTTTAGAAAGGCTTTCCGTGGCCCTAAGGACCAGAATAAAAAATTCTTAAGCCCAGATTCAAAGTCTTCCACTATGGGGTGTATTTTCTCCTTTATAGTTTTCTTTCTTTCGTAAAATTAATTTTATAATGTTATAATGGGGGGTGCTTTAGAAAGAAAAGGGAGAACAAAGGAAAAATTAATTTATACAGGAAAAAAGAAAGTGACATGATCCAAAGTGACATGCTGCTAATCTTACTATTAATGAAAGAGCTAGACATTCAAATAAAATTCTATTCCTTAATCAAAAAATATCAGCAAAGTTTTTTTTAAGTGGCAGTACTCAAAGCTGTCAAGAAGGCATGAAGATACTCTCAGACAGTGACCTTCATCCTCTGCTGGTGGGAGGGCAAATTCCTAAAACGTTACGGGAAAGCAGTTTTCCAAATGTACCAAGTGTCTTAAATATTTACAAACCTAATGTACAAAAAATAAGTTTTAACAGTGAGAAAATGTAATTTAAAAAAAAATATATCCTTTGCAAACAATGCCGGTGCTGTTTATTTCTGGTAATCTGATTTCTAGGTATCTGACCTGAGAAAATGATCAGAACATGGTCAAAGATTCCTATGCAAGAAATTCTTGCCACATTGTCGTCATTTATTACAGCAAATTTAACTAGCCAACTCTGAGGTCATTGCTAAATCAAGTGTGGTACTTTCATGGGATGGCATATTGACAGCCCATTAAAAGTTAACATTTTAGGTTCCACTTATATGAGGTATCTAAAGTAGTTAAATTCATAGACAAAGTGGAATGGTGGTTGCCAGGGGCCAGTGGAGGAGAGAAATAGGAAATTGTTGAATAGGTGTAGAGTTTCAGGTTTGCAAAGTGAAAAAGGTTTAGAGATTTGTTGCCTGAAAATGTGAATTTACTTAACACTACAGAACTGTACAGTTAAAAATGGTTAAGATGATCACTTTTGTTATATGTTTTAAGTTTTACTTTTAAAGTAATGTTTTAAAATATTTAATAAAGCTTAAACTAGGTTATGGATGGACTAAACAGGAAAGAAAATATATAGTTGCACTTTAATTTTATAATAATTTTATAATAAATAGATGAAACTATACCTCTCATTAGTGTTCTCAGTAGTTCTAACATGAGAATAAAGATTTTTGTCTCACTCTTCTTTTTTCCCAAGAAAATTTCCCCCGACAGTAATCTTAATGTTTTTATGGTCAGGGAAAGAAGTCATAAAAAACAAAAGACTTTCAGCAAATCTTTTCAGACAACCTCAATTTCATACCTTTGGAATCTCCCTATTTCCTCTTATGCTACTCAATTTTTAGCTTCCATTAAAAGGCTACTCTGTAGTTTTGAAAAGCTCATGCAACTAGGTATTGTACATTTTCTGCCATCATTCACTTGCAGGTCCTAAAGCTTTTCCTTCTCCAAGAACTAAATGGGGGAAAAAAAAGGTCTTTTTTTTTTTTTTTTTTTCAAGACATAGACCTTCTTACATGGCTTAACCCAGATTCCCTTGATAATTATCACTCCCATTTAACAGTGTCACATTTATCTGACTATCATTATGCTGCGTATCTCCAGGTTCCTGGATTATAAGCATGTGACCTTGAATGGTCTAAAGCAGGGGATCTCAAACTGGAGTCCAAAGACAGAAATTAGACAGTCCATGACCTTGGATATAGGGGAAAGAAGCTATCTTGACCTTTGTTTTTACTCCCTTCTGACTTAAATGTAGTATTTCCTTCTATTAGGAATGTTTAAGCAAAACCTACTGATACTGTTATATTGTCAACATGAGACATCATGCATGACAGAGGTGCTCTGTAAATACCACGGAGAAAAGAAAAGAAGGGATGGAGGGAGGGTGGTTGGAATCCGTCACGATGGCTGGATACAGATACTCATTCTCTACTCAGTCCTCCTTTACCTTCATCAGTAGTGATAATCTGCATAAAATAATCGTACTTCCTACTTTTGTAGCACTGCAGTGTTTTAAACTGTGCCCTGTTTAATTTGTCATCCTTAATTGTCCTGTTAAGTAGGAAGGCTGGATATTACTCTCTTCACTTTACACCTCAGACACTGAGGCTCTGAGAAGCTAAAATGTTTTGCCTGTGGCCCCACAGCCATTAAGTGTCAGAGCCAAGAGTAGACACTCATCCTCTTTCCATTTAATGAAACCTCCCGTAATATGGTTGTCGTGCATCAGTTCTCGGTAAGTTCCCTTGGCCGTGTGGGGTTGACACTTGTTACAGTTGCAGGGCCTTCATAGTCTTCCTAAACAGCCGGGAAGGCAATGACTCTCTGGTACCAATGGTGCCAGAGGTTATTTCTCCAACTCTGACTTCTGCAAACCAAAAGGCTAATGTGATACAGTGTGACAAGGTGGCTGCGGCATGGGCTTTGAAGAAGGACTCAAGCTGTGTTCAAATATTGGCTGTTACTCATATGTAGTTGACCTTGGGCAAGTTACATCACTTCTTGGAGTCTTGGTTTCCTGATCTGTAAAATGGGGGTGACAATGCCTATGTTACAAATTTTTGTAGGAAACAAATAAGGTAGAAAATGTAAATGAAAATATCAAGCTCAGGACTGGCCCATAATCACTGCTAAAGTCTTCAAAAGTTCTGATTCTAATGATGCAAGACTTTGATATTGCTAAGCTCCTCGATCTAGGTAGTCTTTGCTTTCTCATTCCATTAGCTTTCTCTCCTAAAGAGGTTTGAATTGAAGTAGAAAAATTCAAGTTGAACTGCAAGTATATTCCATTATGTTAGCCTTTGGGGCAAATGAGAATTCACATTCCTTCCGTTTGAAGCATTTTCAAATCACACTCTCCTCAGTTTCTCTTTTATGAGGTTAAAATTGCTTATTTCTATTTCAGTCATCACAATTGCTATTTTGTGTTGATTTTAACATTAATTTCATGCCAACAATGACACAGGCATGAGAGTCCTATAAAAATAACTGGACATTTAAAATATGTATTTCCAATGACTCTATTTTAATTTTGTTTTTTTTTAGCTTTATACATTTATTTTGAAATGTAGCTCTTAAATGCTATTTAAGAAACAAAATTTTATAACTGGAATAGACAATACAGATCTAGTCCAGTACTTTGAATTTAAAAATAATGAAGCATTTTGGGGTGCCTGGGTGGCTCAGTGGGTTAACCCTCTGCCTTCCGCTCAGGTTATGGTCTTGGGGTCCTGGGATCAAGCCCTGCGTCAGGCTCTCTGCTCAGCGGGGAGCCTGCTTCCCTCCACCCCCCCCCCCCGCCTGCCTCTGCCTGCTTGTGATCTCTCTCTGTCAAATAATAAAATCTTTAAAAAAAATAATAATGAAGCATTTTGGAACCAGTTTTTTCTGTAAATCCATTTCATTCCAAGATGATCACAGAATCATTAATATGTTTGTCTTATATCTGTTTTGTTTATTTACAATCACAAGTTTATGGAGAACAGGACTATTTGACCAAGACACTTAACTTTTCTTTTTTTTTTTTTTTTAAATGTTTTTTTTTTTTTTTTTTTTTTAAGATTTTATTTATTTGTCAGAGAGAGAGGGAGAGAGAGCGAGCACAGGCAGACAGAATGGCAGGCAGAGGCAGAGGGAGAAGCAGGCTCCCCGCCGAGCAAGGAGCCCGATGTGGGACTCGATCCCAGGACGCTGGGATCATGACCTGAGCCGAAGGCAGCTGCTTAACCAACTGAGCCACCCAGGCGTCCCGACACTTAACTTTTCTGTACTGGTTCCACTTTAGGGAGAAAATTATAGGTATATCCTCCAGGTCCCCAGGCTCTGCCTTCCTGATTTGCAGTCTGTATATGTGTTTTCTAAAATCAAGTGAGAAATAACACAAAGCAATAACCAATGTATTTCATGTAAGCATTTCAGGTAAATGGCTAATATTTTCAATAATTTTACATTATTAACTTTTTCTTACAACATACCCTATATTTATTACAATTCATTGATTTTAGCAGATATCTTTCATAATTTTATCACACTTATTTCAAGGATGTCTAAATGTATTTTTTAATAGCAAGTTGTCAGACACTATATTACGATTACAAAATTAAAGAGACCACGGAACACCTCTCCTCACCCACAAGAAAAAATTACAATGCTTGAAGGTCAAAAGAGAGTACAAGCTTCACTCACAAGATTTAGAAACTAAGGGTGAGAGAAAGAAACTTTTTTCAGTAATTTAAAAAATATATATTAAATATGCTTAGTTTGATAATATGATAGATGTGAGATCAAAGACTCCTTCCATCACCACTATTTTTTGCCAGGACTGTGAATTTCAGAGGATTCACCACTTTTTATAAAATATTTGCCTTTGATATGGTGATGAACTGTGGTTAGGACATCAACTGATCTTTGTTCTCAGAGGTCTTGAGGATCAGATCCGTGCTGAGGGCAGATATATCCACTGGATTCTGGAAAGAGGGATATCACATTTATTCCTGGATCCCAGTGATAGTATTAATCACAACAGTATTGTCTCTAAGCCTCAGTCAGTCAGCTCATATACTACCGAAAGAGAAGGGAGGGTTTACTAAGCAGGTATTGTTTACCCTGAAATTTCCAGAAAACCCACAGAATTTTGGAGTTCAAAAGGGTGTTAGATTCTTCTAGTATAACTTCCAATCCAACCTGAGGAAACAAGCTTAGAGAAGTAAACTCTAGTATTTACAAAGTGTGTGAAATGTGTGTGTGTGTGTGTGTGTCTGTCTGTCTGTCTGATATTTGGGCACGGTCTAATAACTAGCTATAATCTCTCTCTACTTAGGGAAATAGGCTTAGAAGTATTACTCAAAATTCAGGTTAACCAAAGGGAGATTTCCTCAGAAATGAGGGTTATTAGGTATTAAAATGGTTTACGAAGAGAGCTGGTATATATTTTACAGGAGAAAGGTGGATTGCCTTGGAGCTCTGTCATTCTAAGAGTTTTTGGATTTTTAACCATCTGGGCTGATTTAAACCTACCCAAAGGCGAAAAGAGCAAAGAGGCAAAAAGGTCATCTCTTCCTTGCTTTTCTAAAGAACTGATCTTGTTCATTCAGTAAATCTTTACTGAAAGACTAATGAATCAAATGTTGACTCAGATCTTTGGTTTCAAGACACAACCCAGACATGGTTCCTGGTCTCAAGGACCTTCCAAACTAAAATTATTTTGTTATTATTTTGATAGTACAGAAAAAATTAACTTTGGAGTACAGACACCTATCCAATAATTGGCAAAACAAAATAACCATGAAGTAGTAGCTACATACATACTTACATATATATATTTTTTTCTTTTTTCTTTCAGGTCAAACACTATTCAAAGTAGTAATCAAATCTCTTTCACCTAAAGAATTAGTCCGGATTCACGTCCCAAAACCTTTGGACAGGAATGATGGGACATTTTTGATGCGATACAGGATGTATGAAACTGTCAGTGAAGGGCTGAAGATAGAGGTCCTTTACGGTGATGAGCATGTGGCTCAGTCTCCTTATATTTTGAAAGGTAAGTGCTTATATCACACAATCCAGAGCTAGCCTTATATGTGTAGACTCTATGCCTTTCCAAATGGTTTAGGATGACCTTGAACTCACGTACAACAGAGTGAACATGTATACATACCTCCTGGAGCTCAACTGTACATAGTTCTGCACCTGACATGGGGCTTGAACTTGCTACCCCAAGATCAAGAGTCACATGCTGAACTGTCTAAACCGGCCAGGCACCCCTCCTGGAGCTCAATTTAACTTGGAATTTTGCAGGAAAGAAAACTAAAGAAATTTGAATATCTTGTGTACTTACCCAGGCAGATAATACATCTGGCACTCTTCATTCTTTTATATAGATCTACATTTCTGTCTAGTACCATTTGCCTTCTGTTCAAGGATACCTATCATCATTTCTTCTAGTGCAAGAATACTGGTGATGAGTTCTCCCAGCTTTTAAGTATCTGAAAGAGTCTGTATTTTGCTTTCATTTTTTTAAAGACATTTTTACTAAATACAGAATTGTAGATTAACAGGATTGGTTTTGTCTCCTTTTAGTACTTTAAAGATGTTGTTCTACTGTCCTCCTACTTGCATTGTTTCCAACAGTATATCTGCTGACCTCCAAAACTTTGTTCCTCTGCGCTGCTAAAGGTTTTCTCTCTAAGTCAGTTTGAACAATCTGATTGTACATGCTTTGATGTAGTTGCCTTCATGTTTCTTGTGCTCGGGTTTGTGGAGCTTCCTAGATCTTTGGGATTATAGTTTTCATTAAATCCAGAAAAATTTTGGCCATTATATCATCAATATTTTTTTCTGTTCTACTCCAGAGTTCCTCTCACAATTCCAGTGACCCCTATATCAGGCTTGAGATTAGCCCACAGCTCACTGATGCTCTTTTCATTTTTAAAATTCTTTTTTTCCCTCCATTTCATTTTGTGTATTTTCTATCATTAAGTTCCCTAACTTTCCTTCTGCAGTGTCCCCTTTGTCTTTAATTATATCCAGTGTATGTTTCATCTCTTGTTTCTTTCTCATCTCCTTGAGCTTTTTTTCTGGAATGTAGTGAAGTTACTTGGAGATAATTTGAAACTATCAAATTTTGCTTTTACAATTCATTAGGTAAGACCCGAACCATGTTTAGTCTGGGGCTAGTTATTCCCCACCACTCAGGGAATACTTCTCTGCCTCCTCTACCCTGAGTCCCAGGAATTAGGATGCTTCCCAGTCTGCCTGGTATGAACAGGTACTATTCCCAACCCTGTATGACCAGTGGGTAATGTTGCCTTCAGTCGTTCTTGATGGTTCTTTCCTTGCCTTGGATAGTTTCCTCCCTTATATTCCCTCTTCAGAAACCCTAAATACTTGAGGGGGAACCTTTTACAGATCTCTGGAGTTTTCTATCTGTGTCCTTTCAGGGAATGTGTCCTGCAAATGTCAGCTTACTTGTTCTCCCTGGACACCTGGCTCTATCCCCTCAATCCAGTGAGTTTTTCTGGATCTGGCTACATTTCTCCCCCTGTCTCCATAACCTGGAAACTCCCTAAGGCAGTAAGCTTATGAACTATAAGGATCACTTCATCTGTTTCCCGTCTCTCAGACTCAGTGTCTTTCACTGCCTCATATCCGGTGGCTCAAAACCCATTTCATATATTTTGTCGCTTTTTTTGGTAGTTTCAAGTCGAAGGGTAAATTGGTCCATATTACTCATCTTGGTCCAATAGAAATCCTCAAGAAACATAAATAATTTCTTTGAAGTGTTTATATTTATAAAATTGCATTAATCTTTATATTTTTATATTAAATACATCTTGAAGTAAGATATAAAATTGGTGGGGCGCCTGGGTGGCTCAGTGGGTTAGGCCTCTGCCTTCGGCTCGGGTCATGATCTCAGGGTCCTGGGATCGAGTCCCGCATCGGGCTCTCTGCTTGGCAGGGAGCCTGCTTCCTCCTCTCTCTCTCTCTCTCTTTGCCTGCCTCTCTGCCTACTGTGATCTCTGTCAAATAAATAAATAAAATCTTTAAAAAAAAAAAAAGATATAAAATTGGTATAAATTCCTTCTAAAATGAGTCCTCAAAGAAGTTTTATACTTATGGCTACGTACATTAAAATTACATGGCCAGATACCCCTGGGTTACATATTTCTTCTTTGAGATGTGCTGATGGAGGTGATTTTAGAGATTCAAGGGAGGAGGCCTCCATCTTGTCTACAAAAAAAACCTCACCTACTCTGTAATAATGCCTGAAAAGTAATACATTCTCTTTTTCCTTGTGAAAAGGTAAGTTGTTTTATGTCCACCAGGTATTTATGACTCACTGAATTTATCAGCTCGTTGGCTGAGAGTGGGTTATATCGGAAGAGAGCATACAGTATACTAGAGGAATGATTGGGGGATGCAAAGTAGAAGCACAGGACTCTGACACAAGTACTTTCACCATGGATTTGTTTAGGGCAGATTATTCCCGTCTGGAGAACCTTAGACCACACCAAGAAGTCATCCCATGTTCCTATCAGGGGCAGAAACAACCCTCTGTGCGGAGGGGTTTGTTAATGGAGCATGGCATTACACGTGTTTTATCTTCCCTAGGACCGGTGTACCACGAGTACTGTGAGTGTCCAGAAGGGGATCCTCAGGCCTGGCAGAAAACTCTTTCTTGTCCAACCAAGGAACCACAGATTGCAAAGGATTTTGCTTCCTTCCCCAGCATCAATCTCCAGCAGATGCTAAATGAAGTTCCAAAAAGGTTTGGGGATGAGAGGGGTGCCATTGTTCACTACACGATTCTCAATAACCGCATCTACCGGAGATCTTTAGGGAAGTACACAGACTTCAAAATGTTCTCGGATGAGATTTTGCTGTCACTGGCAAGAAAGGTACGGGAATGAATTCATTGGTTCTGAAAAAAATACAAAGTTGACCCTTAAACCACACGGGTTTGAACTGCATGAGTGTACTTATACATGGACATATTTTTTTAAAAATATATGACAGTACCATAAATAGTATTTCTCTTCCTTATGATTTTCTGAATTAACAGTTTCTTTTCTCTAGCTGATTATATTATGAGAACACAGTATATAATACACATAACATAAAAGATGTGTTAATCAATTCTTATGTTATTGGTAAGGCTTCTAGTCAATAGTAGGCTACTAGTTGTTAAGTTTTGGGGGAGTCAAATTTATACACAAATTTTAGACTATGCGGTGTCAGCACCTCTAACCCCTGCATTGTTCAGGGGTGAGCTGGAGTTTACTTATTTCATTGTAACTTTGGGATTCTTAGAGCAACAATGGCAAAGGATGGAAATGGATTCCAGGCTTGGAAATGTGCATCTAATGTGTCCACCACCTGAGTGTTCATAAATTCTCCCCCCTTTATGGATCTTTCTTTCCTTGAATTAAGTGGCTTGAGGCCCCATCTGAGGCAAGTAGTTTCCTACGGAGCACTCCCAAGGTTTCTGTGGACTCCCAGACATGTTGAGCCTCGAGGTCACTTTTTTTTGAGACTTATTAATGAGCTGACAAATGAGAGTAGATAAGCAAGAGCGTGAATCATCAAGTCCCCTGCCCTTCCCTCTTGTTCTAGGTTCTTTGCCCAGTGGCTGAGAAGAAATCCAAGATAAATGAGACTGATCTCTGGACTTAGAGTGGCCTATGCTAGTGGGACTTGTTTTTGTCATTTGGAAGTTAGAGTAGGATGTGAAACAAATAGTGGCACCTCAGCATGATAGGCCTGTAAGAAGAGCCGGTCCCCGGGGTGAAACTGCCTGAGGAGAGTGAGCCATCAAGGAGGTGACATTCGGTCTGGGTTCAAAGGACGAGAAAGGAGACTGCCAAGTGAATAAGTAGGAGAAGAATATTCCAAGTGAGAAGGGAATGACCTATGAGAGTGGGTGGCATTTTCAGAGAGTAGCCGAAAGCTTATTGGCCCATGCTCAGGTGGAGCAAGATAACACGGCCTAGCTTTCTGGCCCCAGAGTTTAGAGCTTGTCCTGCAGGCTTTAGGTTCTGTTGACCTTGATGGTAACATTGATTTCGGTTTTAAGAATTTTGGCAGCAAGGTAAAATCAGATCAGATTGGGGAGAGCCTAGTATCAGAACACCTAGTGAGCAAGCTACTGCAACAGTCCAGGCAAGAGATGAGAAGGGCCTCACATAAGGCATTGATCATGGAGATGGACATGAAGTGGCAGAGTCCAGAAACAAAGGTAGATGTGATGCAGAGGTTTGAGAGTGGAGGAAAACAAGGGCTTGGATCTAACCTTATCAGTTCTCAGGCAGCTGGCAGGGAGAGTTCTTGAAGCCACTTTCTTTCCATACCATGTCCACTTCTATAATACTAAGTAATTTTGATAATTTTTTAAAAAAATGTATTAAGTAATCTCTATGCCCAACATAGGGCTCGAAACCATATCAAGAGTTGGATGCTCCAACATCAAGAGATGGACACTCCAACAACTGAGCCAGCTGGGCACCCCAATACTAAGCAATTTTTTCAAAAGATTTTATTTATTTGACAGAGAGAGAGAGAGAGAGAAAAAAAAAACACAAGCAGGGGGAGGGGCAGAGAGAAGGGAGAGAGGGAGCCCAATTTGGGGCTCAGTCCTAGGACCCCAGGATCATGACCCAAGCTGAAGGCAGACACTTAACCAACAGCCAGCCAGGAGCCCCAGTACTAAGCAATTTTATTTTATCGTTTTTTTTAAGATTTTATTTATTTATTTGACAGAGATCACAAGTAGGCAGAGAGGCAGGCAGAGAGAGGGAGGAGGAAGCAGGCTCCCCGCTGAGTAGAGAGCCCGATGTGGGGCTCGATCCCAGGACCCTGGGACCATGACCTGAGCCTAAGGCAGAGGCTTTAACCCACTGAGCCACCCAGTCGCCCCTAAGCAATTTTAAATGCCACCTCTGAACAGTGGGAGCTTACTCCTGGTTAAATGAATATGCCATGAACCATCCTCACCCACGATTTTCTGCTACTGCTGATGACTGAGAGGCATTCTTCTCTATTCTGCTGTTTTCACATATTCACTTTTATCGGGAATGTTTTAAGAAGCCAAAGAACGCAAGCATTTAGTACCTAAAACTTAGGTCTTCCCGGCACTGATGTTTCTTCTTTTGTTTATTTAGGTTCTTCTCCCCGATATAGAATTTTATATTAATCTTGGAGATTGGCCTCTGGAGCATCGGCAGGTCAATGAAACCCCAGGCCCTTTACCTATTATTTCATGGTGCGGCTCCCTGGATTCACGGGACATTATCCTTCCAACGTATGACATCACCCACTCCACGCTCGAAGCAATGAGGGGTGTCACCAATGATCTCCTCTCTATTCAGGGAAATACAGGTAAATTAAACTTTATTCTTGAGGGAAAAACAGAGGCAAGAAGGGAATGTTCAGTCGGAGAGAATAAAGGTATATATCTAAATAACCATTGTTCTTATTTTCTAACAAAGAAAAAAGAGCAGTGTAGGATTCTTCTAATCCAAAAATTAGATATGTGGCTTGGGCTAGTCATGTCCAAACCTGCTGTAACTGAGTCTCCTCTCTGAGCTGGTCACTTGTAAATACCATTTGGAAATAATGTATTTGGCAGGATTGTCACTTAATACTGACTCCAATTCCATTACATTGCTGGGTGAAGGGAGCATTTTGAAAAATATAAAATGATAAGCAGACGTGAGAGAATTGTGGTAACAGTATAATTAGGGTATTACTACCTCCAGCACCTAGGAAGGAGTTTTCCCTTTCCTCTTTCTGCCTTGCTTCATCCTTCAAAATCTAATTCCTCCCTTCTCCCCTTTGACGGCCTTACCCTTAGGGCACAACACACTCTCGAACTAAACCAGACGCCCTGAGTAGAATGAACCCTGCCTCTCTTTACAGCCTCTGTTGCGTTTGTGGTTTGGTAGACTCGTTTAGTAGGTAAGACCGGAGACTCTTCGTAAACTACTTTAAGATAACATGAAATGAAACTGACTTTTTATTTGGGAACAGTGAATTCTGAGAAGTGTGTTAAGTATTAGAAAGAGTGACCCCCCCACTCCAGTTTCTGTTTTATGATTTATCCCTTCAAATAGTAATAGGTGTTAACTAATAATCTCTCTTTAGAATGATAGAAATAGACTTAAATTAATTCTCCTAGAATACTTCCCTCCCAGGAAAGAAATTCACACACACACACACACACACACACACACACAGAGTTGGGCTATATATGTGTTTTTATTTCACAGCTTAGTAGACAAAGTCTAATAAATCAGAAACAATGTGCTCAAAATTCTGAACAACCAGGGATTGAAGATGTGGATGTTACTTAGTTACATAGTTTGTTCCGGTCACCCAGTCACCCAGTCGAAGAACAAATCCGAGCTCGTTTTTTATTGTGAAGCATGAAGGATGGAAGAAGGTAGTGCCTTGTGAGTGGTCCAAGTCATTGAATGTCTTTTGCTTTGAGCTTGACCCACTGTTATTTTGGATATCTCCTAATGTCATACAGCAGACTGTCCAATATTTGAGTGAGCTCTCACGGGTAGAAATTAAGGACATCTGGTGGCTCAGTCGGTTAAGCATCTGCCTTCAGCTCGGTCATGATCTCAGGGTCTTGGGATCGTGCCCCACCCTGCTCAGCACGGAGTCTTCTTATCCCTCTCCCTCTGCCTGCTGCTTACCCTTCTTGTGCTTTCTCTTTCTCTGTAAAAAAAAATAAATAAATAAAGTTTATTTATAAATAAATAAAATCTAAAAAAAATAGGTGAAATTGGAGCATGCTTTTCTGTGATACAGCACATAAAAGGACTGTTTTTAAAATTCTGAACTGGAAAATATGTCAGGCAAGTTACTTGATCCCATATTTTTTTGAAAATAGCACCCTATTTTAGAAGATGGGTTGATGATCAAAGAGCATTAATAGCTTAAGTGACAATGGTAGATTACAGATGATTATGCTTACTGTTTTTTTAAATGTCAAATTCATATCACATTTTTTTTTTAATGGCTTCAAACTTCTAGGGCCTTCCTGGATCAACAAAACAGAGAAAGCTTTCTTCAGAGGTAGAGATAGCCGAGAAGAGAGGCTCCAGTTGGTACAGCTCTCCAAGGAAAATCCAGAGCTCCTAGATGCAGGAATTACAGGATACTTCTTTTTCCAAGAGAAAGAAAAGGAGCTTGGAAAAGCTAAATTGACAGGTTTCTTTGATTTCTTTAAGGTACGCATTTACGTCTTCCTGTATGGGTAGGAAGTGATAAACTTGCGATAAGTCTACAGAATCATTGGGTGGGCCCGTTTCTCCAGTCTTGTGAGCTGGAGCACACTTTCTTACTTTCTCCCTTCCAAGCTTAGGGAATTACAAAACTCATTGTAATTTCCTTTTTGTTTTTTTGTTTTTGTGAATTCTGTCTACCAAAAGGCCAGAACTATATTTAATACTCAAAATATAGTGCAGAGATTAACCAGGGGGTTTGGGGGCATTTTTCTCTTGTTTATATTTGTTTTCATAAACTGGGAATATAAATACCTTTTATATGAAGTGATCTTAAAGGCTTTTGTAAACAGAGAGAGTGTAAATTCCATAGAAGTAAAATTGGAGCTGGAATTGGGGTTCACATCCTGTTTGTGGTCCTTCCTCTGTCACTGACTGTGGGACCATCATCTCTTCACACCCCTAAACATGCAGGATGCCTGCCTTGTTCCTCAAGTATTGTCGTGAGGATAGGGATGTGAACAATGTAACAAAATCTGACTGGCTAGAAAACTCTTTGGTACCAATTACTCAAAAAAATTAATGACCAAACCTGCGAGTATTTCCTGTTCGTTTCAGTGTGGTTATAATAAAAAGAACATTTGATTTGACAAACTTAGGGAATAGAGGTTTATAAATTTATCTGAACACATGATTTTCTCATTTACAAAACAGGAAAGAGGAAAGAGCTTATGGTAATACTTGCTTCACATGGCTATGCTCCAGTGAGGCTTAATTCCCGTGAAAAGTGATTTTGAAATGTAAAGCAAGGCTTATTAACCCAGCAAATGGGCAAACGGGGTACATCTTGTGTTGCTAGCATCACACGAATCCCTAAATGTCTCCAAGTTTCTGTCTCCTCAACTCTAGAAGTGAACCCTGGATCCTGGGTTAGAGCCCTGTTTCAGGCTCTCTGCTCAGTGGGGAGCCTGCTTCCCCCTCTCTGCCTACTTGTGATCTCTCTCTCTGCCAAATAAATAAATAAAATCTTAAAAAAAACCCCACTTTTAAACATTGAAGTTGGAACGTGGAAAATAATTCCTTTATATTTAGTATTATAGCATTGATGACAAGCAAAAGTGAAGCAAATAGCTATTTTTTCCTTTGTTTATGTTTGTTTTAATCTTTTAGTACAAATATCAAGTGAATGTGGATGGGACCGTGGCGGCTTACAGATATCCATACCTCATGTTGGGTGACAGCTTGGTTTTGAAGCAGGACTCGACGTATTACGAACATTTCTATATGGCACTAACGCCTTGGAAACATTATGTTCCAATTAAAAGAAATCTTAGTGATTTACTAGATAAAGTTAAGTGGGCCAAGGTACGTTTTCTGCAATTTTAATTTCTTAAGGCAATAACAGACTTAACCAGGGTTATTTACATGAGTTCCATCATGACCAAATTTCACTTGACATAATTTCACAAAAGAAATGTTATTTTCTGAAATTTTTGTTCCCATGAAATATCTAAAAAATCAACATCAGAGTCACTTTAATACCCTTTAGCCAACATTTTGGAGGATTTTTAGAAGACTTGAAGTCTAGTGTTCTGTAGAATATGGGTTTTTCTGAAGGACTCAATATTCATGTATATACGCACAAGCAAAAACACACTAAATATAAGTGACAGATTGGAAATCCCAGGACTAGAGTACTCGATGCACAAGAAGACATTGAAGGCAATTGTAATACCCTTTTCTTTTCCCCAGTCAGGAAAAAGGTACAATGAATGCATGGTATACACAACATCCCAAGAATCACAGATTTCCCATAAAATAAGAATTCTTTTTTTTTTTAAGGAAACATATGACAAAGCTGTCATGTTTTATTACGAAACAATAAAAATTCCCCCTTCTGTTGGTAGGACTTCATTCTATTTCTAAGTTTCTGAGAAGTGATATTCAGGTATGCAACTAACTGGGTGCCTGAGGCAGAATCATTCTTGTGACCCTTTATAAAGAGTCAGGATTGCTTGCCAGTGGCTTTTTTAATGGGCAATGTGGTAGAATACCAGCTATTTTCAAAAAGTATATTAGGAACAGTGACCGTTCCTGATACTGAAGGAAAACCTGTGGGTTCTAATGACTGAATTTATGAATATAGCAACAAGACAGGCCTTCATAGGTACTGTTTTATGACAACTTCTGGGCTCTATGTATCAAAATGAAGTTTTTAAGAGACGTTATAACATGCAACGAGATTCATTTTATTCCAGATTGTATTTTAATATCAAGCAGAGAGGCTATGGGATTGCAGGGGATGGGGAATGAGCCCTAAATTTCTTGGGTAGCCAGGATAGTATGAGGGGTAGTCACAAGAGAGAAGACTGCATGTCTAGTGTGCATTTGGCGGCGGTGGGGGGGGGGTCCTGTGGACCAGGGTTCGAACATGTGTGACCACTTAGGTGTAACATGGGGGCTAGAAACGTCAATTTCTTGTCGATTTCTCAGAGTCTCGCTCTGAAGTTGTTTTCCTCGTGTCCCCTGTCCCCATGCTGGTCACATTCAACCCGACCTCTGTCCTGCTTCATACTCAACGGTAGCCTCCTTTGGGGGGTGGGGAGGTTCACAGGAGTATTTTTCTTTTATTGTGTATGTGCGTTTAACCCTTTCAGGAAAATGATGGAGAAGCCAGGAAGATTGCAAAAGAAGGGCAGCTGGCCGCGAGGGAGCTGCTGCAGCCACACCGGCTCTTCTGCTACTATTACAGAGTACTCCGGGTTCGTCCCCACAGCCCGGCGTGTGGTTCAGGTGTCCTCACAGCCATACTGGGCCTGAGGACCACACGTCCTGAAAGGGTTCAGAGCATCAGCTGGTGGATCTCCGGGGAAGCTGAGCACCAGCCCAGCCCGAGGAAAGATGGGAATAGTGTGCTAAGGCCTTTCATGGTTCTCCATATTCATAGCTCCACTCACTACTATGAAAAACAATGCTTAGCGCCCTTACGAATATAGATTAAAAGCGCCTCTTAGCTGGGCATTGCTATCTTTAATTAGATGCCCTATGGAATTTCTAGTTTAGGTATTTTCTGAACCTCAGAGAACATCTTTCCTTATCTAGAAAATAAGGGGGTTGGACGAGAGATCATGAACATCTCTCTGCTCAAAAAGCCTGCCTCTTGGTTCTTCTTACACCTTGAGATTCATGCTTTTGCTATCACAGTACAGGATGGACAGCAAGTATTTAGCTTGCTGTAGAAAAAAAAAAAAAAGAAATGTATTTATAATGGTTGTAACACCTCAGGCCTAATTACTGAAGTACAAATGTTTATTGGGAATCTAAGAATTGGTGATGTTCTAGCCAGGAAGAAAAGAAAAAAACAAAGAATGCTTTTGTTTTTAACCTAAACTTATTTTTCTGTGGACAGGAAAAAAAGAGGTACATTTCTTCAGATGTCTGTGGATATCATTCTCTTATAGAAAAATTAAAATGATAAATTACACCGTTTACTAAAAGCAGCCTTTCCCTTGAATGAGTTGTATACCCTCTGCTAGTCTATCTATAATATTAATAGTAGGAGTTTCTCCCTCTAAAATGTTCATTAGGTTCTTGTGCTAATGTCAGTTATTTTGTTGGGTTTGGCCCAGCACCAAGAATCTACAGCTAAATGTATATGAAACCACTGAATCAAAAGTCTAATTTATAGCAATGTTTCAGTCCATGATTAAAGTTAGAGGACATTACACAGGTCTGTCACCATTGACAAAATCTATGTGACTATGAGCTTGAAGGGAGGAGTGTGTGAGACCCTCAGCTTTATTTTTTTTTTTAAGATTTTATTTATTTATTTGACAGAGATCACAAGTAGGCAGAGAGGCAGGCAGAGAGAGAGAGGTGGAGGCAGGCTCCCTGCGGAGCAGAGAGCCCGATGCGGGGCTCGATCCCAGAATCCTGGGATCATGACCTGAGCTGAAGGCAGAGGCTTAGCCCACTGAGCCACCCAGGCGCCCCACCATCAGCTTTATTTTTGAGATGCTTATTATCTCTTGGTTGATTTGAGTGTTCAACAAATGTAATTATTCATTAATGAGGGGAGGATAAATGCCAAGAGGTGCGGCTGTTTCAAGTAGGGACCCTTGGCTTAACATCCCTTTCCTAGAGGCTTCCTACGTACACCTCAGATTGTGGATTCGGGTTCTGTGTTAGATTTCAAAATATCGCACTTAGTGCCTGGACCCCTGAAGTTCAAATGCAGCTTCAGGACCCAATAAACCAGACCTTTGGTTTTCATCTCAAGATAGACAGCAGCTAGGAACACTGGCGTTGGGTGGGGTAGGGAGGATCCAGTGGAATGAAGTGTGGACTCATCTTTCAGTTGCCTTCCAACATGTATTTCAGAAATACGCGGAGCGCCAGTCCAGCAAACCCAAAATACGTGATGGGATGGAGCTCGTTCCTCAGCCAGATGATAACGCGTCCCCGTGCCAGTGCCTCCGGGAAAGACCTTCCAGAGAAGAGCTTTAAGTCAGCTCCCATCAACACTCCTGCAAGCGCCAGCGACGGGTTGAAGGCAAGCCTTCAGACAGAGGCCGGGCTGCGGTGAACGCAGTCGAGGAGACTCACGTGGACAGGCAGAGCAAGATGAGAGCAAGTGTTACAGGTCTCTTTGAATATAATTTTCTGTTGTGTAAAAACCTCCATCATCAACATCACAGTTTCTCGAAACAAAACTTGCGGGTCACTGTGAACAGAGAGGCTTTGCCAGAATAGAAATCATTCTCTGTGAAATGATTTCCACCATATTTCCTAGTTTGTTCACTTTCCCTCTCCCTCTTCCAATTATGAAGAAAAAATGTTGGTGCAGTTTCCTCCCCTCTTATTGAATAACTTCTCCTCCTACAAGCTGCTTTGGACATTCCGTAATAGCAAACCTCCTCTTGGAAGGTCTGATAAGGATAATTAAGGAAGAAGAGCACGGCTCCCTTGTTGAAGGTAGCTTGGAGACTGTGGAGGCCACATTTTTTAAAGCTCACTCATATGTCTTTAGCTAAGTTTTATCAAGGCCTGAGACAAAATTAAGGAGAAATTATGTCGTAAACTAGAAATTCCCAATCTATCAGGGTAGCACACCCATCGAGGACAACACAATTATTAGTAGATGAGAACATTCTGCGGGTACCACCCATTATCTATATTGAATAGATGGAAGATAACAATAGTCAGGTGGGGCTCTCTACTACTTTTTTGAATCCTTAAAAGGGACACTTGAAAACAGGTGCCAGAAGCAGTAGAAAGCCTGGTACCTTGGGAATTCACCAGTAAGCTGATAAGAAAGGCAAGCATCCTAACTGCACCTCTCCTCTGTTTCAGTGCATTGCTGCAAGAAAAACTTTGGAAATTTCCTTTGCTTTTTTGGACAGGGTCAAGACTTAAGACTTATAGCTCAGAAATCCATTACACACTCCTTGTAAAACCACCAATCCAAGATCCACTCCACTAAGGAACACACTCCCAAAGCAAAAGCTAGCTACACTCCAAGTTCTAAAAATATTTACTCCCCTAATTGAAATATTTACTTAATCTGAAAAACAGTGTCACCACTTTATAGTCGTCATACCCTTTTATGAGGTCAAGAAGAACACAGAATTGCATAACTAGACGAGAGCATAGAACAGTATCATCAAAACCACGTATTCAAGGGGAACACCCACCAACTGTTCAAAAGTACAAGGTCACGAGTATAAAATAAAGGCCAGCTGTACTAAGACCATATGCATGAAGCCATGTCCTGCATTTATTGTACATGGAGTTTGGGGCTTGTCAAAACAAATTACTGAAAGAAAATTTGCCCTCCTTCCCACCACCCTGCTCACCAACCCAGGTTCTTCCTTGTGGCTGATGGCATCTTGTTAGAAACATCTTAAATTTTTAAAATGCCCACCACCTGCTGCCAAACAAGCCTGATAGTTTAAAGTGAACTGAGCTACACCACATAGTTCTGAGCACGGAACAGGAAAAGGACGGTTTTAAGAAATTAAGTGGAGTCCTCAAAAAATTCCACAGGGAGTGAGCAGTCAATCTAGATAATTTTCCATCTGCCCAGCTCAGTCATAATCTTTAAAAAAAATTAGTTTTACACGGCTTTCTGGTTTGTTGACACGAGTATAACTTAATAAAATTGTTTTGCTAAAACCCTGATTTTTTCCCCTTGGAACTCACACAGTATCTACATATTCCATTAGTCGATTTTAATACTTCACTTCTCATTTAAGAAATCTGACTTTTAAAAGGAAGAGCGGGGTTTAAAGATATGCAGGTAAATACAATAAGTGCTTTTATCTAAATAAGCTGCCAGCATGTTCATTGCTGTATTGCTTTTATTAGTACAATATTGGAAGCACCTTAAATAGTTTTCATGAGGGAACTGGCTAAATAGTTATTGATATATAAAGGACTGCAATACAACTGGTTTTTTTTTAAGTAGCTCTATATGTACTATCATGAAAGATTTCCATTACAGTATTCAGTGAAAAAACTAAGAGAACAACATGTATAATGTGAAACCATGAATGTAAAAAACAAAAATATATTTGTGTGCTTGAAAGTTTGGAAGGATTTTACCAATATCTGAGAAAGAGATGGAGAGAAGGGAATTACTTTTTGCTGTATACCTGCCTATGATATTTGTTTTTACTACAAGTAAGAATCAGATTGTAAAATAAAGAAAAATGTAAACCTAGGAAAAGACTCTAAGTGCACAAAAGATATACATAAGAAAATGGATATTTATATTTTCCAGTATGCTTTTTTAAATCTACTCTCTAGAATTTTATATCATGGGACATACTATATATACTTTTTAAATAAAGTAAATTTTCTAAATAAAATTTTGAGAAAGATAATTTCTGTTTTTAAGAAAGACTGTAACCAGCAGGGGACCTGGATGACTCAATGGATTGAGTCTCAACTCTTGGTTTCAGCTTAGGTCATGAGCTCAGGATCCTGAAATTGAGCCCCAAGTGGGCTCCAAGCTTAGTGGGGAGCCTTGAGATTTTCTCTCTCCCTCTGCCCCTCCCCCTGCTTGCACTGGTGCTCTCTTTCTCTCAAATAATTAAACAAATAAATCTTTAAAGAAAGAGAAAAAATATTGTAACCACCTATAGCCCTGGTATTTCTGTTTAAAGTGAACTGAGCTACACTGGTCTAATTTTAATTTTATTGTGTCTTCCTGAATAAATGAACCAAAACTACTATCACTGCCACTCAGCCCCTAGTAGGTATAAATCTAATATTAGGGAGAAAGAAATTTGGGCTCGACACCATTATTTTCTCTTATTTCAGGCAAAAATACAAGAAGTGCAGTGTCTTCTCTGGTTCAGGTCGCCATTATGCTGGTATAGCTGTAACTACGTACGGTGAAAAATGTTAACTAGACTTATTGTAGGGATCATTTAGCAATATAAATAAGTCCTAAATCATTATGTTGTACACCTGAAAGTAATGTATGGTATGTGTCAATTATACCTCAATTAAAAAAAAAAGTGGTTTAAGCTTCACCAGCTAAAGAGCTTAACTTTAGAAATAGCATTAGACTACAATCACCTGTCACTTATTCATTGATCCTGAGCACTAGCTGCCAAATCGATAAAAGGATCCGTTTTCTGATTCACAAATGAATAAAATACTTAAATATGAAAGATTTTGTGTATTTCTCCCACATCTTTAAATCCCTTGGTGGAAGTGACCAGACTTTGCAGTAAGTTTAGCCCCAATTCGCAGAAATTTCCTTTGGTTTCCCTTTCAAAATCCTTTGCCTCAAAGCCATTAACGATCGCAGAGAGAGCTCACAGGTGTGACTATCACTTTTTTTGTTTTGGATCCCCCTGGAGACGGTGACGTCCGGATGGAGGAAAGGGCGGGGCCAAGGGGCGGTACTAGGGGGCGGGGCCAAGGGGCGGTATTAAGGGGCGGGGCCAAGGGGCGGTATCAAGGGGTGGGGCCAAGGGGCGGTACTAGGGCGGGGCCTCGAGGAGTTGAGAACGGAAGTCGAGCGCGTCATTTCCGTCTGCTGTGTAACCGAGGAGTCCCGCGGAGCTCGGGAGCGCGGCGATTGACAGGTGAAGGGAACGGTGTCCCCTCCCTCTCGTCAGTACCACAGCAGTTCCGCCCGACTTTGTGGCGCCTGGTCTGAGCCTACCCTTCTCCAGAGCCCTAAAGGCCCCCTGCCCTTGAGTTCCGCTCCCCAGCCCACCCCTTAAAAACGTACGGTGTCCCTGAAGTCGCCCCCTCCCACCCCCGCCGGCCTCCAGCCCCTCTGACCCCGTTGCTGTGGCTGGACGCCCTCCCTGCTCGTTCTGCCACCTCCCGGCCCTAGCTCTTCGCACCCCCTAGAGACCTGGTTTCTCCCCCTTGAGGCCAAGGGCAAAATAACTTGTTAACCCACCATATATATATATATATTTTTTTTTTTTCTGGACTTTTTTTTTCCCAGTTCGACCCCTGACACTGTTTCCTGTCGTTTCATTGCGTTGTTTGGAGCTAGAAAAGGGAAAACGTTCTTTCAAGCAGTACGTTAGTGGTTGTTTGCCCTCCTCCGCCCTCAGGATAAAGGACTACAAGGAAAAAAGGAAGAGCGAAATGACAGAACTGATTTTTTTTTTTAAAAGTCACGAAACACTTTGCTGGGTTCACTAACACAAAGGAGGAAGTGTAGGTTCTGATCCCAGCAAATTAGCTTAAAATACTCTTTCCCAGCTTTTAAAGTAAGTGGTACTGAGAATTCAAAGACTGGCCTTGGGGGCTTTTTCTCATGAAGATAAGGTCATTGGAGTCTTAATCTATTAAAATAAAAATTACTGTCAATTTGAGATAGAAAGTCTTCCATTTCTGAATCTGCAGGTGGAACCTGGATGTAGTAAATTCCTCCGTTACATGAGCGGTGTGGTTCAGTGGTGCTTTTTAGTGTCTTACAAGTGAAGTTTTCACGTTGGTTAATTTAGAGCCTCATTATAACCCTGTGAAACCCGTGTTGCTGTTCGTCTAAGTAACTGTCCCTCCCTGCTCTCTTCTCTGGACTGTGTTCTCGTAAACCTACTCAAAAGACGTCCACTCTTCAATTAAGGCCTCTCAGGCACCTTTAATTTCTCCCTCACTACGGGATCATACCTAACAACATCTTAATATGCTTTAATGTCTCTCATATTTAAAAAAGAACACCCCTGGAGTCCATGCCTGCTCGCCGGCCGCTCTGTATCTCTGCTTCTAACCAGATGTTACTGTACTGTCCCGACTTTGCCACCTCCTTAACCTCCTTAACCTATACCGGGCTTTCTTCTTGGCTACTCCGCTGTAAACAGTACTTAAAAGCACTTACCAGCGACTTTATCTGGCCAAAGCTTGTTCTTTATTGTCAATTTACTTGACCCTCCGTGTACCTTTGACAGAACTGAGCACGTTCTTGGAATATGCGGGGTACCGTCACTGGCCAGTGATGTGAGGGACTCGTTTCTGAATCAGTAAGGTTGAATATACTGTTGAAGATACTGTGTCAGGATTTTGCACTATCCATAATGCAGTGGTGACCCACGGCACATTTATGAATGAAGTGTCCTCTACCATTTTCACCACCGCTTTCTTCAGTCTAGACAACTGGCAAAACAGCATTTGTAGTGTTTGTCAGTTTTTGTGATGAAAATACCCTGGCCGTGCCGAATTTCATGATACCAAAATGACCCCAGGTATTGGGAAGAAACGTCCCCTAGTGCACCATGATCTATCATTTCCACCAGACCTATATCTGTAGGTAGCCATGTAGGCCAGTAGTTCTCAACCACAGGTGATTTTGCTCCCCAGGGGACATTTGGCAATGTCGGGGGCCATTTTTGGTTGTCACAGCTGTGCTATTGGCATCTAGTGGACAGAGTCCAGGGATTCTGCTAAACATCCTGCCGTATACAGGACAGCCTTACAACAGAGACTGCAGCCACAGTTATCAGCAGTGCCACTGCAGTGAATATGAAAAACTTCAAGAAATCGTAGTAAAATGTAGTGTAGGGAAGGAAGAAACTTTTACTATCCTAGGTTTTGTAATTAGGACCCGCAAATTAAACTGACAAAAGACTAATTAACCAGAGAAGAGGTAAACAAATTTTATTTGCTTATAATACTTCAGTTTTACATGCACATGGGGTCTCACAGAAAAGGAATTAAAAACCCAGGGGCACCTGGGTGGCTCAGTTGATACAGCGTCTCTTGATTTCAGCTCAGGTCATGGTCTCAGCATCGTGAGATCCATCAAGTCCACGTTGGGCTCACAGGGGTCCTGCTTGAGATTTTCTCTCCTCCTCTCTCTGCCTCTGGCACACCCCCTCCCCTGCTTGTTCACTCACACTCTCTTTCAAAATAAATAAATATATAAAAAAAATTAAAAACCCAAAGAGGAGTTTAGGCCCAGGGTTTTATATACCACTTTAATAAAGGGTGGTAAATTGTGGGAAGGTAAATTTATAGGGAAATTAGTAAAGGTAAGGGTTATTTTATTAAAGTTTGTTTGTAAACATCCATCTCAGTGCTGACTTTTTATCTCTGGTGATAATACTTTTCTCCTGTTGGTGCAGTAAAGGAGAGACAAAACACCTTCAGAAAGGGAAATTTGTGCCCCACCTTTAGGCAAATGGGGAGGTAGAAAACTTTTCCTGCATTTGTTCTTTCTAAATTGCTTTTAGCTGAAAACAATCCTTGTGCCAAACTGACATATTTTAAGGTGGTGTATTATGATCCCCTAAAATAGTAAAATAATTAGTAGGTGTTAAATTTTGAGTATTTGTTACCTTTATTTTATTTGATTATGAGCTTAAATAATTTTTAGTAATCACTGTGTTTAAAAACCACCTTACAAAATTCTTGAAAATTTACATTTTGGTTCCACTGAGCTAATATAAGCCAACTGTGGTACACCATCCAAACCAGAAGTTCGTAGTCCGTTTCCCGTATAATTATTGTATGATTCCTGCCCACTTCTTTGACCTTTTCTCCCCTGACACTTCTGCCTGTTCTTTCAGCTGTAACAACCCTACTTTCTTTCAGCTGCTGGGACACACCAAGCTTCTTATCTCAGAGCATTTTTATCTTCTATTCCTTGTGCCTGGACCTCTCTTCTACAGTTTTCCTGTCGTTGGTTCTTTGCATCGTGAAAATGAATGTCTTCTCAGTAGCGAGGCCTTCCCTCACTGCTTATGCTAACCTAGCCCTGATCATTCTTTGTCCCACTATTCTGTTTTATCTTCTTTTCCTTATTGCACATGCATTTTTTTGTTTTTACCTCCATGTTTTGTTTTATTTTATCATAATTTTAAGTAGGCTCCACACTCACTGTGGGGCTCAGACTCACCACCCTGAGATTAAGAGTCGCATGATCTACCAAGTGAACCAGGCAGGGCCCCCCTTTTCTTTAAATATTAAGTATTTACTTCCATATTTCAGATAACTTATTATTCTGCTTGTTCTTGATTTCTTTTAGATGTAGTTATTGTCTGATATCTTTCTATAATACAGGCCTCTTATACCAAAGTGCCACAACACACATACATACTTACACACACTCATCCTCTTCCCCTCATCTTCCTAATTAAAACCACAACAGAGAAATCCTGCCATAATACTAAGTAGGATCAGAAATTTAATTGCATACAATATAATGTTGAGTTAATCCAAAGTAACTGAATATCCGAGGTCAGCCTACTTTGGAGACAGAAGCTAGTCAGCAAACATTTTATATCCAAATTCATATATCATGGGTGATATCATAGAGCATATAATCACAGGGCATTACTGTACTAATGCAGGTAGTGGTAGGGTTAATACTAATATTTACATAGTTATGATTGTGTAATTATTCATGGATGAGCCAGAGCAAGCTTAGTTTGTTTCCTTTTGCCCCCCTTCAGAATGATACTTTTGTAAAATAAAAGTGAGTTGCTAGAGAAAAGAATACAAATAACAAAGAGGTACTATGCAAACTGTAAGACCTCTGATGATGTGTTAGTGTACCACAGCCGGGTCAAATTGCTGCAAAACTTTGACTACTCTCAATTTCTTTATTTCATCTGGTAACACGCAATTCAGAGACTGACATGGGTCTATGAACACGGAGAGTAGCACAGCTCCTAGAGATCCGCCTACAGAAGACCCATCCTGACCCCTTTCGTTCTACTGCTTCTGATCTTTGGGCCAAGCCTGCAGTGAGTTGTCCTGCTGATGACAAACTAATTTTTATTTTTTTTAAAGATTTTATTTATTTATTTGACAGAGTTACTTTAACATACTGATAAGTAAAGAAAGCAGAAAACATGTATAGTTTCATCATATCAATGAAACAAACCTGTGTGGAGTGGGTGGGTGTATACATATGGGTGCACATGTATATATACGTGTAAATTTGAAATATATAAGAAAAGATCTGGAAGAGTTACACATCTATTAATGGATAAAGATAACTTTGAAGAGCACACTAGTCTACAAGAAATGGAGATGGATTTTAACTTTTATTCTATACTTGAAATTTTTACTATAAGAATGTATATGTGTCATTTATATAATAACTTTTAAAGTAACTAAATCTAGACAGTAGTATGAATAATTTTGGATTTTATTTTGTTTTTTTAATTTTGGATTTTAAACGGTAAGGAGATACTAAATAAAGAATAATATTTACACATTCTTCTAATGCCATTTAAGTATTGCCCCGATTCTGTGGTTATTTGTCAGTAACCAAATAACTATATTCTGTGTTTTGACCAGTGAAAAAGAACATGAACAGGAAAACATGAGTAATGAATCAGGGTGACCACCACACTTCAAATTTCAGTATAATTATTTTTCTATTTTTTTCTCACATTTCAAAGTTGAAATTTTGGTGTAATTTTTATAAGATTTTATTTATTTATTCATTCATTCATTCATTTATTTACCAAAGAGAGAGAGCGAGAGAGAGAGAGACAACACAAGCAGGCAGAGTGGCAGGCAGAGGTGGAGAGAGAAGCAGGCTCCTTGCCGAGCAAGTTGCCGAACGGGGAACTCTATCCCAGGATCCTGGGATCATGACCTGAGCCGAAGGCAGTGGCTTAACCCACTGAGCCACCCAGGTGTCCCAAAATTTTGGTGTAATTTTTAAAAGTGACAGTAAATCACAGATGGCAAAGTTAACCGTATTTATTTTTTTAATGATAGATATAGGGACAGTGTCCTTAAAAATTATTAAAGTTGATCATCACGCTATTTATAAAGAAAAGGCTTTTTTTCCTGAAGTGTCTTGAAATACACAGATAAGCTGGGGCACTTGGGTGGCTCAGTGTGTTAAGCCTCTGCCTTTGGCTTAGGTCATGATCTCAGGGTCCTGGGATTGAGCCCCGCATTGGGCTCTCTGCTCAGCAGGGAGCCTGCTTCCCCTTCTCTGCCTACTTGTGATCTCTCTCTCTCTCTGTCAAATAAATAAATAAAATCTTTAAAAAAAAAAAAAAAGAAATACACAGATAAACTATACTTCTTTTCTACCTCCTAGTCAAAAAGAGTACCTCAAAATACTATCCTTTGACACAAATTAGCAAATGTTTTAACCCACTGAGCCACCCAGGTGCCCCAAATTAGCAAATGTTTTAAGCCCCAAATATCATTCCTTACTATCAGTTATCTGTAAATTGTGAGAATAAATGTTCAGTTACATCAGTTTTTAAATCAGAGTAATGCCCATGGATAGTGCCTATTTTGTTTTTCCACTTTATTTCTTTTCAGTGTTCCAGCATTCATTGTTTATGCCCCACACGCAGTGCTCCATGCAATACATGCCTGCCTTAATACCCACTGAATCATGGAACACTACATCAATAGCTAATGATATACTGTATGGTGACTAACAAAACTAAAAAAGAGTTACAATTTATTGAGTAGTTACAGTCCTAAATGCTTCTCCTGTAGTACCTAATTTAATCCTAATTCTGTGAGGTGCAGATACTATGAGTCCCCATATTTCACAGATGAGGAACTGAAGCTGGAATAAGTTAAATAACTTACACAAAATCACACAGTGAAGTATGAGGTAGAATTTTTTAAAGATTTAAACCCCCATATTGCACCTCTGTGGCTCAGTGGTTAAGCATCTGCCTTCAACTCAGGTCATAATCCCAGGGTCCTGGGATTAAGCCCTGCGTCAGGCTCCCCCACTCAACGGAGAGTCTCCTCCTCCTGACCCTCCGCCCACCACTTGCTTTCTCTCTCTTGTTGTCTCTCAAATAAATACAATCTAAAAAAAAAAAGATTTAACCCCCCATGTATCTCACTTCAGACCCACAGACTTAACCTATATCCCCATGCCTCCTATATTATTAAAACTATTTGATAGTTTTTATAGACACTTTCTCCCTATTAAAAATGTTAATTTTTAAAGCTCAACAATAAATACAGTTAGGAAGAAAACATTAATTTTAAGCCTAAAATAAACATCAAAAGAAAATAACAAAACATTTTTTCTTTAATTTTTCCTATAAATGGCATATCCTATAGAGAATTTTTCTCTTTGGTCTTTGTCTCTCTAAATTAAATGCACGTATTAGTCAATGTCTGTTATATATTTCATTACTTCAGGGATTTGGGATTTATAAATTTCACATTTTGAAATAACAGTTCAGGATTTTTAAGTTGAGCACAATTTATTCACTTAGTTTGGACTATGGTAAGGCATCTCAGAACCATATTGCTGGTATAAATGTAATGAATAACATTAGTTATACTGGGAAGTATTAGTAACAGAGATTAAGTAAAACCCATGGTTCTCCCTGTGTTCAGTGCAGGACCCTCCTCACACACTTTTTTTTATTTAACTATCGGAGCATTGTGTTCTTTATAATGTAACCTCACAGAATTGTGACACTGAAAGTGCCTTTGCAGTTAATTTATTGCAGTGCTTTATTTTACAGCTAATGAAACTGAAGGCTAAAGATGTTGAGCCCTTTGTCTAAAGTTACAATAAGTAGCAGTGTGAACTAAAACTGAACCACATGGGCCGTCTCTTAGTTCAGTAGTCTTCCTTCTATAATTCCATGTACAAAAACTTTCGCAAAGAGTGGGTTACTTACGAAGCTTATGTATAATTTGTATTTCCTCTCCTTATGTATACTGACAACAAAGAGAATTGTTGTACATAATTTATACAACCTAGAGAAACAAAATTCTTGCAGTACACTTTTCTGATAACACTGGAGCAATATTGGAACGGTTTCATTATTTGACCTAATTAATCATTTAATTTTGAATGACATCCTTTTTTAAGATAACAAATGCTTAAGCAGTATAAGAATTGAACTTCCTACAAATTTTTTATGTATTGTAAAACACGCAAAAAGCAATATTAACCATCTTAACAGCTCGTGAGCATACAGTTCATTGGTATTAAATACATTCGTAATGTTGTGCAGCCATCACCACCATCAACCTCCATAACTCTTTTCATCTTGTAGAACTGAAACCCCATACCCATTAAACTGTAACCAGCCTGTACCCCCACCATGACACTGGCAACCATCATTCTGCTTTCTGTGTCTATGGTTTTGACTACTGTAACTATCTTATATAGGTAAAATCATAGGTTATTTGTCTCACTGGTTTATTTCAATTAGCATAATATCCTCAAGGTTTATTCATGTTGTAGTGTATGTAAGATTTCCATTCTTTCAATAACTGAATAATCTATTATATGTCTGTATCACAGTTTTTTTATTCATCCGTTAATGGACACTTGGGCTGCTTTTATGTTTAGCTATTGGGAATAATGCTGCAATGAACTTGGGTATACAAATTTTTCTTTGAGATCCTACTTTCACTTTTTCATACACACCTAGAAATGAAATTGCTAATTCACATGGTATTTTTATTTTTAGTTCCTTTAGGAATTGCCATATCCTTTTCCATAGTGGTTTTACCATTTTATATTCTTACCATCACAGTGCACAAAACTGCCAATTAGTCCACATCTTTGCCAACATTTCTTATTTTCCGTTATTTTTTTTTTAAATAGTAACCATCCTAATGGGTATGAGGTGGTATCTCATTATAGTTTTGATGTGCATTTTCCTAATAAGTAGTGATGTAGAGCATGTTTTGTCTGATTATTGGCTGTTGGCATATCTTCTTTGGAGAAACATATATATTGTCCATTATTAAAATCAGGTTGTTTGGTTTTTGTTGAGTTTGGGGAGTTCTCTGTTCTGGAGGTAAACCCTTCTCAGATACATTATTTGTAAATATTCTCTCCTACTCTGTGAGTTTCTTTTTTATTTTGCTAGTGTCTATCGATGCATAGAATTTTATTTTATCATGAAGTCTCATTTGTCTATTTTCACTTTTGTTGCTTATTCCTTCGGTGTCATAGTCAAGAATTCATCACCAAATCCAATGTTGTAAAACTTTTGACTTGTTTTCTTCTAAGCATTTTATGGTTACATAGTCTTATAGTCAATAATTCAATCCATTTTGAGTTAACTTTTGTATGTAGTGCTAGAAAAGAGTCTTCATTCTTTTGCATGTGTATATCCAATTTTCTCAACACTCTTGAGAAGATTATTCTTCGCCCATTGAATGGTCTTGGCACCTGTCAAAAATCATTTGGCATGTATATGTAAGGGTTTATTTCTGAAGTGTTTATTCAGTTAGTCTGCGTGTTTGTCTTTATGCCAATGCCACACTGTTTTGAGTTCTGTGGCTGTATAGTAAGTTTTGAAATTGGAAGTGAGTCCTCCAGCTTTTTTTTTTAATTTAATTTTTTCAGTGTTCCAAGATTCAGTGTTTATGCACCATACCCAGTGCTCCATGCAATCCATGCCCTCCTTAATACCCACCACCAGGCTCACCCAACCCCCTACCACCCTCCTCCAAAACCCTCAGTTTGTTTCTCCGAGTCCACAGTCTTTCGTGGTTCATCTCCCCCTCCAATTTCCCCCAATTCGCTTTTCCTTTCTTTCTCCTAATGTCCTCCTTATGCTCCAGAGGTAAGTGAAACTGTATGATAATTGACTCTCTCTGCTTGACTTATTTTACTCAGCGTCACTGAGCTTCTTTCTTTATCAAAGTTGTTTTGGCTATTCTGGGTCTCCGGAGATTCCATATAAACTTTGAAGTGGGCTATTGTATTTCTGGAAAACAATGTCATTGGAATTTTGTTAGGGATTGCATTCAAACTGTAGATCATTTTAGGTGGTATTGACATCTTAAAAAGTATTAAGTCTTCCAATCTGTGAACATGGAATGGCATTTTCATTTATTAATGTCTCTTTAATTTCATTGTTTTGTAGTTTTCATTATACAAATCTTTCACTTCCTTGATGAAAATAATTCCTAAGTATTTTATTCTAGTTGATGCTAATATGTATAATTATTTTTGTAATTACTATTTCAGACTGTTCATTGTTATTGTAGAGAAATGCAACTGATTTTCATTTGGTGGCTTCATATCCTACTACCTTGCTGAGTTCATTTTTTAGTTCTAAAAGTTTTTGTGTGGAATAATTAGGTTTTCTATTTTTAAGATCATATTATCCAGAATAGAGATGATTTCACTTCTTCCTTTCCCATTTGAGTCCCATTTATTTGTTTTTCTTGCCTTATTTCTCTGGCTAGAACTTCCAGTACTATGCTGAACACAGCCAGTGAAAGCAGACTACCTTGCCCTGTTCTGGATGTCAGAAGCAAAATTTTTAGTCTTTCACCACTGAATATCAGGTTCACTATGGGATGTTCATATATAGTTTTTATTACACTGAGGCATTTTCCTTTTATTTCTAGTTTGTTAAGGGTTTTCATGAAAGGGTGTTCAATTTTGTCAAATAGGGGGTTTTTGTTTTGTTTTGTTTGCAGTGGAGATGATCATGTGGGCTTTTTCTTTTACTCTGCTAATGTGGTGTATTACATTGATAAGTATTTGTATATTTAATCACCCTTGCATTCCAGGAATAATCCAATTTGTTCATTGTGTGTAATTCACTTACATGCTGCCAAGTTTGTGTGCTAGTATTTTGTTGAGGATTTTTGCATCGATGTTAATAGGAATGTTGATGTGTAGTTTTCTTACGGTGTCTTTGTCTGGCTTTGGTATCAGGGTAATGCTGACCTCATAGAATCAAGGTGTTCTCTTCAGTTTTTTTGGAAAAGTTGAGAAGGATTGGTATTAGTTCCTTAAATGTTTGTTAGAATTCACAGTGAAGTCAAGTTTAGGGCATTTTTACTTGGGAGATTTTTTTTTTTTTAAGATTTTTATTTATTTGTCAGGGAGAGAGAGATCACAAGTGGGCAGAGAGGCAGGCGAGAGAGAGGGGGAAGCAGGCTCCCTGCTGAGCAGAGAGCCCGATGTGGGGCTCGATCCCAGGACCCTGGGATCATGACCTGAGCCGAAGGCAGAGGCTTAACCCACTGAGCCACCCAGGCGCCCCTACTTGGGATATTTTTTATCTGATTTATTAGTTGGGAGATTTTTTATCTGATTCAATCTCCTTATTTTAGTTATAGGTTTAATCAGATGTTCTATTTCTTTGTGTTTGGTAGGTTTTGTGTTTTTAGGAATTTGTCAGTTTCATCAGGTTATCAAACATGACTATAAACTATGATTCATTGTTCATAGTACTGTAGAACCAGTAGTAATAGCCTCATCTCATTTCTAAATTACCAAAAGTAATTTTTTTCTCTATCAATCGAACTAAAGATTTGTCAATTTGAGTGATCTTTTCAAAGAATCAATTTTGGTTTCATTGATTTACTCTGTTGTTTTTCTGTTCTCTATTTCTTTTATGTCTGTTCTAATCTTCTCCTAGCTCTGAGTTAAATTTTTTGTTCCTTTACTAGTTCTGTAAGTTGTAGTTAGATACTGATTTGAGATCTTTCTTGTTTAATGTGTGTATAGTTCTGAGTTTCCCTCTTAACATTGCTTTTACTGCTTTCTATAAGTTTTGATATGTTGTGTTCTAGTTTTCATTTTCCTAATTTCCTGTGTAATTTCTTCTTTGATCCACAGTTTATTTCCACAAATGTGTAAATTTACTTGTTGTTGGTTTCTAACTTCATCCTATTATACTTTGATAAGATACTTTGATAACTATCTTTCCAGAATACATTAAGACATAAATTTGTGGGGGCGCCTGGGTGGCTCAGTGGGTTAAGCCTCTGCCTTCAGCTCGGGTCATGATTCCAGGGTCCTGGGATCGAACCCCGCATCGGGCTCTCTGCTCTGCAGGGAGCCTGCTTCCTTCCTCTCTCTCTGCCTGCCTCTCTGCCTACTTGTGATCTCTGTCAAATAAATAAATAAAATCTTTAAAAAAAAAAGACATAAATTTGTGGCCTAATACATAGTCTGTCCTGGAAAATGTCCCTTGTACACTTGAGAAGAATATTCTGCATTTGTTTGATAAAATTGATAGATTGTGTTGTTCAAGTCCTCTGTTTCCTTATTTATTTCTGTCTGGTTATTCTATCTATTGTTGAGAATGAGGTATTGAAATCTACAACCATTATAGTAAAGCTATATATGTCTATGGCATATATATATGTCTATTCCTCCCTTCGATTCTGTCATTTTTTTGCTTCATATATTTTTGCTGGTCTATTATTAGATGCATAAATGTTTGTTATATTTTCTTACTTCGTTGAACCTTTTATTAATGCATAATGTCCTTTGTCTATTTTAAACTTTTTTGATTTAAAGTCTATTTTGTCTGATATAAGATAGCCACCACTCCTTTCTTTCGGTTACTATTTGCATGGAATATCTTTTTCCATATTTTCACTTTCAGTCTGTTTGTGTCTTTGAATCTAATGTGAGTCAATTTTACATAGCATATAGTTGGATTTTGTGTTTTTATTCATGCTGCAAATCTCTGTATTTTGATTGGAGAGTTTAAACCATTTACATTTAAAGTAATTAGTGATAAGGAGGGCTTTACTTCTGTCTTTGCTATTTGTTTATGCTTTTTAACTTTTTTTTTTTAATATTTTGTTTATTTGACAGACCGAGATCACAAGTAGGCAGACAGAGAGGGGGAAGCAGGCTCCCTGCTGCGCAGAGAGCCTGATGCAGGGCTCAATCCCAGGACCCTGGGATCATGACCTGAGCCAAAGGCAGAGGCTTAACCCACTAAGCCACCCAGGTTCCCCTATGCTTTGTAACTTTTTAAAAAAAGATTTTATGTATTTATTTGTCAGAGACAGAGAATGAGTGAGCACTAGCAGGGGGAGTGGCAGGCAGGGGGAGAAGCAGGGTAAGCAGGGAGCTTGAAGTGGAATGTGAACCCAGGACCCAGCAATCATGACCTGAGCTGAAGGCAGACACTTGACTAACTGAGTCACCCAGACGTCCCTGCTTTATAACTTTTTAATCATTTCCTGCATTACTATCTTCTTTTGTGTTTAGTTGATTTTTTTGGCGAAACATTTAAATTAATTTCTCATTTCCCTTTGTGTATACTCTATAGCTGTTTCCTTTGTGGTTACCATGGGGATTACATTTAACATCCTAATGTTATAACACTCCATTGTGGATTTATGCCAGTTTAACTTCATTAACATAGAAAACTCCTCTTTTATAGCTCCATCCCAACTCCTTTTAATTGTTGATGTTACAGATTACATCTTTATGCATTGTGTGCCCCAAAACACAATCTAATATTTTAATTATATTTGTCTTTTAAATTAAACAGTATGTGGAATTACAAACCAAAGTTACAATAATACTAGTTTTTAGAATAATAATTTTTAAAAATACATTGTTCTCTTAAATTATGTAAAAAAAATAGAGTTACAAATTATAGTTACAATAATAACAGCTTCTATAACTACCTGTGTATTTACTTTTACTGGAATTTCTATTTCTTCATATAACTTTGAGTTACTGTCAAGTATCCTTTCATTTTTCCCTGCAGCATTCTCTTGAAGATTTTTTCAAGTCTAGTAGCTGTGAACTCTTAGAGCTTTTGTTCACCTGGGAATGTCTTAATTTCTCCCTTACTCTTAAAGGACAGTTTTGCTAGATGCAGGATTCTTGGGTTACACCTTTTTTTTGTTGTTAAACATTTTGAATATATTAACCCACTGCCTTCTGGCCTCCAAAGTTTCTGATGAGAAATCTGTTAATGTATTAAAAATTCCTTGTATGTGATGAATCACTTATCTCTTGCTGTTTTCAATAGTTTATCTTTCACTTTCAAGAGTAATTATAATATGTCTTGTTGTGGATATATCTTTGCATTGATCTTAACTTGGAGTCTGTTGAGGTTCTGGGATGTTGATATTCATATATTTCATCAAATTTGGCATTTTTCAGCCATTATTTCTTGAGATACCTTCTCTTTCCCTTTCTTTTCCTCATCTTCTGGGACTCCCACAATGTGCATGTTGATCTCCTTACTGGGGTGCCATAGGTCTCTTCGGTTCTATTCACTTTCATTCAATCTTTTTTTCTATTTCTCAGACTTGACAGTTTCCTTTGGTTTATTTTCAGGTTTGCTGATTGTTTCTTCTACCTGTTCAATTGTGCCTTTGATTTCCACTAATAAATTGTTCCTTTCAGTTTTTCTACTTTTCAGCTTCAGAGTTTCTATTTGGTCTCTTTTTAGGTTTCATCTCTGTATTGATATTTCCATTTTGTACATCATTTCTTGACTTTCTCCATGTCTTCCTTTAATTTTTTTAGCATCTTTAAGACCGTTGTTTTAAGGTCTTTGTCTAGTAGATCTGCCATCAGGTCTTTTTCAGTTCAGTTTCTTTTGATTTATTTTTTTCCTAGAATGAGCCATCATTTCGTGTTTCTTTATATGCCTTGTTTTTGTTGTTGTTGTTGTTGTTGTTGTTGTTGTTGAAAGCTGGAAATTCAAATTTAATAATACAAGAACTCTGGAAATCAGCTTTCTTTCCTTTCCTCAGAGTTTACTATGTGTGGTATTTTTTTTTTTAATTGCTATAGTCTGTTTCTGCAGCTTACAAGGATCAGACAAGAATCAGCCTGAATTTTAAACCTAAGATCTTCTCAGTTTTCTGAGTCTGTGCCTTTCCCTGGAATGACTGGTCACTTTCTAATTTTCTCCATATATGTAGTTATTTTTGAATGTCCTAGTTTTGAATGCCTGCCTTCCAAAGGGGGGGGGGAGGGGAACAACATAGCAGGAAGGAAAAACCTTTTAAATTCCCTGGAAGTTGCTAGATGGGAAGGGCTTGCAACAATGGTGGAGGGTGGACATACAGCACCAATTGACTGCCCTCCTGTTTGTCTGTACCTCTGTGATCAGAAGCAGCAACCAACAACCCCAACACAGATCTCCTATATTTCCTGGATAGAGTCCTTTCTCTCCACCCCCACTCCCACAAGCTGTGTGCAAGTTGTTCCAGGAATATGTACACAGCTGCTGCTGCTGGGGCTGAGGTGAGGGAGTGGATAGCTAGGACTGGGCTAAGAGCCAATATTGACCCGAGTTAACCACAGTTTACCCCCCAAGCCTTCCAAGCCTTCAGTAGCTTCCAGAGTTCCAAAATAGTTAAATTAGATTCTGCCAGTGTAGTTGTCTAGGTGGGGAAAGAGATTCCTGGCACTTCCTATTCCACTTTCTTCCTGGAATCCTCTGTCTACTGCAACTTTTTAAAGGACTCATAAGCTATGATTTTCTGACTTCTCCCATTACTTGTTTCTTCACAGTATTGATAAAAACTATGGATAGAACTAGTGGTTTTGTTTTGCTTCTTAGTGGTCAGGATTCAACTCTTTTTTTTGACAATTTAACACATGATTTATTAACTTGTCAACACATTTCCGAGTTACACAGTAAGAAAAATTCTATAGCATCTGTAATTCTAGGTTAGAAGCCTGGATGAATTTGGAATGAAACTGTGCATGTTGATTAAGAAAAGTTTTTTGGGGGGCACGTGGGCGGCTCAGTTGGCTAAGCATCTGCCTTTGCCTCAGGACACGATCCTGGGATCAAGCTCCATGTTGGGCTCCCTTCTTAGTCTGCTTCTCCCCTTCCCTCTGCTTCTCTGCCTGCTTGTGCTTTCTCTCTCTCTCTCTCTTTCTCTGTGAAATAAATAAATCTTAAAAAAATATTTGAAGTCATTGAATGGGGGACATGAAAGGTCATGGATTTCAAGAGAAACTGACCTGGGTTTAATACTGGCTTAGTCAATCACTATTTGACCTTCGGCCTTGAAGTGCAGTCTTCTCATCTCTAACACAAGCAAATTGGCAAAATCTGCTATGCAAGATTGTTGTTTAAATTAGAAAAGAGAAATTGGAACATACAGGCAATCAGTAGTAGGTAACAATTTTTATAAAATACATAAAATAAAAAGTAGGTAATAATTTTTATAAAATTATTTTGATACTAAATCTCATCTGTATTATTTCCTTTATTAATCTTCTGTTTTTCTTGAGTTCTAATGAGTTTCATAATGGAGTTCATAAAAAAATTTTGAGCATACGTATTTTGCTTCTTTTAGGTCTTTCAAATGCCTTGGGAAGAGGAGTCAGAACTTACAGAGAGGGATGAAGCTGCCAGAGTCATTCAGAAGGCCTGGAAGTGTTTCCTTGTGAGTTTATTTCATTTTTTGCAACTTGATTACAATGTAATTTATATATCATAAGATTCAGCTGTTTAATAGTTTTTAGTATACTTATGGATTTGTGTACTACCCTTTGCTTTCAAAGCACACATTTTTTTAGAAGGTCAAAAAGTTAGCAATCATCTTGTTAACCTCACAAATCCTTACTAGCTCCATATCAGGGCCAGGCCCTTTGATAATGGCTATGATCAATGTAAGTATCACTAATAAGGTTATTTGGCTTTCACCTTTAAAACTTTATTTCTTGACTCAGGGATCAGGTTTTTGAGCAGGTGTTAGGGATACATTCACTCATTAAATATTTACTGAGTACCTACTTTTGAAGACAATGTTTAAATAATGAACTGTGTCTGAATTAATGCATTTATTCATCATGCTTTAGTATGGGCATAGCTGGTCCCATTGGTGTAAGGATTATTCCAATGGGATTTACCTGGTTGGGTGAGAGCCAACAGCTGAAATGACTCTGCTCTTTCCTCTGTGACAGCAGCAACATTGTCTGTGTTTGATAATTTTGTGTGAAGTGGTATGACTCTGTTTCTGGCACACAAGAATACCTTTGTATTCTTTTTATTGGCTCATCAAGTCTTGCAAAATAGCTTCCATTAGTTGTTTCTTTTGCCTCTTTCAAAGCCATAAAATCCATAAGTATTGATTTCTAATACAAAAATAATTTGCTTTCAAAATATATCCCTTTGATGGTTTCTACTAGTCTACTTATTAGCTCGGCTTAAGCTTTTCTGTTATTTGTAACTTCCTTTATCCCACATCCAAATCCAACCAACATTACTTTGTATACCTTTTATATTCCTAGCGAAGAACTTTTACAATACCTTTTTGCCCTTAAGGAGTTTTAGTAGAGAAGCCATGTATATAAACAGACAAGCGTATGTATATAAACAGACAAGCGTGTGTATATGTGTATCTTAACAAGATGGTGGACTGAGCACACATCTTTACTTTTTGTCCGTGCAGAACCCTATTAAAATGACAATACACAGAAAGTTAACCCATACCAGAGAGAAGGGACTTCATGAGCAGATTAATTTTATCTCATTTTTGGAAAACCAAAAATAGATTGTTACATCCCTTTGGATAGAACTGTGTAGAAGACTTGCCTCGCCACACTTCAGAGGGGCTCCAGTGAGAGAGCTGGTTTGTCACTGGGACCCTAGAAAGCCTATCCATTCAGAGTTAGCAATTTGAAAGAACTGGAAGGAGAATGACCGTAGGCAAGGGGTTTAAGTGTATGTAGGACAGCTGTGACAGTTGTCTGCCCTGTCACTTCAAGCCCCAAAGCAGCAGGTAGATGGATATTTACCATAGGTCAAAAAATTTGCTCATAGATGGATATGTACTCTAAGGGGGAAAAACCCTGATGACTTGTCTCTTTTTTAAAAAATTAAATGAACTATTTGGAAAAGCTAATTCTTTTGCAGATTTGGCGCTCCACAGTAAAAGTCTCTTAATTTTAGTATTTGAAAGACACCCTGCTTGATTGCTGGCTACCTAACCATACCCCCGCCAAAAGTCTGTTGATTATCTGATTCCACACATATTACAAAGCTCCCAGACCATCTTCCCATTCGTGTGTGAGAACAATGGCGAAATAAGAGACTTAAAAAAGCCCAGGATACTCCCAACTAGTTCCCCTGAAGAACTGACACAGACCTTCATTCTTTTTTTTTTTTTTAAAGATTTTATTTATTTATTTGACAGAAATCACAAGCAGGCAGAGGCAGGCAGAGAGAGAGGAGGAAGCAGGCTCCCGCTGAGCAGAGAGCCTGATGCGATGCGGAGCTGGATCCCAGAACCCTGGGATCATGACCTGAGCTAAAAGTAGAGGCTTTAACCCACTGAGCCACCCAGATGCCCCCAGACCTTCATTCCTAAGTATTAATGCACAAGCAAGGATCAACTGATATTTAAGAGAAATAAATGATGTTAAAAAAAGAGAGAATGAGAAAGGAAAAAATGAAGGAAATAAAAATGGTGATCAGTTTAGTTAAGATCAGTATGTTGAATGGCTCTAAGGGGGTATATTTGGAGATAAAATGGTACCTCCTGCAACAGAAGGTATAACTGCACAGTTACGTTTGAAAAGTGTTTAGAAACTGAAAAGAAGCTAACCATGGAAGCCATGGTTCAAATATAAGGATAATTAAAATAGTTCTGAGATTCAAAGAGAACACATTTGATCTTAAGTCTAGAAACATTCTGTTTCAGGTGGTTTAGAGGATGACTTCTAAATAAGGAAGTGTCATTTTAACATATTACATGGCCCTATAAATGAATAATCTGCAGAGTCAAACTAATGTAAATGAAGGTATTTTCTTACATTTGAATATTTTAACCCACTGATCCACCCAGGTGCCCCAACATTTGAATATTTTAGATCAAAATAATGTATTTTTAAGTAAAATAGTGTAGAAGAACTTACAAATAAAAGCACTTCTTTTAGCCCCTCCTAGTCTTCTCTACCCTCATATCCTTAAGGCAACCACTTTTAACCATTTTTTGTTTTAGATCTTTAGTAGTAATTTCTGTGTTTCTGCATAATACGCTTGGATAATTATCTTTTATTTACCAACTTTAGAAGTGACCTGTTGACTTTCTGCAAAGAAAATTGAGAGCTTATCTTGCTTATCCCTTACACAGTACCATGTGGGATTATTTTTTTAGTTCCTCTATTTGTTACCTTCTTTCTTTCTTATGTTTGTTGTTGTTACCTTCTTTCTTTAAAGGATATTTAAGCCTTTGTTTCTTGTTCCATCATGCTAACATGACATTATGTGACTTCTTATTATATATGATGAGGATATAAATATCCCTACCCCACTCTTTTTAACCTATGCTCCCAATCTTCAAATCCACAAATCCCATCACATCTACTATTACACTGCCAATATTCATTTGGAGGAGTCTCTCAGATATCCTGAACAGAAGTCCTTTATTGAATATGTGTGTTGCAGATATTTTCTTCAGACTGGCCTCATTTCATTCTTTTTTTTTTTTTTAATTCAGTCAATCAAGTTTGTTTTTTTTTTTAAAGATTTTATTTATTTATTTGTCATAGAGAGAGAAGCGAGAGCGAGCACAGGCAGACAGAGTGGCAGGCAGAGGCAGAGGGAGAAGCAGGCTCCCTACCAAGCAAGGAGCCTGATGTGGGACTCCATCCCAGGACGCTGGGATCATGACCTGAGCCGAAGGCAGCCGCTCAACCAACTGAGCCACCCAGGCGTCCCGCCTCATTTCATTCTTAAAGGTGTTTTTTGATAATGAGAAGTCTTGAGTTTTCATTAAATCCGATTTATCACTTGTTCTTTATGGTTAGTGTTTTCTGAGCCCTGTTTAAGCAATATTTGCCTACGGGCACCTGGGTGGCTGTCAGTTAAGTGTCCAACTCTTGATTTCGGCTTAGGTCATGATTTCCTTGTAGTGAAATCAAGCCTCATGTCGGGCTCCACACTCAAAGTGGAGACTGCTTGAGATGCGCTCTCTCCCTCTGCCCTCCCCTCTTCGTGCTGTCCTTCTCTCTCTAAAATAAGTAAATAAATCTTAAAAAAAAAAAAAAAAAAAAAAGAAAAAAGAAATGTTTGCCTAAAGAGGTGACATTGCCTCATAAGAAGACCAACTAGCCACTATCCGTAGAAAGCATTCTTATGAAAATCCCAGAGCCAAGGACCAGAGAGACAAGGACCACATTAGAAGGATAAGAGGAGGGTTTTAACTTTGATCACATCACTTGGCACAAGGCAGCCCTAAGGAGCCCACTGGGCCTTTCCTTTCCCCAGTGGGGAATGAGATCCCAAGGTGGACACCTGACTCACCCAGCACAGTATTACATGTCAAATATTTGAAATAAATCTGAGGGGAGTGTTTATGTAACCTGAAGCCAGAAGATATCCTTCTGTTTTTTTGTTTTTGCTTTTGTTTTTTTTTTTTCCTAGAGGCTTAGTTGCTTTAGTTGTAGATTGAGATCCAGTATCCATCTCAAATTAATGTTTGTGTATGATGAGAGGTATGGACAAAGTTCTTTTTTTTTTTTTTAAAGATTTTATTTATTTATTTGACAGAGAGAGAGATCACAAGCAGGCAGAGAGGCAGGCAGAGAGAGAGAGGGAAGCAGGCTCCCCGCTGAGCAGAGAGCCCGATGCGGGGCTTGATCCCAGAACCCTGGGATCATGACCTGAGCCGAAGGCAGAGGCTTTAACCCACTGAACCACCCAGGGGCCCCAACAAAGTTCATTTTTTACTTTATGGATAACCAAATGATTAAGTACCTTTACTGAAAATGCCATCATTTCCATAGTAAATCACAGTGGTGCCTTTGTTTAAATCATGTAATCATATATGTGAAGTGTTTCTATAGTCTCTGTTCAGTTGTGTTGGTCTATTTGTCTTTATTTGAGTCAATACCACACTGTCTTAGTAACTGTAGCTTTATCAGAAGTATGGGTATATGGCAGTACAGTCCTCCAACTTTGATGTTCTTCATGATTGTCATAGTTATTCTAGAGCTTTTGCATTTCCATGTAAATTGTAGAATCAATTCATTAATGAAAAAAAATTATTATGGAGATTATATAATTAGAATTAAATTGAATCAGTAGATCAGTTTGGGAGAAAACTGAATTTTTCTACACTGAGTTTTCATGAACATGGTACATATCTTTATTTATTAGATCTTTAAAATTTTTTCTCCCAGGGATGCCTGGGTGGCTTAATTGGTTAAGTGTCTGCTTTCCACTCAGGTCATGATCCTGGAGTCGTGGGATCAAGTCCTGCATTGGGCTCCCTGCTCGGGGGAAATCTGCTTCTCCCTCTACCTGCTGCTCTTTCTCTCTCTGACAAATAAATAAAAATCTTCAAAAAAAAAATTTTTTTTTTTTTCTCTCCAGGATGTTTTTTAGTTCACAGTGTAGAAGTCTTAAACATCTTTCATTTTACTTCTGGGTATTTGACATTTCTTGACACCACTGTAAGTGGTATTATTTTTAGATTCTATTTTCTGATTGTTCATTTCTAGTTTATAGAAATGTAGTTTATTTTTACCTGCTGACCTAATATGCACTTATTTCTAATTGCTTTTTTATAGATTCCTTTGGATTTTCCACTTAAGTATGTCATCCTTGGATGATAACTTTTACTTTTTTCTTTGCAAACTTTATACCTTTTGTTTCTTTATTGCACTGATTAGACCCTCCAGTGCAAGATGGAATAGAAGCAGTAATTGTGGATATTCTTGCCCTTTTATTGAACACAGAAGACATGTAATATTCCACCATTAGTTAAGATGTTACTTGTAGTTTTTTTGTAAAAACTTACCATCAGTTTGGAGAATTTAACTTTATTCCTAGCTTACTTTTTATTCTTGTTGTTATGAAAACTCTGGGTGTTGAATTTTATCAAATGCTTTTGCTGTGTTTACTGTATGATCATTTGGTCTGTTTTCTTCATTCTTTTTATGTGGTGAATTTCATTGATTGATATTCAAATGTTAAACCAGCCTTGCATTCCTGGAAAAAATTCTACTTCACTGATGTTTTATTACCCTTTTGATATATCCTGGATTTGATCTGATAAACGTTATTGACACAAATGAACAAACCTGTTAGAATTTCTAGGAAAAAAAGAGTTTCATTCAAGCCCAAGTTAGAACAGATGTCCTGGATACAATCTTCACAAAGAAGAGAGTGCTTTGATAAGGGAGAACATTTGGTGTAAGGCTGTATTCATTTTATACATAAAGAGTTACAAATTATTAGACAAAGAACATTTTAGGAAGTTGCAGACCTTAAGTTTCCTGTATATGCAGGGCTTAGACTTCAGTTTTAGAGGAATCAGGGAAGTTCCTTCTTTCTCTTTCATGTTCAGAATGTTCCTTTCTGGTTATTCTCTTTAACAAAGCAGATATACAGTGTGTACTCAGGGAAGAAATAGAATCCATGCTTTGAAGTTTTGCCTAGTTACTTTCACCTTGGTAAATGTTAAGGTGTAGCCTCCCCAGAGTCCAGGAACAGGACCCATAGGCATTAAAAATAGAAATTTCTTTTATCAACTTTCATTTAGGATTTTTGCGAATTTGCTCATGAATGTAATTTTTATTTTTTGTCATATCCTTCTCAGCTGTTGATATCAAGATTATGCTGGCCTAATAAAGAGAGTTGGGAAGTACTTCTGTTATATTATCTGAAAGAATTTGTGTGATTAATGCTATTTCTCCTATTAAGAGGAGAATACGTTGTTAAAATATTGTGTGTAGGAGTTTTCTTTATGAAAAATTTCTAATTAGGGATTCCATTTCTTTAATAATACAGGACTATTCAAAACTGTATTTCTTATGCCCATTTTGATGTTTCTTTTCAAGGAATCTGTCCATTTTCTTAAAATTGTCAAATTTATTTGCCTAAAATTGTTTATAGTCTCCTCTCACTATACTTTTAATGTGTATAAGATCTGGGGTGATTTATATTGCTCATATGTGTTTTCTCCTTATTTTTCTATATCTGTCTTAATCTTTAATAAAAGAAAAAGCCTGGTTTTGGCTTTGTTGGCTTTCTGTTTTAACTCTACATTTCATTAACTGGTGATCTTTATTGTGTTTTCCTTCATTTTTTGAGGGAGTTTGATTTGCTGTTCTGTTTCACACTTCTTAAGAGGGAACATTAGATCTTAGATTTACACATTTATTCTTTTTTTTTAAAGATTATTTATTTGACAGACAGAGATCTCAAGTAGGCAGAGAGGCAGGCAGAGAGAGAGGGAAGCAGACTCCCTGCTGATCAGAGAGCCCGATGCGGGGCTCAATTCCAGGACCCTGAGATCCTGACCTGAGCCGAAGGAAGTGGCTTAACCCACTGAGCCACCCAGGCGCCCCCATTTATTCTTTTTTAATAATATATGTATTTAAAGCTATTAAGTTCTCCCTGAGCATTCCCTTAGGTATATCCCACAGGTTTTGATATGTCATATATTTATTACATTTCAGTTTAAAATATTTTATAATTTCCATTGTGATTTTTTTTGATCCATGATTGATTGATTTTAAGGATTTTATATTTAAGTAATCCTTCCACCCAACATGGGGCTCAAACTCACAACCCCAAGATCAAGAGTGCATGCTCTACCAAATGAGCCAGCCAGGCGTCCTGACCTGTGAGTTATTTAGAAGTGTGTTGTTTATGGGTTCCTGGGTGGCTCAGTGTGTTAAGTCACTGCCTTTGGCTCAAGTCATGATCTCAGGGTCCTGGGATAGAGCCCCACATTGGGCTCCTCGCTGGGTAGGGAGTCTGCTTCTCTCTCTCCCCTTCCCCTTGCTTGTGCTTTATCTCTCAGATAAATAAATGATTTTTTGGAAAAGTATGTTGCTTAATTACCAAATATTTAGGAGTTTTCTAATTACCTTTCTGTTATTGGTTTTCAGATTTAATTCCACTGAAGTCAGTTATTTATATGATTTCAATAACTTGAAATTTGTTGAAACTTGCCTGGCCTAGAAAAAGTCTATTTTTGGAAATGTTCCATGTGAATGTGAGAAAAAAAATGTATACTGACATATTTAGGTCAAATTAGTTAATCATTTTATTCACATCTTTGGTAGCTATGTTAATCCATTTGGGCTATTATCACAAAGTACAATAGACTGGGTAGATTATAAATAACCAAAATCTATTCCTTACAGTTCTGGATTCTGGAAAGTCTAAACTCATGGCACCAGCAGATTTGGTGTCTGGTAAGGATCCACTTTCTAGTTATAGGTGAACAGTTGTCTTCTTGCCATGTCCTCATGTAATGGGAGGGGTCAGGGATCTCTCTGAGGCCTTTTTTTTTTTTTTAAGAGAAAAGGGAGGGCTAGAGGGAGAGGGAAAGAGAGAATCTTAAGCAGGCTCCATGCTCAGCATGGAGCCCAACATAGGGCTTGATCTCACAACCCTGAGATCATGACCTGAGCTGAAATCAAGGGATGCTTAACCAACTGAGCCACTGAGGTGCCCCTGAAACAATCATATGGTTTTTATCCTCTCTCTTGTTGATGTGATGTTTCACATTGATTTTTGAATGTTGAATCACCTTTGCAACCCAGGAATAAATCCCACTTAATCGTTGTGAATTATTTTTTTAATTTATACTGGGACTCAGTTTGCTAATATTTTGTAGAGGGTATTTGCATCTGTGTTCATCAGAGATATTAGCCTATAGTTCTCTTTTTCAGCAATATCTGTCTGGTCTTGATATCAAGGTAATGCTGGCCTCATAGAATGAATTTGGAAGTTTTTTTCCCTCTTCTTTTTTGGAATAGTTTAGAAAAATAGGTATTAACTCTTCTTTAAATATTTGGTAGAATTTGCCCGTGAAACCATCTGGCCCCGGACTTTTGTTTTGTGGGAGTTTTTGATTACTGATTCAATTTCTTTGCTGGTTATCAGTCTGTTGACATTTTTTGTTTCTTCTTGTTTCAGTTTTGGGAGCATATATGTTTCTAAGAATTTCTCAATTTCTTCTAGATTGTCCAATTTGTTGGCATATAGTTTTTCACAATATTCTCTTATAATCCTTTGTATTTCTGTGGTGTAAGCTGTTATTTCTCCTCTTTCATTTCTGATTTTGCTTTGAGTCTTCTCTCTCTCCCTCTCTTTATTTATTCCTTCCTTCCTTTCTTCCTTCCCTTCTTTCTTTCCTTCCTTTTTTCTTTCTTTCTTTCTCTTTTTCTTTCTTTTTTATGAGTCTAGCTAAAGGTTTATCAATTTTGTTGCTCTTTTCAAGGAACCAGCTCCTGATTTCATTGATCTACTCTACTGGGGGTTTCCCCCCCAGGTTTTAAAACTTTTATTTGCATATTAAAAAATTGTGCATTCCAATAATTTAAATCATTTGAACAACAAAAAAAATGGCACTTCACAGCTTCTAGGACATGTTGGACCAGCTTTCACTGTTGTCCCACCCAGCTTCTTTGTTCACCAGCATACAGGTTCTTTTCCTTCCCTGACAGCCAGATAGGTAGATGAGCATGGCAGGTGTCTTCCTTGTGGGTAGTTATGTTTTGATGTGAGCTGCACCATTGCCACAGGCAGTTGCCGTGGGATTTTACATTGTCATACTGGTGGTGTGGGTTACTTCTGTTAGAATTGATCTGAGTTGATGTAAGCATAGTGAGGCAGAGCAGACTTTTACCAAGAGTTACTGAGGGTTTGTGGGGGGCATAGGGCATAAGGAGAGTGTTACCAAAGAAATAGTTTTCTGAGATAGAATTGTTTGGAGTAGTCTGCCTAAATATTGTGCTAACGTGAATAGTAGATCGGGTTTGTAAGTCAGTGGCATTACTATAGGAATGAGGTTCTGTAATGATAGTAAGATAATAATTATTTAGTGCTTTTTTGTGCCAGAAGTTGTTCTTGGAGCTTTACAAATATTAACTCATCAATTCTTCACCACAGCTGTATGAGATACCCACTGTCATTCTGGTCGTTCAGCTGAGAAACTGAGTGGACAAGCTAAGCAGCTTGTCCACGGCTTGTCCACGGTCACATGGTTAATGGGAACCCAGATAATACTGTGCCAAACTCCATGTTCTTAACCAGCAGGCTGTTTTGTCTTTCTCCTGATTTACTCTGGCTGCCTAGAAGTGACTCTACCAACATTCTGGGTATTTGATTTATAGTTGCTAATGTAGTTCCACTATTAAGGGTAAAACTGTTTGTGAGAATAAAACCGGTATTGCCTAGCTTGCCAGAGCAAACCCTGAGTGGATAAGATTTCTAAAATCTAGTTTATATACATAAAGTCTATTTTTACAGTTTTTACTGATTTTGCCCTAGTTAGGCACAGAGCTTTAATTAGAGGTAGAAAATCCAGTTTTGACAATAGAATCTTATGTGCTTGAACCTTTAGAATGTCGCTGTATTCCAACACTATAAAGGACTGATTGATATCAGAAGACAAGGGGAGCCACGTCAGATAGTGAAATATATTGATCCTAAAGAGGTGAGCATGGTATTTATTCATGCGGCATTTGTTTTTTCCCTGCAAAATGTGTGAGTGCTCTATAAATGTGTTTGTGTTTCTTTTTAAAAACTTTCTTGAAGTGTGACCCACACATGGAAAAGTTCATAAAACAAAAATGTGCAGCTCGGTGGGTCCTCACAATCCCCCTGTGCAGCAATCACCCAGATCAGAGTCTCAGACAGACCCATGGCTTGTGGCACTCTGTACACCTCTGCACGTTGCAGCCAACTCCCTGCTCCCAAAAGGCAACCACTAGGTTGAATTGAAGCTTTGTTGTTGTTTTTTTCCAGTCTTCTCTGTTTTTGAACCACGTGTAAATAGAATCCTCTGGTGCGCTTCGCTATCTTATTCAACCTTGCCTTCGTGTCGCTGAATTTTATTCATTTTCTAAAAAATAATGATGGTTATTTAATTTTATGAATATACTACTGTTTATTCATTCTACAGTTGATTGACATTTGTGTTGTTTTTCCAGTTTGAGTCTGCTACAAAGACTGCTTTTGGGAAAATATTCATCTGTCCTGTGTACGTGTGCATGGATTTCTGCTCCACCCAGAAATGGAATTTCAAATTCTTTTCCAAAGTGACTGTACAATTTGTATTAACCATCATTAGTCTTTTGGAATTCTTGGTGCTCTGCATCCTTACCAATGCTTAATATTATAAGCTTTTTAAGAACAGTCCTCCCTTTAGACATACTTAAAGTTTTGGTCCCAGCGCCTGCCTTCTTAGTTCTCTATCTGAGGCTTTGGGCTGAGGTCTTCAGGCCCCTGTGCAGTCCCACTCTGAGTGAGTCCATGCACACTCTCCTTCCTACTCCCCTCCCATTCACACCTCGGGGTCCATACAACTGCTGGAGCCTGTTGAAAGTCAGGACTCCCTCAGCAGTGAGAGGACACCCATGTCTGTGCTGCTCGGCCTCATTCTCAACACTGCAGGCTGGGGGGTGGGGGATGGACCCGGGGGAATCGTTGCCTCCTCCACTGTTCAGGGCTCCAACTCTTACGTATTACCACTACAGTAAGTGACTAAAAGCTTTCTTTCCCTTTCTGCTTGTTTCCTTCATTGGCTCTTCTGACACCCGACACCTCAACAACCGCTCTCCCAGGTCAGCTGAGCTCCTGACATTTTTTTTTTTTCATGTCTTTTATGTGTATATTGTCTTACTCTTCCAGGCTTTAAGCAGTTCTTTATGTGTTCTTCAAAAAACCCTTTGTTGGTTTTCTGTGCTGCACATGACATTTTTCATTCTGTGATTTGACTTGTCACTTTTATGGTCTTCCCACCCTTTTTTTTTTTTTTTAAATCGTGAAAATTTTCAAACATATACAGAAGTAGAAAGAGTAAAGTAATAAATCACATGTACCCATCCCCTAACTTCAGCAATTAGCAATTTATAGCCAGTCCTGCCTCATCTACATTCCCTCCCTCTTTCCCCAATCCCTAGGTTAATATTTTGAAACGAGACTTCATTATTGTGGTGAACAGTGTTTTGGTGAACAGAGTTCTTAATTTTAAAGTAGTTTAAATTATCAACCTTTTTGTATATGGTTGGTGCTTTTTATAAACTGCACTAATCCTGAAGTCATAAAAGTATTTTCCTATATTATATATAAACTTTACCAGTTTGCTTTTTCATATTTAGATCAGCAGTACATGTGGGGTTGATATTTTGTGTATGGTATGAAGTAGAAGTCACTTTCATATTCTTCCCTATATATATCCAAATGATGAAACACTATTTTTTTTTAGAGATTTTATTTATTTATTTGACAGACAGAGATCACAAGTAGGCAGAGAGGGAAGCACAGAGAGGAGGGGGGGCGGGGGAAGCAGGCACCCTGCTGAGCAGAGAGCCCAATGCAGGGCTCCATCCCAGGATCCTGACTCCATGACCTGAGCCTAAGGCAGAGGCTTAACCCACTGAGCCACCCAGGCTCCCCAGAAACACTATTTTTTAAAAAACATAGTCCTTTCTCTACTGCTCTCCATGCCACTTTTATAATAAATCAAGTAACCATTTTTGTATGGGTCTGTTGATGCATTTTCTGTTCTCTTCCATCGTCTGTTTTCTACCCTTGTCATAATTATTATAGGTTTGTATTAGTATAGGTTTAAAACAAGTGTTTTTTATGATAGAAGAGTACTCCCATTTTGTAATTCTTCAAAAAGACACTTCCAAGGTATTGTTAGGTGCTTTGTATTTCCATGTAAATTTTAGAATTAAGTTGTCAGTTTATACACATAAAATCCTCCACCACTGGGAAAATAGTGGACTAGGGAGCTCTTCGAGTAACTGTTAGAATCACCTTTACTGGAATTCTGGAATCCAATAAAGGAAACATAGGGCCACTAAGAGTGTGCTTCTTGAAGAAAAAGCCTGCTAAATTCATGAGGAAGCTTTGTCATGTTTGTGTTCACCCACCCAGCATGCCTCCTGCCTCCTGCCTCAGCTTGTTGGTAGCTATGGAGACAAACATTTACATTCTTGGTTTGGCTTTCTAGGGCCAAGGGGTCAACTAGAGATCTTATTCTCAAAAATTGTTGTTGTGGACTTTGACCTCTCTGGCAGTTGCTTTAGGGACCTGCACAGAGGCTTGCCTTTGTTTCTCCTCACCGCCAGGCACCCCCAGGGCTGGGCCAACTCCCTGCCCACAGACAAGATACAGGGGGTGCCAGACAGGTCAAGAACAGGCAGACCCAGAGCCTGGGAAGGACAAGACTGAGGATGAACATACAGGGTGTCTGAATAAATAGAGAGTATATTAAAAAATAAATTAGTGATTGTCAGGTGCTGGCTGGGGAGGGAGAGAATGGGGAAATGGGGAGTGACTGCTTAATGGGTATGTGGGTATGGGGTTTCCTTTGGAGTAAAAAAAATATTCTGGAAATAGACAGTGGCTAAACAATGTTGGGAATGTATCAGATGCACTAATGGTAAATTTGTGTTGTGTGTATTTGACACTATTTATTTTATTTTTTAGAGCGAAAGAGTGGCAGGAGAGGGGCAGAGGGAGAGAGAGAAAATCTTAAGCAGACTTCATGCCCATTGTGGAGCCTGATGTGGGGTGCAATCTCACAACCTTGAGATCATGACCAGAGCCAAAACTGAGAGTCAGATGCCTAACTGACTGAGCCACCCAGGTGCCCCTAACAAAATTTTTAAAAATGTTTTAAAAAATATTTTGGAATTTTAATTGGGATTTTATTGAATATTAATATCAGTTTGAGGAAAATGGACTTCTCAACTCTTTTGAGAGCTCCAGTCCATGAACATTTGTAGGAAACATGGTGATGTACTGCCCCGATTCCTCTTCACAAGGAGAGTTAGTACGCAGTTCAATCCCAGGGGCTGTGATGAGCAGAGAGCCTCCAGCTCTGAGCATCTTGCTTCTACCTTATCTGGGTATAAGTCAGGTATTTCCAGGTCAGTTCATATCCAGTAACCAAGCAGTGTAGGGTAGAGTAGGGAAGGGGGCATAAAGTCTGACCTGAGGTAGTCCAGTTTGGCAATATTCACTCTAGAAGCCCTGGGCTTGGATCGCTCTGCATAGTAACACAAACTCATCCTTCCTCTTCTTTTCTAGGTGTTGATCCCTTATTAACATGGGGCACCCAAATGTCGTTTCAGTATCTTCTTCTGGAAATCCCAATCCATAACATTATTTAGTTCTATAATTTCTCTCAACAATGCTTTATAGTTTTCTGTGTAGAGAATTTGCACATTCTTTCATAGATTTAGACCTTGCTTTTTCAAGCTCTTTTTAAATAGTAATTAGAAAATTTTTACTAACTTTGGGGCACCTGAGTGGCTCAGTTACTTGAGTTTTGGCTCAGGTCATGATCTAATGGTTAATGGGGTTGAGCTCCACTTCATCGTTGGGCTCCATGCTCCGTGGAGAGTCTACTTGAAGATTCTTTGTCTCTGCCCCTCCTCCCACTCATGAACATTCTCTCACTAAAATAAATAAATCTTTAAAACAAAATTTTTTTTTACTGATTTTTGTTGCAAATACATAGGAAGACAAGTAATTTTTGTTTCTTAGCTTTGTTTCAGCAACTTTGCTCCCTCATTTATTAATTCCAATAATTGGTGCATAGATTCTTTTGGATTTTCTACATGAACAAGCATGCCAAATTCAAATAATGAGTTTAGTTTTTCCCTTTCCAAATATACAATTTATTTATTTTTCTTATACTTGCGCATTAACTGGAGCCTTCAGTAAATTGGTGAATACAACTGGTAACCACTGCCATTCATGATTTCAAAAGGAGAGGGCTCAACAATCCATCAAGTATATGGTATGCTATAGGTTTTTGTGTAGAAAACTTATCTTAGAAAGTTCCCTTCTCTCTTTAAGCGAAAACAAGTTTTTCCCCCAATCCAAAAAATGGATGTTAAATTTTATGACATTTCTCTGCTCTTATTGAGATATTATTATTTTACTTGAATGTTAAACTACTTAGCATTTCTGGAATATACACATTTTGGTCAAAATGTCTTATCCTTTTCAATATGACTGAACTTGGTTTGCTAGTACTTTGCTTAAATTTTTGTACCTACATTCAGGCAGACCATGTAATTTACTTTCTTATATTGTTTCTGTCAGATTTTGGTATCACATTTAGTTGGCATAGTAGCACAAGCTGAGAAATGTTCCTTCTCGTATTGTGTGTTCTTTCTTCTGTAAATGGAAGGATTTACCAGGGAAGCCAGAAGTTTACTTGGTGGAAAGATTCTAAATTACAGAATCAGTTTATAGTTATAGATCTATTCCTATCTTATATTTATTTTTGTGCTAGATTTGGTAAGTTGTACTTTTCTGGAAGTTGCCCATTTCACTTAAATTTTCAAGTTTATTTACTAGAATTATTTATAATATTCTTGAATGATCTTTATAATGATTCTTTAATGATCTATTATAGTTTCTCCTTATTTTCTGCCTATTCACTTTCTTTCTTTCTTCCCTCTTAATTGTATTTATTGAAGTATAATTAACATACACTGTTACATTACTTTCAAATTTACAACATACTGATCCCACAATTTTACATATTAGTCAGTGCTCGTCAAGATAAGTGTAGTGTAGTCACCATACTATATCATTACAGTGTTACTGACTATGTTCCCTATGCTGTAGTTTTCATCTCCATGACTTATTTATTTTAAAACTAGAATTTATACCTCTTAATTCCCTTCATCTATTTCACTCATCCCTTCATACATCTCCCCTCTGGAAACTACCAGTTGGTTCTCTGTATTTAAGAGTCTTGAGAGAGCAGGAAGATGGCAATGGAGTAGAAGGACCCTAGGCTCGTCTCATACCACCAATACAAGTAGATGACTATCAAAATATCCTCAATACCCTAGAAATCAACCTGAAGAGCAACATAACAAATTCCACAACTAAAGGAAGAGAAGCCACATTGAAGAAGGTAGGAAGTGCAGAGACATGGTTTAGAGGAAAAATAGTTCACAGGTGCTGTGAAGTGAGCCGTGATCATGGAGAAGGGCAAGAACATACAGGGGAACACACAAGGAAAATGTTTCCCCAAAGCTATTGGCTTGGAAAATGAGAGGGACTGAATTTTGTGTGTTCCTTAACCACCAGGGCTTAAAGTTGAGTTTTAAAGGTCATCAGGCTTGGCTGGGGTAGAGCCTGGAAGGCACTGCTACTCCTGGAGAAAAGGCAGGCAGACAGCCCAGGAGCAGACAACCTGGAAACAGCAATCTTAAGAATACCTAAGGCACTCAAGGACTGATGATTTGGTCTTCTCAGAGTGTGTCCCTCAGAGGCAGCATTCACAGAGATACTTCTCTGGGAACAAAGGAGCTGGCCAACACCATTTCCCAACCCTGCCCCTCAGCATAAACACAGAGCCACCTTTGGGAAGTAGTGCAGCACTGATACTGGCTGCCTAACTTGCATACACCAAGTCTTACACCACTCCTCACCCCCTGGCCCTGGTGGAGCTGTCCTTCTCAGTCACACTTGTCTCAGTCCCAGTGTGGTGGACCTCTCCCCCAAAAAGACCAGCACAAACTCCTGCTCATACAATGTCTTCCTACCAGAGTTTTGCAGGGCTTCAGTTCTGGTGGAGGTGATAATGGGTTTCATTTCAGAAGCAGATCTAGAGCACACCTAGTTAAAAGTCTCCACATTCAGGCCAGGGACCAAACCCTTCCCATAGCAAGCAAGGAGAGCCTCTTGCCTAAAGGACAAAGCAGAGAACATGACAGCAGAATGCATAAAACACACACTGGAGATATTCCCTGAAGTACCAGACCCTGGATACTGTAGAGCCTCTTCTTCATAAGGCCATTACTTTTAGGAGCAGGAGACATAACTGGCTTTTCTAACACAGCAAATAAGGCAGAGACTTAGACAAAATGTGAAGACAGAGGAACTTATCCCAAATGAAGGAACAAGGTAAGGCTACTGCCAGAGATCTAACTAAAACAGATATAAGTAACATGCTTGATGGAGAATTTAAAGTAATGATCATAAGGATACTCCCTAGGCTTGAAAAAAATAATTTAAGACCTCAGTGAGACCCTTACCACAGAGAAAAGAGTTAAAAAAGAATCCAAGATGAAGAGTACAATACACAAGATTAGAAACACACTTGATGGGCGCCTGGGTGGCTCAGTGGGTTAAGCCGCTGCCTTCGGCTCAGGTCATGATCTCGGGGTCCTGGGATCGAGTCCCGCATCGGGCTCTCTGCTCATCGGGGAGCCTGCTTCCCTCTCTCTCTCTGCCTGCCTCTCTGTCTACTTGTGATCTCTGTCTGTCAAATAAATAAATAAAATCTTAAAAAAAAAAAAAAAGAAACACACTTGATGCCATGAACAGTAAGCTGGAAGAAGCAGAGGAATGAATTAATGACCTAGAAGACAAAGTAATGGAGAGCAATAAAGTTGAACAAGAGAGGACAATTATGCAACATGAGAAGAGACTCAGGGAACTGAATGACTCCAATAAACATAATAACATTTGTATTATTGGAATACAAAAGGAAGAAGAGAGAGAAAGGGGGCAGAAAATTTATTTGAAAAAAATAATAGCTGAAAACTTCCCTAATATGGAGAAGGAAACTGACATCCAGATATAGGAGGCACAGAGAACTCCCATCAAAATCAACAAAAGCAGGCCAACACCAAGACATAATTAATTTGCAAAATATAATGATAAGGAAAAAAAAAAAGCTTAAAAAACAGCAAGACAAAAGAAGTCCTTAACTTCTTATAAAGGAAATAAGGGAAAACCCATAAAGATAGCGGGAGATTTTTCAACAGAAGCTCGGCAAGCGAGAAGAGAGTGGCATGATGTATTCAAAGTGCTGAATGGGAAGAATCTGCAGCCAAGAATACTCGATGCAGCAAGGCTGTCATTCAGAATAGAAGGAGAGATGAAGAGTTTTTCAGACAAACAAAAACCAGTGGAGTTCATTACCACTGCAAGAAATATTAAAGCAATTCTTTGGAAAGTGGAGGCCAAAAGTGATGGTATAAAGGCAGGAAACACGAAAGCAGTAAAAATTAATATTTCTCTAAAAAAATTGAACACCTCACATAAAAAGGATATAAAATATAATAACATATACCTAAAATGTGGGAAGGAGAGGGGAAACGAATGGGTTCCAATTTAAGTGGCCACCAACTTAATATAGGTTGCTGTCTGAAGAAGTTATATACAAATCTAATTGTAACCATGTATTGAAAACCACGAATAAACATCCAACGAATATAAAGATAGACAATAAACATCCAACAAATATAGAGAAAGAAATCCAAATATCTTACTGAAGAAAATCAGCAAAACATGAAAGGAAGATAAAAAGGATCAGAGAAAATTTCCAAAAACAACCACAGAACAAATAATAAAATGGCTGTGTGTGTGTGTGTGTGTGTGTGTGTGTGTGTGTCAGAATGGTTAAAATAAGACCCATCTTATTGCTGTATACAAGAGATTCATTTCAAACCTAATGATGTCTGCAGATTGAAAGTGAGAGGATGGAGAAACATCTGTTGTGCAAATGGGTGTCAAAAGAAAGAGGGAGGAGCAATATTTATATCAGACAAATAGACTTTAAAACAAAGACTGTAACCAGAGGTAAAAGAAGGACACTATATCCTAATAAAGGGGATAATCCAGCAAGAAAAACAATTGTAAATATTTATGCCCCCAACATGGGAGCACCAAATATATGAAACAGTAACAAACATAAAGGAACTCATTGATAATGTTGTAGGTAATAGTAGAGAACATTAACACCCCATGTACGTCAATGGACAAATCATCTAAAAAGAAAATAAACAGGGAAACAATAGCTTTGAATGACCAACTGGACCAGATGAACTTAACAGATATATACAGAACATTCCATCCTAAAATAGCAGAATATACATTTTTCTCAAGTGCACGTGGAACACTCACCAGAGTGGATCACATTTTAGGTCACAAAACAGGCATCAACAAATACAGAAAGATTGAAGTCATGCCACACACCTTTTCTGATCACAATGCTATGAAACTAGAAGTCAGCCACAGGAAAAATGAAATGACCACAAATACATGGAATTTAAACAACACACTACTAAGTCATGAATGGGTCAAACAGGAAATTAAAGAAGGTTGGGGGAACCAGGTGGTGGGTATTAGAGAGGGCATGGATTGCATGGAGCACTGGGTGTGGTACAAAACCAATGAATACTGTTATGCTGAAAATAACTTAAAAAAATGAAAAAAAAATGTTGAATTACTAAATTTTACAACTGAATCTAATATTACACTGTATGTTAACTAACTGGAATTGGAATTAAACTTTTGCTTGTGGATGTCCAGTTTTTCCAGCACTGTTTAAAACTATCCCTTCCCTGTTGAACTGGCTTTGGTCTTTCGTCAAAGACAAGTTGACTGTATACAAGTTGATTGTTTGTTGCTGGTATATAAGAGAGCAATTGGCTTTTGCATGTTAATGTAGTATCCCCCAACATTATTATAGTTGCTTTTTTGTGCCAGGAATTTCTTCATTGGTTCATTGGAATTTTTAATATAGACAGTTATGTTATCTGTGAACAAAGATTTTTTTCCCATTTCAATTTGTATACCTTTTATTTCTTATTGAATTAGCTATGACTTCTCATATGATGTTGAATAGAAGGGGTGAAGGGATATCTTTGCCTTGTTCCTGCTCTTAGCAGGAAAGCATGCAGTTTCCCACCAATAAATATGATAGGTGTAGATACCCTTTGTCAAGTTGAGGAAGCTTGTCTCTATTCCTAGTGTGTCAGAATTTTTATCATGAATTGGTATTGAATTTTATCAAATACTTCTTCTGCATTGTTGATATGATCATACGATTTTTCTTCTTTAGCCTTTTGTAATTTGATAATGATCTTGCGTACCTGGAATGAATCCCACTTGCTCAGGCTATATAATTCCTTTGTTGAATTTGACTTGCTAATATTTTCTTGAGGATTTTTGCATCTATGTTCATGAGAGATAATGGTCTGTAATTTTCCTTTCTTGTGTCTCCCTCTGGTTTGGGTATTAGGATAATGCTGGCCTCATAGAATGTGTTAAGGAGTATTCCCTTTGCTCCTGTTTTCTGGAATAGATTTCAGAGAATTGGTACAATTCTTTCCTTAAATGGTAGTGTTCATGACTGAACCTATTGAAGCTTGGTGCTTTCTTTTTTGAAAGGTTTATTATTGATTCAGTTTCTTTAATAGGTCTATTCAGATTTTCTGTATCTGCTTGAGTGAGTTTTGTCAGGTTGTGTCTTTCAGGGATTTGAACCATTTCATATAGGCTATCAAATTTGTAGGCATAGAGTTTTTCTTAATATTTGTTAATTATCCTTTTAGCATCCCTGGAATCAGTAGTGATAGCCCCTCTTTTCTGATTTTAGTCATTTGTGTCTTCCCTCTCTCTCTTTTTTCTTCTTCGTTTTCCTGGTCAGAAGCTTACTGATTTTATTGATCTTTTCAAAGAACTAGCTTTTAATTTCTTTTATTTTTCGTATTGGTTTTCTATTTTGATTTCACTGATTTCTGCTTTAGCTTTTATTATTTCTTTTCTTTTGCTTACTTTTAATTTAATTTATTTTCCTAGAGTCTTAAGATGGAAGTCTTGAATATTGATTTCAGGTCTTTCTTGTTTTCAAATATATTTATTCAGTGTTATAAATTTTCCTCTAAGCACCATTGCCTCTGCATGTCATGAATTTTGATAAGCTGTATTTTCATTTTCCCTTAAGTCAAAATATTTGTAAATTTCTCTTGAGACTTCTTATTTGATCTATTTGTTACTAAGAGTGTATTGTTGAATTTCCAAGTTCTGGACTTTTCAGCTATCCTTCTGTTCCTGATTTCTAATTTAATTCCATTGGCATCTGAGATCATGCTTTGTATAATTTCTATTATTTTATAGTTGTTAAGGTGTGTCTTATGGTCCATAACATGTTCTATCTCAGTAAATGTTCCATATGAGCTTGAGAAGAGCGTATATTTGCTATTGTTGGATAATGTGTTTTAGAAATGTCAGGTCTAGGTGGTTACAACAAGTGTTGTTCAGTTTCATAATGGATTTAATGATTTTTCTGTCTACTGAATATGTCAGTTACTGATAGAGAGGTGTTGAAATTCTCCAACTATAATAGTGGATTTCTCCAGTTCTTATAGTGCCTTGCATATTTGGATATTCTCTTGTCAGGCATAAATAGTTTAGGAATTGTTATATCTTCAAAGAGAATTGGCCACTTTATCATCATGTAATCCTCCTCTTTATCACTAAGAATTTTCCTTGCTCTGAGTTCAGCTTTTTCTGAAATTAATATAGCTGTTCAGTTTTCATTTAGTTGGTGTTAGTGAATATGTTATGTTTCTCCATAACTTTGCTTTTAACCTGTCTGTGTCTTTATATTTAAAATATTTTTATAGACAACATACAGTTAGATCTTATTTTTTAATCTATGTTTATAGTCTCTGCCTTTCACCTTGTATATTTAGACCATTGATATTTAATATAGTGATTGATATCTAACATATTTGTTAATGTTTTCAGCATGGAAAGCAATAAATTTCTTGCCCTTGTTCTTTGTTTCTTTTTTCATATTCTTTTTCTGCCTTCTCTGGCTTTAATTGAGCATTTTATATGATTATATTTTCTTTCAGTATATCAATTATACCTCTTTTTTACTAATTTTTGGTTTCCCTAGAGTTTGCTGTGAGTATTTACAACTAGTATAAGTCCACTTTAAATAATGCTATTTCACTAAATAAAATTTCCAATGAGGTTAGGAGACAAAGTCATGCTAAAAGGAAGGGTAGTGCCTCAAATACCCAGCCAGCTCTCATCCCCATCTGAGTTTGTAAATGGTCAAAGGATAAAGAAGTAAACTCAAATCTTCCCAAAAGTACACCTGGATTTCCCATAGGCTTTAGTAGTTGAGTAGATAGAGACTTGCCAGGACCACCTCTGAGAAGTAAGGAAAAACTAGAAATGGACAGACCAGATATGAATTACTAAAACGATAATCCATGCTTGACCCACTTCAATTTATGATTGGATTGACATGATAATCCTCTCACCCTAACTGACTAAAAGAGGAAAGAAAATAATCCATGAAGCTGTACACTTAGGATTTGCCTACTTTAGTGGAGATAAAAGTATATATATAGTGAATTTTGTTTAAAAATTATATACAGTGGACCCTTGAACAATTTTGGGATGGGACAGTGACCCCCCACCCCTGCCATGCAGTGGAAAGTCCGTATGTAACTTGTGACTCTCCAAAAAGTCAACTACAAATAACATAGTGTTGACCAGAAGCCTTACTAATAACATAAATAGTCAATTAACACATATTTTATGTGTTATATGTATTACATACTTTATTCTTACATTCAAGTAAGCTAAAGTAATATGTTAAGAAAATCTTAAGGAGGAGAAATTACTTTTACAGTACTGTACTATAGAACATCTTCATATAAGTTGACCTGCATACTTCAAACCCATGTTGTTCAAGCATCACCTGCATAAATTTTATGAATTTTATAAATAAAAGTTTTAGATCCTGTTATAAAATGTATTTTTCATGTTTGAATTGTGATCCTATATATGTATACATGTGTATATACATTCTTTAGTCAGGAGAAAATTGTGCAAAACTTCATGTGGTCTTTCAGGCTTTACATGAGTGATTTAGGATAACATGTATTTTCTCATCTAACTTAACATTATCAGGAGGTAAGATCAAATTGTCTTCTGATTGAGGACCCAAAATTGTTTTTTCTACTTTGCATTTGGTACAGGGCACTAAAATTTAGAAGACCAGTTATATACAATTCTTATAAAATTTAAACATGTATTTTTGACCCAACAAAAGCTAGTTAGGAAAGGTCATTTGGTGTTAAATTAGCCAACCATAATTTTTTCCCTGAATTTACCAATAAAGTAATATTTAATATGTAAATCATGTATTTGAGGACTTATGTAAAATTTCTGTCTTGTGAATAACATATCAGTTGGTTTTTATACTTAAATGTTGCACAGAAAATAAACACAATTTGGTATCATTTTTCCAGTTTTCATGGAAGATGTTTTATTTATTGGATGCTGTAAGAAATTAAATCTTAAAATATTTTTTAATTTAAAAATAATTATTTGAAGTTTATTTGATCTATTTCATAAATAATATATGTTCAGCAACTATTTTAACATGATAGAGTCAGAAGTAGTGAACTAATATATACAGTGTTGAAGAGTAATACATTTTTTTATAGGCAGAGCTTCTAGATGCTGCTGCTGGCGTTCATGTGCGATTCAGATTAGGTGGTGTAAGTATGGATGAATTCTTATTTGATAGTTTTAAAGCATATTTATGTGAAATTTAAAAGATGTAATTTTTAAAATGTAAACCATTTTTTTGGTAATTAGATTACAATGGTCCTTTGAACTTCTTCATATACAGGTTAAATTTCCACCTGATATATACTATAAAATTTTCACTCATAGACATATTGAAGATCTGTGTGCTAATAGCCCTAGAAATTATACAAAACTTCCAGCAAAATATACATCTCATATTAAAAGTGATGATCTTCAGGAAGAGAATCATAGTGGCTGGTATCGTCGTGTAGAAAACAATGGCTGGAGGCCTGTCACCGATACAGTAAGAAAAGAGAAATATTAATAATTTTGACTCTTATATATTTAGAAACTCATTTGTCTTCTTGAAAATTAATTTTAAAACAATAAATTTTGATAATTTGATAAAAAGTGATGACATTAACTACAGGGTTACTAATAATACTTCAAGATCAGCAGTATATCTTTTTTTTCTGTACTTCTGCTTTTAGTAATCAGCTTTCATCTGGGTCATTTAGACCCAGATAACAAAGCAAATTTGAAAATGTTGTTGAATCTATATTAATTAATCCTTGGACTAGAGCTGGGAATTCTTGAGAAAAATATGTTTTCTCTTATAGAGCTTGTAACAGCAGGGACTAGTGGGAAGTAATTTGGGTCGTCATGGTGTTTGGAACTTTAATATGTCCTCATTAACTGAATGGAATGATTTTAACTGTACATGGTTCTGATTTAGGGACTTTTCCACAGGCACCCAGGTTTAATGTCATTTCTGTGGAGATTCTAAGGATGTTTGTAAGCTTACATTTTGCAGATTAATATAATCAGGTTCTATAGCTCTAGATGTCTCTTTGGGCTCATATCTTCATTCAGGTCCTTAGTCTCTGGTATGCAGATTATAGAATTGATATATTAAGTATACTAAAAAGTGAAAATGATCAAGGTGTGAGTTCATACATTCATTCAACAAACCTTATTGCATACCAACTGTATATCAGGCATTGTACTAGATGCTAGGGATACAATGGTAGATAAAATAGTCTCTCCCCTCAAGTGTTTTTCCTTTTTAATTTAGGAGAGAGTCAAGTAAAAAGAATATTTCAGTACAGTGCTGTAAGTCTGTGCTTTAAGAGGGACAGATACACAGTGTTACAGGGGATAGCAAACTCCTCCTTTTTCTTTAATGTGTATGTGGTAAAGAAGAGGAAATGACTTCAAAGTAAGAAAACAGACAACCGGTTAGGATAGCAGGTCACACGGGGAAACCACAAAGTTTTGGAGCATAATGATGAGACTGTTCTTGAAGGGTGCCTGTACTCCTTGAGAATTAGAGTCTTCAGAAGTCAACTGCATGAATAGTAGGTAAGGTCTGTTATGAAAAACAAAAAGAGTACTGGAGTATGTCTATGCATTTATCTATTCAACCAGTAGTTCTTATGTACCTCAAGATACGAGTGCTTTGTTAGTCTTTCTATAACATGTGCCTCTGAAAGTGCAATGTGCCACTCACCCATGGTATCATAAGAAGTACCTTAAAAGGGGTGTATTCACTCCTCTGTTTCTACCTTGACATATTCCTACTGAACTCACAGAAATTCTTGTCTGTAACCAGATAACCTCACAATCAGTATCTCAGCACTTTGTGTACTCATTTTTCATTTCCTCAATAGTTTTGGATGTCTACTGAAAATGCAGAGGTAGGAGAAGAAAAAGAAATCGAATTCCATTTCTCTAAACTGAAGAGAAGGCAAGATATGGAAAAGAAAAGAAAAATTAGAAAGATAGAATGGATGAGGAAAATGTAAGTTGAAAAGTTGATGAAATAGTTAGGCTTACTAAATATATCCTATTTTAAGTTCTTTTAAAAATGCTATCACTATTAAAATGACTACATGCTATTTTTCAATGAAAATGTAAGATTACAGTTCTGTTTTTAAAAATGCATAGAAAGCAAACATTTAACAAATATGTGCTATGTGTGAGATACTGTTAATCTCTAGGATATAAATGGGGAAAGACATGTTGTCTTTGACCTCAAGGAAATTACAGCCTATTGGAATATCAGATACGAAAATAAGCATTTACTCTTATATACCAAATAACTTTTATTTGGCCCTCCAGATTCACTCTGTACCCTTCTTAACCCTTCTTTTTTGCCCTAAGACCCTGACCTCTATGGATTACACTAAAAGTCATTCTGTACATGTCTAACAAATGTTAATAGCAAGCGAAAACATCAAATTGTTTACAAGTTTACTTCACTCCATACACAGAACAAATCCCCCAGATATTTAAAGTAATACAAAAACTCCAGGATCCCAAATTATGTAAAAATCACAAAATATTCATGAGATACAAGGTGGTCATGGATCAGAAGACTCCATATTGTTAACATGTCCATTGTCTCCAGATTGATTTGTACATTCAGTTCAGTCACAATAAAAATGTTACAGCAGGATTTGGGGAAAAATTGGCAAGTTGATTTGAAAATTTTTATGGAAATGCATAGGAACTAGTTTAGCCAAAAACAATTTTGGAAACATAAATTTGGAGAATTTATACTACTTGATTCCAAGACTTACTCCAAAGCTACTATACTCAAGACATTGTATTATCAGCATAAATGTAGACATAGGTTAATAGTACAGAATCAAGAGTTGAGAAAAATGGATACACGTGTACACTGATGAGTTTTAACACAGGTGCTAAGGCAATATAATTGGAAAATGATATTCTTTTCAATGGATTGGATATTTAAATACAGAAAAATGAACGTTGACCCTTATCTCTCACACCATATACGTAAAGTTTTATATCTCAAAAGAGATCACAGATCTTAATATAAAAGCTAAGGTCATAAAATACCTACAAGTAGGCAAAGGAGAAAATCTTAGTAACCTTAGTTCTGGCAAAAATTTCTTATGTAGGACACAGAAGACATGACATATAAAAAAGTTGTCAAATTACACTTCATCAAAGTTAAAAGCTTTTGCTCTCTGAAAGACACTTAAAAAAATAAAAAGACAAGCTACATGTATATTAGCTAACTGGAATTTGAATAAAATCTTGAGGAAAAAAAAGACAAGCCATAGACAGGAAGAAACCATTAGCAAGATATATATATATACATACATATATATGTGTGTGTGTGTATATATATATATATATTCATATATATATATATATATATATAACTACTCATGTATATATATGTGAATAGTTGTCAGTAGTTGTTTGGAGATAGGGGTTTGGGGGAATGAAGGGAGGAAAGGATGAGAAAGGGACACAAGGAACTTTGGGGGGGTGATGGAAATGTTCATTTTTTACTATAGTGATGGAGTCACAGGTGTATACGTATGTCAAAACTCTTCATGTTCTGTTTAAAGTTGTGTTACTGTACATCAGCTATAACTCAGTAAAGTTGTAAAAACTTTTGTGACCCCCCCACCCATTTTGTCCACCCCTCCAACCTTTGACAGTCACCAATCTATTCTATTTATTTATTATTTATTCTATTCTATTTATCTGTGAGCTTGTGTATTTTTAGATTCCATATGTAAGTGAGACCGTAGGGTATTTTATCTTTCTCTGTCTGACTTGCTTCACTTAGATAATGCTCTCAAGCTCCATTTGTGTTACTGCAAATGGCCGGATTTCATTTTTTTATGGCTGGATAATATTCTTGTGTGTGTATCACATTTTCTTTATCCGTTCATCCATTGATTTTTATAAGAACATGTGCAGACATTCAGAAGACCTTGATAAAGTAGTTCTTCATCTCTCATACCTGCAGGGTGAGTTGGGGGCAACCCAGGAACCAATTGTAAGGGTCGTAGGGTTACAGTGCCTACAATGCGAGCAAGTACTTAAGGCTCTCAGGTCCTGGGCACTAAGGTAAGGGCACGAGTGGTGAGGAAGTGGAACCCAGAGACCTGGGATGGGGACATATGGGCAGGCATGGACAAGGCCTGAGAACTTTGAACTTAAAACTCCCCTGTTGGTGGTGGAAATTCTTCCTGCCTGTTCTGTGGGACCCAGGCCTTCTCTGCATAAAAGCGTTCCAGCCCCTGCACCTGGCATAGTTGCTGCATGTGCTCATGCTGCTTCTCCTCAGCCTTCTCCCACGAACATTGCACATTGCCTCCAGCCCACGGGGAGAGTTCTGTCTCAGAACAGCCCAGACACAGAGGTCAAGGTCTAGTCCAGGAGCAGATTGCTTATTAATCAAAGGCTTACAAGAATTTACCAACCTTTCATAGGAGCCTTGGAAACATGTGAGAGTGGATTTTCAGGTTGTGAGATCAGAAGATGATTGGGTTAAATTTACTGATAATGATCACATTCATTTAGGATTATGAATTCAATGTGTTGGCTTGAGATGCAGAAATGATGTTAAACTGTCTGGTTGATTAATCAAAGCCTGAACTCAGCCGAAGCTCTACCATTGCAAATGCTTGCCCTCCTCTGGTGTAACGTAGAGAAAAGGATTTCTGGACTCGGGAATGCATGTCTTCGTTCCTCTCATGTGCAGTCTACTCAGCTACCCACTAGCTATAACCCCAGGCCCTACAAGACAGTTTTCATCAAGTCACTAACACATGAGAGGAGCTGCAGAGTTCTAGATGAACTCCATGGTAGCTGTTTTTATAGACCGGAAATGACAGTGGGGAGAGCTGTGGTGGAATTGGTACCTTTAGTTTGCTGGGAATAATGGAACTCTGAAGTGGTAGGGGTTGCAGCTAAGCTTCCAGAAGCGTTTCCTCTCATGCAGCAAGTCAGGACAGCCTCTGGCCCCTGGGATGCTGCTATTGGCCTGACGCATGTTCTTTCCCATCCCAGCCAGCAAGCAGAAAGAGAGGCAGTTTGCATTTACATGGAAAGAAGAGGATGTGCCTTTCCTTCTTATTCTCAGAGCTGTGTCTGCTCTCCTGCTGTTTTCCCTAGGGGCTCATACATCTCCATTCCCACAGACCATCATGCCTGTCCTTGCACTGGTGACCTTACACTAATCAGATGCAGTGAGCAGAAATAACTCCCTGGATGACTTCATAGGACAAATGCACACCAGAGGGAGAGAGAGAATTTTGCAAAATGCTAAGGGTTTGCCACATGACTAAAGCTTATGGACATTTTGGGATATTCTTTCTAAAGTGAGAGACAAGTTTCAGTACGTTGGCATGTCTGTCTTGAAGGCACACAGCACTTACCGGGCGTCTCTGGATTTAGGAAGCTAAACGTGCCGCATTGGGGTGTGCTGCTCCAGCCTGTTTTCATGGTAACCTAATGAGGCTGCTGGGCTCCAGTGGGACAAGGTGTAAGAACGAACGTGGTAGCAGGTCCACAGCGTGGTCACAGTCCTCCCACTTGGCCTTTAGGGCCAAGCAGTCCCAACAGTACTGGACATACAGTGAAATACTATATGGGGCTTTTTGTAATAAGAGGATCTCAGCACAGAGGGTTTAGGAGTAACATAATGTCCTCTTCTGCCAACCTCTATTTTAAATTTGAAAATCAGTTCCGGTTCTGCTACTGGGCTGTGGGAGAGACTGGATGCTTGGCTGTAGGACTGTAAGTGCTCTGTGATTATGAGCTGACCTGGGTTTTATCTAATCCAGTGAACCATAAAGCTGAGAGTATACAGCATCATCTCAGTACAAATTAGATGAAGTGCAAAAGAGAATGGGTCTGAGAAGGTCCGGAGGGCTGTGGTAAGCTGTATGAGCAGGCGGCCCAGAGTCCTTCCACACCCACTTAAGCTGCATTGGTGCTGCTTTTCTGCATGCCTTTGGCTTCATGGGGAGTCCCCTGCGGCCAGCTAACAGAGGAGAATATATTAGGTCTGATTCACCAGGGATCAGCACAGGATTCTGGCAACATCCAATATGGACAGTCACTAGATTACAGCCCCCCAGTAGGCTCAGAGAATGGTCAAAGGTTGTCCTCCCAGTGAGCACAACCGGTTTTCTACTTCATATATAAAGGAGAAACAGCTTGAGACAGGAACCTTATTGTCTGTGGGCAGTAACTGAGAGCTTCTCCGCTGATTAGGCACTCAGGTGGGATTAAATGGGGAAATTGGGATTAGATCTGGGGCAGGTATACTCATAATGGGCATAGCGTATGTTTGTGTCCTTGTGAGTGCCCTCCCAAGGGCCCAAGAGGCAGAGAGCGCTAAGTATTCAGATGGACGAGGTGACCCAGCCTGTGGATGTCCGTTTCTCACTGACCACCTCAGTGGCTTCCCAGTGGAGCCGTGCAGAAGGCAGCCGTGGGTACAGGGATGGAGGCTGCATACAGACTCCTAAACTTGGTCTTTTCCTTACTGAGGTCGTTACCACTCCATAGTCTCAGCTGACTGGACAGCAAAAGCCATTGCTCTGCCTCCGACAGCGTGCTGGCTGCCTGGTGGCAGGCTGATTAGTCCCTTCACAGTCAGGTGGCATCTCTTCGTGTTCGCAGTGATAGACAAGCATTCTGGATGTGTGTTTGATTTCTCTGCTTGCGTTACTTCGGTCAGCAGTACCATTTATCACAGAAGCCTTATCCGTCATCATTTTGTTCCATTCAACATTGCCTCTAACCATGGGCCCGTGTACAGTACAGGAAGTGTAGTACTAGGCTCAGAACAACAAAATTACATGCACCGTGTGTACTGTCACCGGAAACAGCTGGCATTGACGGAACATTTGTATGATTTGCTGAAGCCCAGGCATAGCATGGGGTGGGGTGGGGGGTGGTAGGGTGGGGTGGGGAGGACACCTGGTAATAAGCCAATGCACATGAACAATAATCTTTCTTTTTTTTCCTTTCCTCTGTTTACTCTCAAAACAATCCTCATCCATAACTGAGCTCTGTATTTCTAATTACACAGACATTTCTATCTCAAACTCAGCTGGTCTAACATTGAATTTCTTATATTCTTCATCATAAAAATTGTTTCTATTACATATTCCTCTTGGCCTCAGGTTATGATACCATCATTTACCCAGTCATCCAAGCCAGAAATGTAGGGGTTCGCCTTGACTTCTTACCTTTCATAAGCTCCCATGTGTCATCTGTCATAAAGTCCTATCAGTTCTACTTCCAAACACTCTCCCAAGTCTGGCATGCCTGTCCCTCCCCGACTGGAGCTCTCAGTGCTCTCGTCTCTACTTCACAGGCAGAGTCCTTCTGCTTGCTCTCTTTGTCTCTAGTCTTTTGCCATCTCTGTGTAAACACTAATGCCATGTCTCAAAAACAGATTAAATCCCCTCCTTACCTGAAACATATTAGGGGCTCACTGTCCCTACATCCCACATGATAGTCCCTCTCCCCAGGTTGCTCTTTTCTGGCTCAATTCCATGGCAACAAGGCTTTCACCTTTTTTTTTTTTTTTAAGATTTTATTTATTTGACAAAGATCACAAGTAGGCAGAGAGGCAGGCAGAGAGAGAGGAAGGGAAGTAGGCTCCCTGCTGAGCAGAGAGCCCGATGCGGGGCTCCATGTGGGGCTCGATCCCAGGACCCTGAGATCATGACCTGAGCCGAAGGCAGAGGCTTTAACCCACTGAGCCGCCCAGGAGCCCCAGCCTTCACCTTTTGATATGTGGCTCAAACATCTTCTGAAGCCTGCCCTGACTTAGCTAGGCACTGGCACTTTTTTTGGAGGTGCCTTCACAGATATATAAATACTCAGTTGTCACACTTTTGCAAATCTCCTCATGTTGGTCTGCCGCTTCCACACTTTGAGCTCCTGAAGAACAGGGACTCTGATCTATTTGTCAGCACAGGGCTGTAGACATAGTAGATGCTTAACGAATACATGTTTTTTGTTGAATGAATTGAGTGAGCGAGCGACTGAGTCAGGCATTCAGTCCTTATGGCTGGATGTGGTTGTAATGTTTCCTTTATGTAAGGTTGCAGGGGGTGAAGGAGAAACGTTACTTGGTGTGCTTTGTTCACTGATGGCATCCTCTACCAACCTTTGCTGAGAATCAGCAGTGAACAAAATAAACAAAATCTTCATATTTTTTAATCTCTCTCTTAATTAAAAAAATGTGTTTTTTATATTCCCTTCCTGTGTCCTACAGATCTTAGCTCTTCTTGACTTCTTTTCCAGTTTAAACTTTGATTCTTAGTAGGTCTTTTGCATTTTAACTTCTCTCCCTGTTGGTATATTCAGAAAGACATTTTTATAATTTTTTTCTCTTTAAATTTTGTATCTTAGAATAAGAGATCATTTTAAAATGGATATATTGCAACATTACCTCTAAAGCCAAATTTTATATTGTTTTTGTTTTAAATACCATTTTTTAAAAAACAAGATTATAAAGTGATCTGTATTTCTGGTTACTATTGTATTTGAAGTTCTGTTCTACTTGCTAGCCTATCGTTGTTTGATTACTGTTCTAGCCCCCTAACTATAAATAGTGACTAATATTTAAAAAATTTAAAATAGAATTAAATTCTTGGAATAAGTATTTTAATTCTCTTTAAAATTCATCCTTTTCCTGTATATCCTTGATGAGAGCAAAAATAGATACCTGAACTTTTAAATCACTGTTGCCAAAGGAAAAAGAAATATCATCCAGGTGCCCGAATCTAATCACAAGTGTATATTTGGGAATGTAAAACATGAAAGAACTCATAAAAAATGTGCTCACCTCTAACCTTCCAGAAGTTTCTGATTTCTAAATACATTTTTGTTGTGGCATCAGCATTTGTTAATAAACCTGGGCCATTGGGTACCATCATTCATTCATTTAGTATATATTTTTTTGAGTGCCTATTATGTTCAGGAAATATAGAGTAGAAGATTGCAAGTTCCACGGAGGAATCCCACCTCTGTACACAATGCTTTGCAAATGGTGGACAGTCGATAAATATTTATTACATGAGTAAGTGAATGAAGAACTATAGAAAAATTGTGAAATCATACTTTCTTAAAATTTGTGCTCTTGCTAACTAATATAAATCAAGAGGCATGTTTCTCCTTCTATGAAAGTAGCTCTCATGGATTGTTAACTATTTGAAAAAGTTAGAAACTTCATGAAGGCAGAGACATACCTTGTTACTGTCAGACCCCTTACCATCCAGGAACTTGTAAGCCTTCTTTTATTGAATGTTTCCTATGTGCCAGTCATAGTTCTGAATGCTTTATAAAGAGTCACACTTCTAAACGCTTCTGGAATGCTGAGAAGAGGATATGATGATTACCATTTTAAGGTAATCTGAAGCCCAAGAAGACTAGGTTATTTGGAAAGGTCATAGAGCTAGTAAATAAATCACAGAAGCAAGACTCAAGGCCAGATGGCTGGATATCAGAGCCCTACCTAGCCCTACATGACCACCGTGCCGCTTCCTGCTCTGTGTTGATTTAATAAATGAAAACAGTTTCAGCATAGGTTAACTTTAAAAATGGAATGCCAATATAGATCCTAAAATGAAAAACCAAAGAAAAAATGCTATTTTCTAATATTCTTGGTAAAGCCTGCTGACTTGTCTCTACTCACTCAGCTCACGTGTGGTAGATGCACTCACTGATGCATGAGACAGGACATGAGACAGAACAGTGCCACCGAAGAAGTCTTAGCTTGGAGTCACATTCGAATACGGGCTCTGACATCTGTTTACTGCTCACATGATCTTGAGCAATTTCTTAACCTCTCCACCTCCCCCATTTGCTCACCCATAAAATGGGAGTAAAAACAGCTGTCACAAATGGCTGTGTCTTTTTAGAATTAAACAAGATAATGTATGAAAAGTACCTGACACAAAAGAGGGTGTTACCGTCTCTCTTCCCTTTGCCTCTCCCTCTCTTTCCTGTTCCCCTCCACTTTCCCAGCCCTCACCAGCCTTTAGCCACATGACCTTGTCTTCTAGGACTTAAGCTCTCCCCTGAAAGACGAGAAGGTTACTCATCTGCTCTCCAAGATCCTTTGACTCTAATTTTGTGATTCAGTGATTTAATTGGTTTTTCATTGTATCATAGCAATGCAGTGTGCTGAGGGGTGGTTTTGAAATGAGGCTTTACCGGGTGATGTGGTTGATTCAGTTGCTTACTTTCTCTTTCTTTTGATTCTTTTCCCCCCCAAACATCCCATCACATTGAATTGGTTTGGATGTATTTAAGTTAAATCGGGTGAAGACGTGGTTTAATATGTAAATGGCTTCACAGTAATGACCGGGCTCACAAGATGGACGTCCCCCTTCCCTTCCCCGTTTAGGTACTATGCAGGACACCTGGAGGCGAAGTCAACAAATCCCAGAACTCTAGAGCTGGTTCGCACAGCAACCGAGGGGCTCATGAGAGCTGCCGAAAGCGGCGGGGTGGATTCAGTGATGGGATGGGAAGTGGATGAAGTGCTGAGCTGGACAAGCGCCCTGAACTTCGATGAGTAAGTGCTTCCCGCGCCCCCTGGGGAGCAAGGGCAGGCCCCCTGCGTGTTTCTGACGTTCCCCCCTCTGCTCCGAATCTTGGGCCCACAAACGCCGTCTTAAAAAAAGTAAAAAAACAAAGAGTATTGCTTGCCTAGGGAAAAAGAAGAGATGAGGGAAGAACATAAAGAGATGCTATAAAAGTAGAAAAAAATGAGACTCAGGTATTCTTTTTTTAAATTGAAGTATGATTAACATACAATGTTACATGAGTTGTGGGTCTATAAACAGTGATTCGACAAGTCTGTGTACAGCTCAGTGTTCACCGTGGTAAATACAGTCACCGTCTGTCACCACACAACTTCACTATGTGTATTACCGACTGTATTCCCGGTGCTGTTCTTCTCATCTCTGTGACTTGTATCTTTTAACCCCCTTTATCTGTTTTACCTATTCCGCCACCCACCTCCCTTTGACAAACATCTGGTGGGTTTTTGTGTTCATTTGCTTTTTAGAAACAAAATCTAGTTCTGAGATTCCACACAAAGTGAAATTCCTTGGTATTTGTCTTTCTCTGTCGGACTTATTTCACCTAGCATGATACCCTCTATCTCCATCCATATTTTCACAAATGTCAAGAGTTCATTTTTTATGGCCAAGTAATATTCCACTGTGTGTGTGTGTGTGTGTGTGTGTGTGTGTGTGTGTGTATCTACCACATCTTTTTTATCCATTCATCACTTGATGGACACTTGTGTTGCTTCCGTATCGTGGCTACTATAAATAATGCTGCAATAAACATACATATCTTTTCAAATTAGTATATTTGTTTCTTTTGGTAAATACCCAGGAGTGGAATTACTGGATCATATGGTATTTAAGTTTTTAATTTTCCATACTGTTTCCACAGTGGCTGCACAAGTTTTCATTCCCATCAATAGTGCAGGAGGGTTTCCTTTTCTCCATATCCTCACCAACACTTAACTATTTCTTCTCTTGTTGATTTTAGTTATTCTGATAGGTATAAGGTGATAGCTCATTGTGGTTTTCATTTGCATTTCCCTGATGAGTGAAGTTGAGCATCTTTTCATGTGTCTGTTGCCCATCTGCATATCTTCTTAAGAGAAATGTGTATTCATATCTCCCACCCATTTTTAACTGAATTTGTGTGTGTGTTGACTTGTATAAGTTCTTTATATATTTTGGATATTAACCCCTCATTGGATATTTCATCTGTAAATATCGCCCATTTAGTAGGTTGCCTTTTCATTTTGTTCATAGTTTACTTTGCTATGTAAAAGCTTTTTATTTTCATATAGTCCCAGTAATTTATTTTTGGTATTGTTCTCTTTGCTTGAGGAGACATAGCTAGAAAAATGTTGCCAAGACCACTATCAAGAAATTACTGCATACATTTTCTTTCTAGGAGATTTCTAGTCTTAGGTCTCACATTTTGGTCTATAATCATTTTGAGTTTATTTTTGTGTGTGGTTTGAAGAAGTGGTTCAGTTTCATTCTTTTGCATGTGGCTGTCAAGTTTTCCCAGCACCATTTATTGAAGAAAATATCTTTATTATATATTCTTGCCTCCTTTGTTCTAGATTAATTAACCATATATGTATGGGTTTATTTCTGGCTCTGTACTCCATTCCATTGACCTATGTGTCTGTTTTCATGCCAGTGCCATACTGTTTTAATTACTATAACTTCATAGTGTATTTTGAATTCTAGGATTATGATACCTCCAGCTTTTATTTTTCTTTCTCGAGATTGCTTTGGCTATTTGGGGTCTTTTGTGGTTCCATTCTAATTTTATGGTTGTTTGTTCTAGTTCTGTGAAAAATGCTTTTGGTATTTCAATAGGTATTTCAATGTTATATCTATAGATTGCTTTGGGTAGTGTGAACATTTTAACATTTAAAAACCAATGGGGCACCTGGGTGGCTCAGAGAGTTAACCCTCTGCCTTCAGCTCAGGTCATGGTCTCAGGGTCCTGGGATCGAGCCCTGAATTGGGCTCTGTGCTCAGCAGAGAGCCTCCTTCTCCCTCTTTCTCTGCCTGCTTCTCTGCCTACTTGTGATCTCTCTCTGTGTGAAATAAGTAAAAATCTTTTTAAAAAACTTATAAAAACCAATGTGCAAGCGTGGTATATCTTTCCATTTGTGTTGTGTTCAATTTCTTTGATCAGTATCTTACAGTTGCCAGCATATGTGTTTTTCACCTCATTTATTAGGTTTATACCTAGATATTTTACTTTTTTGGGTGCACTTGAACATGGGATTGTTTTCTTAATTTCTCTTTCTGCTACTTTGTCATCAGTGTGTAGAAATGCAGCAGATTTCTGTATATTAATTTTGGATTTTACAACTCTACTAAATTCATTTATGAATTCTTTTTTTTTATTAATTTCTTTTCAGCATAACAGAATTCATTGTTTATGTACCACACCCAGTGCTCCATGCCATATGTGCCCTCTATAATACCCACCACCTGGCTCCCCCTACCTCCCCCCTCCGCCCCTTCAAAACCTTCAGATTGTTTTTCAGAGTCCATAGTCTCTCATGGTTCACCTCCCCTTCCAATTTCCCTCAACTCCCTTCTCCTCTCCATCTCCCTATGTCCTCCATGTTATTTGTTATGCTCCACAAATAAGTGAAATCATATGATAATTGACTCTCTCTGCTTGACTTATTTCACTCAGCATCATCTCTTCCAGTCCCGTCCATGTTGCTACAAAAGTTGAGTATTCATCCTTTCTGATGGAGGCATAATACTCCATAGTGTATGTGGACCACATCTTCCTTATCCATTCGTCCTTTGAAAGGCATCTTGGTTCTTTCCACAGTTTGGCGACCGTGGCCATTGCTGCTATAAACATTGGGGTACAGATGGCCCTTCTTTTCACTACATCTGTATCTTTGGGGTAAATACCCAGTAGTGCAATGGGAGGGTCATAGGGAAGTTCTATTTTTAATTTCTTGAGGAATCTCCTCACTGTTCTCCAAAGAGGCTGCACCAACTTGCATTCCCACCAACAGTGTAAGAGGTTTCCCCTTTCTCCACATCCCCTTCAACACATGTTGTTTCCTGTCTTGCTAATTTTGGCCATTCTAAGTGGTGTGAGGTGATATCTCAATGTGGTTTTAATTTGAATCTCCCTGATGGCTAGTGATGATGAACATTTTTTCATGTGTCTGTTAGCCATTTGTATGTCTTCATTGGAGAAGTGTCTGTTCATGTCTTCTGCCCATTTTTTGACATGATTATCTGTTTTGTGTGTGTTGAGTTTGAGGAGTTCTTTATAGATCCTGGATATCAGCCTTTTGTCTGTACTGTCATTTGCAAATATCTTCTCCCATTCCATAGGTTGCCTCTTTGTTTTGTTGACTGCTTCCTTTGCTGTGCAGAAGCTTTTGATCTTGATGAAGTCCCAAAAGTTCATTTTTGCTTTTGTTTCCTTTGCCTTTGGAGACATATCTTGAAAGAAGTTGCTGTGGCTGATATCGAAGAGGTTACTACCTATGTTCTCCTCTAGGATTCTGATGGATTCCTGTCTCCCGTTGAGGTCTTTTATCCATTTCGAGTTTATCTTTGTGTACAGTGTAAGAGAATGGTCGAGTTTCATTCTTCTACATATAGCTGTCCAATTTTCCCAGCACCATTTATTGAAGAAACTGTCTTTTTTCCACTGTATATTTTTTCCTGTTTTGTCGAAGATTAACTGACCATAGAGTTGAGGGTCCATATCTGGGCTCTCTACTCTGTTCCACTGGTCTATGTGTCTTTTTTTATGCCAATACCATTCTGTCTTGGTGATCATAGCTTTGTAGTAAAGCTTGAAATCAGGTAATGTGGTGCCATCAGTTTTTTCTTTTTCAACATTTCCTTAGCAATTTGGGGTCTCTTCTGATTCCATACAAATTTTTGGATTATTTGCGCCAGCTCTTTGAAAGTACCGGTGGAATTTTGATCGGAATGGCATTAAAAGTATAAATTGCTCTAGGCAGTATAGACATTTTAACAATGTTTATTCTACTGATCCAAGAGCATGGAATGGTCTTCCATCTTTTTGTGTCTTCGTCAGTTTCATTCATGAGTGTTCTGTAGTTCCTCGAGTACAGATTCTTTTTTTCCCTTCTTTCTAGGCTCCGGGTATGGAGCCCAACATGAAGCTCAAGCTCATGACCCCTGAGATCATGAGTCAGATGCTGAGGGGCCCCCCGGTGGCACAGTTGGTTAAACGTTTGCCTTCATTTCAGGTCATGATCCTGGGGTCCTGAGATTGAGCCCTGTGTTTGGCTCCCTGCAGGGATCCTGCTTCTCCCTCTGCTCCTTTCCCTGCACTCGTGCTCGTGCTCATGCTCCTGTTTGTGCTCGCTCGCTCTCAAATAGATAAATCTTAAAAAAAAAAAAAAAAAGTCAGATGCCTAACCGATTAAGCCACCCAGGGACCTCACTTATGAGTTCTGATAGCTTTTTGGTGGAGTCTTTCAGGTTTTCTATATGTAGTATCATGTCAACTGCAAATAATGACAGTTTTACTTTTTCCTTACCAATTTAGATGCTTTTTATTTCTTGTCTGATTGCTGTGGCTAGGACTTCCAGTACTGTGTTGAATAAAAGTGGTGAGAGTGAACATTATTACTTTGTTCCTGATTTTATCAGAAAAGCTCAGTTTTCACCATTGTTAGCTGTTTTTCATATATAGGCTTTATTATATTGAGGTATGTTCCCTCTAAACCTACTTTGTTTAGAGTTTTTATCATGAACAATATTGTATTTTGTCAAATGCATTTTTACCATCTATTGAGAGGATCATATGGTTTTCTTCCTTAGTGTTAACGTGATGTCTCACATTGATTGTTTTGCAAATATTGAGCCTCCCTTGCATCCCTGAACTAAATCCCACTTGATTGTGGTGGATAATCCTCTTAATATTATTGCCTTCAGTGTGTTAATATTTTGTTGAGGATTTTTGCACCTGTGTCATCAGATAAATTGGCCCATAGTTCTGTTTTGTTTTTCTGTGGTGTCTGACTGGTTTTGGCATCAGTGTAATGCTGACCTAATGGAATGAATTTGGAAGCTTTCTTTTATGTTTTTTGGAACAGTTTGATAAGAATCAGTATTAAATCTTCTTTCTTTACTTTTTAAATGTTTTAATTTAAATTCAATTTAATTAACATACACTGCATTGTTAGTTTCAGAGGTACAGTTTAGTGATTCATCAGTTGCATATAACACCCAGTGCTCATTACTTCAAGTGACCTCCTTAATGCCCATCACCCAGTTACCCCATTCCCCCACCCCCCCCCCCCCCCCAGCAACCCTCAGTTTGTTCCATGTGTTAAGAGTCTCTTATGGTTTGTCTCCCTCTCTGTTTTCATCTTATTTTATTTTTCCTTCCCTTCCCCTGTGTTCATCTGTTTTCTTAAATTCCACATATGAGTGAAATCATACAGTATTTGTCTTTCTCTGACTGACTTTGCTTAGAACAATACCTTCTAGTTCCATCCATGTCATTGCAAATGGCAATAATTCATTCTTTTTCATGGCTGAGTAGTATTCCTGTGCGTGTGTGTGTGTGTGTGTGTGTGTGTTTACACACACACACTATATTTTTGTTAGCCATTCATATGTCAGTGGACATTGGGCTCTTTCTGTATTTTGGCTACTGTGGACTTTGCTGCTATAAACATTGGGGTTCATGTACCCCTTCAAATCACTATGGTTGTATCCTTTGGATAAATACCTAGTAGTGCAATAGTGCAATTGCTAGGTCGTAGGGTAGCTCTATTTGTAACTTTTTGAGAAACCTCCATGCTGTTTTCCAGAGTGACTATACCAGTTTACTTTATCACCAAGAGTATAAGAGGGTTCCTTCCTCTTTCTCCGCATCCTTCGCAACATCTGTCGTTTCCTGAGTTGTTAGCCATTTTGACTGGTGTGCAATGGTATCTCATTGTAGTTTTTATTTGTAGCTCCTTGAGGAGGAGTGATGTGGAGCATTTCTTCATGTGTCTCTTGGCCATTTGGATGTCTTCTTTGGAGAAATGTCTGTTCATGTCATCTGCCCATTTCTTGACTGGATTTTTTTGGGTTTTTTTGGGTGTGGAGTTTGATAAGCTCTTTATAGATGTTGGATACTAGCCCTTTATCTGTTCCACCATTTGCAAATATCTTCCATAGGTTGCCTTTTAGTTTTGTTGACTGTTAACCTTTGCTGTGCAAATATTTTTATCTTGAAGTTCCAATAGGTATTTTTGCTTTTGTTTCTCTTATCTTTGGAGACCTGTCTAGCAAGAAGTTGCTGTGGCCGAGGTCAAAGAGGTTGCTGCCTGTGTTCTCCTCTACACTTTTAATGGATTCCTGTCTCACATTTAGGTGTTTCATCCATTTTGAGCTATTTTTGGTATGGTGTAAGAAAGTGGTCCAGTTTCATTCTTCTGCATGTGGCTGTCCAATTTTCCCAATACCATTTGTTAAAGAGAATGTCTTTTCTTCACTGGATGTTCTTTCCTGCCTTGTTGAAGATTAGTTGACCATAGAGTTGAGGGTCGATTTCTGGGTTCTCTGTTCTGTTTCAGTGATCTACGTGTCTGTTTTTGTTGCCTCACTATATTATCATGATGATGAGAGCTTTGTAATACAGCTTGACATCTGGAATTGGGATGCCACCAGTTTTGGTTTTCTTTTTCAACATTCCTTTGGCTATTACAGGGTCTTCTCTGGTCCCATACAAATTTTGGAATTGTTTGTCCAGCTCTATGAAAAATGTTGATGGTATTTTAATAGGAATTGCATTGAACGTGTTGATTGCTTTGGGTAACATAGACATTTTAGCAATATTTGTTCTTCCAATACATGAGCATGGAATGTTTTTCCATTTCTTTGTGTCTTCCTCAATTTCTCTCACAGGTGTTCTATAGTTTTCAGAGTACAGATCCTTTACTTCTTTGGTTACGTTTATTTCTAGATATCTTGTAGTTAAAATGTTTGGTAGAATTCATTTGTGAAGCCATCTGATTGTGGATTTTTTTTTAAAGATTTTATTTATTTATTTATTTGACAGAGATCACAAGTAGGCAGAGAGGCAGGCTCCCTGCTGAGCAGAGAGCCTGACATGGGCCAATCCCAGGACCCTGGGATCATGACCCAAGCGGAAGGCAGAGGCTTTAACCCACTGAGCCACCCAGGTGCCCCTGATCCTGGATTTTTGTTGGGGTTTTTTTGAATACTGATTCAGTTTCATTAAGAGTGATTGACCTGTTCAATTTTTTGTATTTCTTCATCATTCAGTTTTAGAAGCTCATGTGTTTCTAGGAATTTATTCATTTCTTCTCAGGTATCCAATTTGTTGGTATATAATCTTTTGTATTTCTTTGGTGTCAGTTGTAATTTCTCCAGTTTTGTTTCTAAATTTATTCTTTTTTTCTTGATGAGACTGGCTAAAGGTTTATCAATTTTATTGAATTTTTTCAAAGAGCCACCTCTTGGTTTTATGGATCCTTTCTATTGTTCTTTTAGTCTCTATGTAATTTATTTCCTCTCTTATCCTTATTTTTTTCCTTCTACTAGCTTCGGACTAATTTTTTGCTTTTTTTAGTTCCTTAGGTGTAAGTTTGGGTTATGTGAGATTTTTCTTTTTTCTTGAGTTTGGTATGTATCATTATAAACTTTCCTTCTTAGAACTGCTTTTGCTGCATTGCATCAATTCTGGACTATTGTGGATTCATTTTCATTTATCTCCATGTATATATTTTTTAAAGATTTTATTTATTTATTTGACAGAGAGATAGTGAGAGAGGGAACACAAGCAGGGGGAGTGTGAGAGGGAGAAACAGGCCTCCTGCTGAGCAGGGAGGCTGGTGTGGGCTCAATGCCAGGACCCTGGGATCAGGACCTGAGCCAAAGGCAAATGCTTATTGGCTGAACCACCCAGGCACCATCTCCATATTTTTTATTTCTTCTTTGATTTCTTTGTTGACCCATTGATTATTAAGTAGGGCGTTGTTTAGCCTCCATGTGTTTGTGAATTTTTTATTGTTGTTGTTTTGGTGGGGGGTTTTGGTAATTGATTTCTAGTTGCATACTGATGTGGTCAGAAAAGATGCTTGACATAATTTCAGTCTTAAATTTATTGAGATTTATTTTCTGGCCTGGTTTTTTGGCCTAACATGTGATCTTAGAGAATATTCCATCTCCACTCGAATATGTGTTCTGCTGTGTTTGGATGGAATTTTCTGTATAAATCTGTTAGATTCATCTGGTCTCATATGTTGTTCAAACCCACTGTTTTCTTATTGACTTTCTATCTGGGTAATCTGTCCATTGACACAGATGCAGTGTTAAAATCCCTTAGTATAATTATATAAGTGTCTGTTTCTCCCTTAATATCTGTTAACATTTGCCAGATGCTTCTTTGTTGTGTGCAGAGATATTTGCAATTGTTATATCCTCCTGTAGGATTGATCACTTCATCATTATGTAATGCCATTATTTGTCTCTGGCTACTATCTTTGTTTTAAAGTCTGTTTTGTCTCATATAAATATTGCTACTCTGGCTTTTTCTCAACTTCCATTTGCATTACTCCCTGCCTTCACCAGCAGTCTGTATGTGTCTTCATTTTGAAGTGATCTCTTTTAAACAGAATATAGATGGTTCTTGTTTTTTTATCCATTCTGTCACCCTCTATCTTTTGGAGTATTTAGCTGATTTACATTTAAAGTAATTATTGATAGGTGTGCATTTATTGCCATTTTGCTAATTTTTTCCTGGTTGTGTTTTTTTTTTTTTTAAGATTTTATTTATTCATTTGACAGAGAGAGAGATCACAAGCAGGCAGGGAGGCAGGCAGAGAGAGAGGAGGAAGCAGGCCCTCCATGGAGCAGAGAGCCCGATGTGGGGCTCAATCCCAGGACCCTGGGATCATGACCTGAGCCGAAGGCAGAGGCTTTAACCCACTGAGCCACCCAGGCGCCCCTCCTGGTTGTTTTTGTAGTTCTTTTCTGTTCTTGTTCTCTTGCTTTCTCCCTTTGTGGTTTGTTTTCTTTAGTGGTATTCGTCTGTTCAACTTTTTCTGTGGAATCCTGGACAACAAATTTTCAAAGGAATCCAGCATGATTATTTGGAATATTTCAGTAACCTTACTGAACTCAGGCTACTGATTATCTCAGGGAAGACCAAACTTGCAAACACCTTCCCCTACTAATGGCAGGAGTTAGGTATAAGGACCATTTTCACAGTGTATTCATGGTCTCCACAGTGTACTCTCTGTTAGACCTTCATAGTCATCTAGATATTTGTAGTTGTCTTGATAACACCTTGTTTGTTAAGAAGTTGAGCGTCTGACATTTTTCCCTTCAATAAGATTGATAGTGGAAATCAGTGGACACCTTTCAATAGTCAGACCATTAGAATGACATAAATGTGTTGAATATTGATGTTCAGTGATACAAACCAATTTCTTCCCAGAAATGTTGTGTGCTAGCCCCTTGTGTGACAGATGGACACTCCACTGGAAACCATCATGGACATCTTCTGGTTGCAGCAGTATCATCTGAGAACAGTATTGTTACTGCGTCGAAGAATAGATAGCGTCAACTTAACTGTAGGACTCAAGGTTACTGAGGAGTACTGTTGCCCTTCTGCAGTATCCAGAGATACGTCGCTATAGGCACATAGAATGTAAAACAGTCCTTGTATAGTCATGATTAAATCACCCACATGATAGCTACTGTGCCTGCTTCTGGCGTTTATCCTGGTGGGTTTCAGGGTCATATTCTCTATCAAGATGGTTGTTCCTCTTCCGAAGTCTTCATATTTTTCAGACCGCAAGTGAATTTTGACGTAACTTGTTCAGTGGTCAGCTGCTGGTTTATCTTAGTCTTCTGATATTCTGGGCATCCTGTTGGTGAGAGCTCTTTGCCTTTGTGTGTTATGGGTAGTTTCTATATCTGAAGCTGCTCCTTTGATATCTAAGACATGGTTTTTGGCTTCTCTGGTCAGGGAGTTTTCCTGGGCCATTAAGGTGTTAAATTTATACTTTTGAGGGGTTCACTATAGATTCCACATACACTTTTTTCTGTAAAAATTTCCAAAAGTATCTCAGGAAGACAGATCAGCATGGTAATACTCTCATTAGATTGTTGATTCTGTTTATAAAACTTAGATTTTTTCTTGGTTACAGCTGGTATGTACATTATGAGAGAAAAATCTTATGCAACTAAATAAATTCACGTCCTAATCTCAGGTAGAGCAGGGTTAGTGATCAGCCTTAAATACGGTATATGTTCGTGCCCCAGACTGTCAGGTCGTAGCAAACAATTGTTTGGAGGTTTTTTATCTTGGTTTCTTGAAAGTGGAATGTAAACCTTTTGGTATATAAATCCAAGGAAGCAGGATAATGGACATTGAACACTTCATAGTTCTCCTCTGAGGAGAGTAACCACTGAAGACAGAATTCGCCTAAATTTAAAATGAAGCCAGATTGAATTGTCTGCTAAAAGATCCTGGAGGAGGTTACACTGCCTGCTGTTTTCCTGCATCTTTTTCATGTGGCAGTGACTCAGCAGCATCCTGGTGAAGATCATAGAATAAAGTTCCGGGAGCAGCAATAGGTAGTGGTGACAAGAAGGAGCCAACTTAGACAAAATGCTTTGTTATAATTAACTACTGTTGGATAATACATACTTTCCTATAACAAAACAGACAAACACACAGTCAACAAAAGTATAAAAACAATTCAAAAGGAATAAATGAATACTTGAAAAAATCACAGCGCTTTTCTGAATTACATGATTCAGAATTCTCATTTTTTTTCCTCTGCAAGGTCTCTTGTCAACCGCTGTTGGGACCTCCTCTGTTCTTGATTTTTTGGGTGCAACCAACTGCTTACCTGATTTCAGAGGCTTGGGAAAAGGGATGATATAGGATAAGTCACAGGAAACCTGCCTCTTTAAAGCTCTACCTCATCTCTGTAGCTCATTGTGCCTTATCCTTCCCTATCTACGTCTTCTTGGGCTGCCTTTGTCTCCCTAATTCAGTCTCTCTGTTTAGGGAAGAGAGGTAGCAGCCCAAAAATTGTGCTTGACTTTAACGTAATTTCTTATATTCACCAGACATGGCAAAGATAGCACCCTTACTCTAATAAGATCATAAAGCACACACTTTAGATTTCCGCTGACATGACAGGGACCATAAGTCTGATAATCCAGAACCAAGGAGAAAGTTTTTTTGTTGTTCTTTTCCCCTGACTTTTTTCCTCCCAGAGAATTTTCTTTTGGTACTTTTAGAAGTTAACTGAGATCTTAGTATGAGGACATGATGTTGCAGGAGTGGAACGGGATAGAATGAGAAAAGTTGTGCTGGAGGGAGATCAGAGGGCATGACTATGGTAGAGGGTAGAGGCACCATTTTTATTCCTCCTCCAACACCTTGTTTTAGGGGTTGTTTTACATACAGGGGAGGTAGCTAGAGATGGAACAGTCATGAGAATTAAACATTTGAACCTGTACATTTGTCACCATCAATCCAATATTTCATAGAGAAAGTGAAATTTTAGAAGTAGTCTAACATGTACTAATAGATCAATTTATTACTAATACATCGATTTAATTTAATGAATGCCCATATAATGTGCTTAGGTATATTGCCAACTGGAAGGAAATTGCTACAAGCAACTCTTCAGATAACTTCAAAAGTAAGTGATTTTTAGCAATACTTTTATGGGGAATTCTTGTGAACAAAATGACACATTCCACACATGTACACATTTCTAAGCACCTGCATCTCAGCACCTTGCACAGTATATAGACGGAGATGAATTTGCTAAGTCCTTTTTACCTTTACATGTAAGCTTATTATTTGGGAATAGAAGAAAATTTTCTGTTTTATTTAGGTTGGATAAAATGGTTTAAAAAATGAATCCTCCTTTTGAAAAGTTGCTTCCCTCATGGTAATTATTTTTAATGAGCAGACTTCACTTGGCAAAACAAATGCCTCAAAATGTTAGAAATAGGGGTGCCTGCCTGGCTCAGTTGTCAGAGCATGTGACTTTTGATCTCGAGGTCATGAGTTCAAGCCCCATGTTGGGCATGGAGCCTACTTAAAAAAAATTTCTTTTAACGTTAGAAATAATTTTTTAGGTTCTATGCCACTTGTCCTGCCAGTGGTCCACAGTGCTGAGAAGCTGAAAGTGATAGCCTATGAGGAAGCATATTCTCATGTCCTAGAAATATCAGGAATTCTAACATAGCTCAAGCCTAATTGTGGGTATTGTATAATCTGAGTGTATGGGTTCTGTCCTGCGATCATCAGTGAGAGGCAGTAGGTTACAGTTGTGGAATGTTGATTCAGACTGCCTGGTTCTGATTTTTGGTTCTGCCGTTTGATGTCTTTGTGGTACTGGGGAAATTACTGACTCAGTTTCCTCATCTGTAAAATGAGAAGAACAGCAGTACCTAGCTCATCGGTTGTTGTGAGGTGATGAGAGAACACGTGTGAGAGTTAGAATAGTGCCTGGCACACGTACGTGCTCTGTAAATGTTAGCCGCCATTCATCTTAACCTACCTATTCCCAACTCAAGGCCACCAACCAACGGCCTCCAAACTGACAATCCCCCGGGGCACTGCCCACACTATAGTAATCCTTTACAGATTTAAGTCAGTTCAGTTAAAACGTGTATTTAACAAACTCTTCTTTAGCAGTGACTATGTGGAAGTGCTGTCTTAAAGTGCTTTACAAAATTAACTCATTTAATTTTCAGAACAGCTCAACGAGACAAGGTTCATTTTACAGATAAGCAAGATACGAAATTACTTGCTCAGGTCACACAGTTCCTGTGAGGGCGAGGATTTGAACGGAGGCAGGCTGGCTTTAGAAACCACACTCCTAACGATGAGCACCTCTGCTGTTTCATACTTTCCCACTGTGCTTGGAATACAGTCGTAACTTTGTCACGGCGTTCTGGCCCTGACTCGCCTTCCACCCTTCTTATGTCCCGCTCTGCCCCTCCCCCACACCCTGCATCACCAGCCTCTTGCCTGGTCCTCAGAAATGCTCTTGGTTTCCACTTGAGGGGTTTAATCAGTCCATGGCCTTCTAGAGAACAGTTTTTGGTAACTACCTTCACTTGACAGCAGGGATTTGTCTGTTTGATACGAATCCCCAACCTGTAGCACCTGGTAGGTTCTCAGTGGTAGATAAAAGAATATCGAGGAATGACAAATAAGGAATTGAAGCAGAGAATATAAATACTGGGTTAAAAGAGTTTACTGTGAAAAGAAGGAAAGTTATAACATGGCAATTGGAAGGAGCATATAATCAAGTCAAAATTATTTTAAGTAGGGGGGACTTGCCCTGTCAGTGCAGTCAGTGGAAGGTGACACACTGAAGCTGTTGGCATGGAAGAAGAGGAGCCACTGTGTGCCCTTTCTGCAAGAAGCACAAGGAAACCAAATCCAGAGAAGATAAGAAACTTCTAAGCTCTAGGGAGAGAAAAGGCTTCTCTTCATTTATTGGCTAATAGTTAATTATGGAGCACCAGCCAAATGCCCAACTGTTAAGTTCTTTACATGCAGCCTCACACTTAATTCTTGTAGAAATTTTGAGCTACGTATGTGCCATTGCTATTCCCATTTTACAGATGAGGTTAAGTAACCTGCCCCAAATTATACCACTACTTAGTAGCAGATCAAACCTCACACCCAGATACTGCAGAGCCTGTAGTACAGATGGACAACGATGGTGTCGGAAGTAGATGAACTAGGAAATTTGAGACATTTCTGGCTAAGTAAAATACAGAGGTATCTGCTCTACAGGTGGTGAGAAAGACTGTGAAAGAGACCTGGTCTGGTAGATAGAGACATATTGAATGAGTCTACACCTTGTCATATCTGACATCCTTCTAAACGTTTGTCATTTCTCTTTAGGTTACACACTTGAGCAACCATGGAAAAAAAGATATGACTATGCAGATATATCAGAGGAGAAAATGGGGACACCAGAAGATAATTTAGATGGAAATATTTATAAAAAGTCAAATTCTACTAGATTAACACCTGATTCTACTTATGGAATATAAAAATGAAGTACTCTGCTTTTCTGAGCTATAGCCCTTCAAGCCCGGATTCTATTGGTTATAGTCAAGAGAGAGTTTATTCTGTCCGGGATGACTTGCATTTTTTTTGGCACAGAATCTGTGTAGCTCAATTAAGTAAGGAAGCCTAAAGAGAAATAGGACATCAGACTGAATCCAATGGTCACGAAAAATGTAGAAATTACTCCTTGTATTCTAACAATCCCACTTAAATAAATACATTTAGGTGCAAAAAAATCTTCAGATTGATTTTCCTCTTTACCTCAAGCATTCTTTATTTGTGCATTCATGTCAGGCAGAGCTCTTTTTCCACTTAAAAAAAGGAAATGGGACAATGTGATAAGTTCTCCTATTGTCAGGAAAGCCAAAGCCCTACCAGAAGCCCCAGCCCTTGTCACCTAAGGCATCCTTGAAATGAAACTGGGTCACAGGGGCACCCTTAGCTAAAGAAGCTAGAAAGCACAATCTGTCTTTCAGCTTCCACAGGAGAGGAGTAAAGCAGTGGAGGTACCTGCTGGGTCTCCCACATCCTCCAACTCTGAATTACTCTGTGTTCCCAGAAGCAACCTTTCCTACTACTCATCATCCCACTTTCCACACTGTATCTTTACAAATCTGTCTATAATCCAACTGACTAGAGGCTTGTGTCCTTGAATACTGAAACAAAAACAAAAACAAAAACCAGCATTCAGAGGATCTACTCTATATTTAAGGAAAAAATATCAGATTTATTGTGATATAATTTTTTGAGGTAGAATTTCCCATATTGAGTGTTCCGTTGGAGTTTAGACAAATGTATACATTCATGTAAATATAACATTCAAGACATAAAGCATTTCCATCACCCCCAAATTGTGCATCCTTGCAGTGGGTCCACTCACCTCACCCTAAGCCCCTGGAAACCACTGATCTCCTTTGAATCACTTCAGTTTTTCCTTTGCTAGAACGTCACATAAATGGAATGATTCCATCAGTAGTCTTTTTTTGGTTCGCTTCCTTCATTTAGCATAATGCTTTTGAGATTTATCTTTCTTGTCACTTATATCCATAGTTCATTCCTTTTTTAGTGACTAATATTCCGTTGTATGGCTGTCCCACAATTTGGGATTCACCAATTGAGGGACATTTGGTTGTTTCTGGTTTGGGATCATTATGAATGAAGCTGCTTTGAACATTCTTGTGTGAGTCTTTGTGGGTACATATATTTTCATTTCTCTTGGGAAATACCTGGGAGGGTAATAGCTAAGGCAAACTATAATTTATAAGAAACTGTTTTTTCCCTTTTTTATATTTATATAAAATAAAATGTAAAATATAAATGTATTTTAAAATTAGAAATGTATTACTGACATATAATTGACATACAGCGTTATATTGGTTTCAGGAACACAAGATACTCATTTGACAATTCTGTGCCCATTGCTCACTATGATAACTATAGTCACCACACAACATTATTTTATGAGATCGTTAACTATATTTCCTATGCTGTACTTTCCATCTCCTTGAGTTACTTAATAACTGGGAGTCTGTGCCCCTTAATCCCCTTCATGTATTTTTTGTTTGTTTATTTAAAAGGTTTTATTTATTTATTTGACAGAGAGATCACAAGTAGGCAGAGAGGGAGGCAGAGAGAGAGGAGGAAGCAGGCTCCCCAAGGAGCAGAGAGCCCGACATGGGGCTTGATCACAGGACCCTGGAATCATGACCTGAGCCGAAGGCAGAGACTTTAACCCACTGAGCCACCCAGGCACCCCCCCCTTCATGTATTTTAACCAAACCCCCATTCACGTGTCCTCTGGCAACCACCCGTTTGTTCTCTGTATTTAAACTTTTATTTTTTTGTTTGTTTTACAGTGTTTGGATACCTCATATAAATGAAATCATATAGTGTTTGTCTTTTATTTATTTCACTTAGCATAATACTCTCAACATCCTTCTATGTTGTCACAAAAGTCAGTCTTTTTTATGCCCAAGTAATATTAGTATGTATCTGTTTATCACATTTTGTTATTATAGATAATGCTGCAACAAACATTGGGGTTTAGGCACCTGGGTGGCTCAGTCAGTTAAGTGGCTGCCTTCAGCTAAGGTCATTATCTCAGGGTCCTGAGGTCAAGCCCCACATCAGGTTCCCTGCTCAGTGGGGGGTCTGCTTCTCCCTCTGCCTCTGTTGCTCCCCCTGCTTGTGCTCTCGCATTTGCATGCGAGGGAGAGCTCCCTCAAATAAATAAATAAAATCTTTTTAAAAATAGAGGAGCATATATCTTTTCAAATTAATGTTTTTGTTTTGAGTAAATAGTAGTGAAATTACTGGATCATATGATAATTCTATTTTTAATTATTTGAGAAACTTCCATACTGTTTCCTACAGTGTCTGTACCAGTTGAAACTCCCACTAAGAATGCACGAGAGTTCCCTTTTCTCCACATCCTTGTCAGTACATTATTTCTTACCTTTTTGATCCTAGCCATTCTGATGGGTGTAAGGTGGTATCTCGTGGTTTTGATTTACATTTCCCTGATGATTAGTAATGTTGAACATCTTTTTATATGTTTGCTGGCCATCTCTTTGTCTTTGGAAAAATGCCTTTCAGGTCTTGTGTCCATTTTATTTTTTTATTTTTTTTAAAGATTTTATTTATTTATTTGAGAGACAGAGATCACAAGTAGGCAGAGAGACAAGCAGAGAGAGAGAGAGGAGAAAGCAGGCTCCCTGTGGAGCAGAGAGCCTGATGTGGGCCTCGATCCCAGGACCCTGGGATCATGACCTGAGCTGAAGGCAGAGGCTTTAACCCACTGAGCCACCCAGGCACCCTTGTGTCCATTTTAAAATCAGATTATTTGGGTTTTTTTGGTGTCGGGTTGTATAAATTCTTCATATATTTTGGGTAATAATCCTTTATCATATCATTTGCAAATATATTCTTCCATCCAGTAGGTTTGCCTTTTTGTTTTGTTGATAGTTTCCATTGCTGTGCTTTTTATTTTGCTGTAATCCCAGTAGTTAATTCTTGCTTTTGTTTCCTTTGCCTGAGAAGACCTATCCGTAAATACATTGCTAACGCTGATGTCTAAGAGATTACTCCCTATGTTTTCTTCTAGGAATATTATAGTTTCAGGTCTCACATAAAGGTCTACAATCCATTTGAGCTTATTTTTGTGTATGGTGTAGAAACAGTCATTTCACTCTTTCTCATGTAGTTGTCCAGCACCATTTATTGAAGAAACTGTCTTTTCCCTGTTGTATATTCTTAGTTCCTTTGCCATAAATTAATTGTCCATATAACCATGGGTTTATTTCTGGGCTGTCTGTCCTGTTCCGTTGTTCTCTGAGTTCGTATTTGTGCCATTACCATACTGTTCTGGTTTCTGCACCTTTGGAGTCTGGGATTGTGATCCGTCCAGCTTAGTTCTTTTTCAGGATTACTTTGGCTATTCAGGGTCTTTCGAGTTCCATACAAATTTTAGGATTATATGTTCTAGTTTTGTGGAAAAATGCTGCTGGTATGTTGATAGGGGTTGCATTAAATCTGTAGATTGCTCTGGGTGGTATGCACATTTTAACAATGTTAATTCTTATAATCTGTGAGCATGGTGTATCTTTCTGTTTGTTTGTGGTGTTCTCAGTTTCTTTCCTCAGTACCATACAGCTTTCAGAGTACAGGCTGAGTTTGTTCCTCGGTATTTTATTATATTTAGTGTAATTGTGAATTCGGTTGACTTCTTCATTTCTCTTTCTGGTTCTTTGTTATTAGTGCATAGAAACACAACACATTTCTTCTGTATGTTAATTTTGTATCTTCTAAGTTTACTGAATTCATTTATGAGTTCTAATAGTTTTTTGGTGGAGTCTTTCAGGTTTTCTATGTGTAGTATCATGTCATCTACATATAGTGATAGTTTAACTTCTTCCTCACAGTTTTGATACCTTTTATTTCTTTTTCCTGTCTGGTTGCCACAGCTAGGACTTCCCAGTACTATGTCGAATGCAAGTGGTGAGAGTGGACATTCTTGTCTTTTTCATGAGCCTGGAAGAAAAGTTCCGTTTTTCACCATCAAGTATGATGTTAGCTGTGGGGTTTTCATCATAAGAACTTTTTAAGGTATGTTCCCACTATACCTGTGTCATTGAGAGTTTTATCATAAAAGAGGTTGTATTTTGCCAAATGCTTTACCTGTATCTTTTGAGGGGATATTGTGGTTTTTGTCCTTCCTCTTGTTAATGTATCACATTGATTGCTTTGTGAATATTGAACTACCTTTATATCCCTGGAACAAATCCTATTTGATTGTGGTGAATGAATCTTTTAATGTTTTGTTGGATTCAGTTTGCTGATGTTCTGGTGAGGATTTCTGCTTACACATTCATCAGAAATACTGGCCTATAGTTTTCTTTTTTTGTAGTGTCTTTGTCTAGTTTTGGGATCAAGGTAATGCTGGCCTCCTAAAATGAATTTGGAAGTTTTCCTTTCTCTTTTTTTGGAGTAGTTTGAGAAGAATAAGTATTAACTCTTCTTTAATGTTTTGTAGAATTCACCTATGAAGTCATCTAAACTAAAACTTTTGTTTGTTGGGAATTTTTTGATTACTGATTCAGTTTAATTACTGGTAATGATTTAATCAGATTTTCTGTTTATTTCTGATTTAGATCATAAGGTTGTATGTTTCTAAGAATTTCATCATTTCTTCTAGGTTGTCCAGTTTGTTGGTGTATAATTTTCCATGATGTTCTCTTGATGTGGTGTCAGTTATTATTTCTCCTCCTTCATTTTTCATTTTAGAGTTCTCACTGAGATTTGTTAGTTTTGTTTCTCTTTTCACAGAGCCAGCTCTTAGTTTCATTGGTCCTTTCTATTCTTTTATTTATTTTTTTAAAGATTTTTAAAATTTATTTGAGTGTGTGTGTGTGCGCGTGCGCGCGTGCACGCAAGGATGGGACAGTGAGGGAGGGAGAGAATCTCTAGCAGACTCCATGCTGAGTGTGGAGTCCAACACTGGGCTCGATCTCATGACTCTGAGATCATGACCTGAGCTGAAATCAAGAGTTGGATGCTTAACCAGCTCAGCCACCCAGGCGCCCCTCTCTTTTTCTTTTAATCTCTATTTTATTTATTTTCATTCTGATCTTTTTGTTTTCCTTCTACTAGCTTCGGGCTTGGTTTATTCTTCCTTTTTTTTTTTAGTTCCTTTAGGTGTAAGGTTAAGTTGTTTGATAATTTTTCTTGTTTCTTGGGTTATGCCTGTATCATTATAAACTTCCCACTTAGAACTGTTTTTGCTCTGTCTCAAAGGTTTTGGACCATTGTGGTTTCATTTTCATTTGTGTCCATGTATTTTTTTATTTCCTCTTGATTTCTTTGTTGACCCATTGGTTGTTTAGTAGCATGTTGTTTAGCCTCCATGTCTTTGTATTTTTTCCAATTTTTTTCTTGTAATTGATTTCTAGTTTCATTCCACTATGGTCAGAAAAGATGCTTGATATGATTTCATATTCTTATATTTATTGAGACTTGTTTTGTGGCCCAATATATGATCTATCTTAGAGAATGTTTCATATACACTTGAAAAGAATGTTTATCGTGCTGTGTTTGGATGTGTTTATCGTGCTGTGTTCTGTACACGTCTGTTAGATCCATTCAGTCTAATGTGTTACTTAAAGCCATGGTTTCTTTGTTGATTTTTCTGCTGAATGATCTATTTCTTGACTTGGTGGGGTGTTTCAGTACTCTAATATTACTGCTTCTTTTTGTCTATTATTCGCTTTATGTATTTAGGTGCTTCTGTGTTGGGTACATAGATATTTGTAGTTGTTACATAATCTCATTGGATTGATCCCTTTATCATTATGCAATGCCCTCCTTTATCTCTTGTTAAAGTCTTTGTTTTAAAATTTATCTTCTCTAGTGTAAGTATTGTTAACCCAGTTTTTGTTCTACTTCTATTTGCATAGAATAACTTTCTCCATGCCTTTCCTTTCAGTCTGTATGTATCTTGAGGTTTGAAGTGATGTCTTATAGGCAGTATGTAGACAGGTCTTATTTTGGGGTGGGGGGGTGCCTTTTTTTTATCCATTCTGCTGCCCTGTGTCTTTTGATTGGAGCATTTAGCCCATTTACATTTAAAGTCATTTTTTTTCCCCAAGACTTTTGTTTATTTATTTGACAGAGAGAGAGGGAATATAAGCAGGGGAGAGTCAGAGGGAGAGGCAGACTCTCCGCTGAGCAGGGAGGTCAATGTGAGGCTCAGTCCCAGGCCCTTGGGATCATGACCTGAGCCAAAGGTAGATGCTTAGCTGACTGAGCCACCCAGTGCCCCTACATTTAAAGTAGTTATTGATAGATACATACTTAGTGCATTTTGTTGATTGTTTTATGGTTATTTTTGTAGTTCTCTGTTTCTTGTTCTTTTGCTTGCTTCTCATGTGGTTTGATGCTTCTCTGGTGTATGTTTTGTGTATCTATTATAGTTTTTTGATTTGTGGTTACCATTAGTTTTGTATATAACATCCTATGTGCATAGCAGTCTATATTAAGTTGATGGTCACTTAAGTTCAAACACACTGTTAAAGCGCTCAATTTTTATTCCTTCCTCCATGTTTTATGTCTATGAAGCCATAGTTTACATGTTTTTATTTTCTATATCCCTTGATTAATTTTTGTAGACAGAATTGATTTTACTATTTTTGTGTTTCAGCCTCCATACTGGCTATATGAGTGATCAATCTATCATTACTGTATGTTTGGTTTTTACCTGTAACATTTTTCCTTTCATAATTTTCTTCTAGTTACAGCCTTTGCTTTTCACATAGAGAATTCTTATTAACATTTCTTATAAGGATAGTTTAATGTGATGAACTTATTTTTACTTTGTTTTTTGGGGGGAAACTCATGATTTCTCCTTTGGTTCTGAATGATAACCTTACCGGGTAGGGTATTCGTGGTTGTAGGTTCTTTTCCTTTCAGCACTTCAAATATCATGCCACTTGCTTCTGGCCTGTGGAGTGTCTGCGGAAGAATCAGCAGCAAGCCTTTTGGGATTTCTTTTGTAGATAATTGTTCTCTTTTTCTCTTGCTGCTTTCAAGAGTCTCTCTTTACCATTACTTTTTTCCATTTTAATTATTATGTGTCCTGGTGTGGACCTCCTTGGGTTGTTTTAGGGGCTCTCTGTGCCTCCTGGACCTGGATGTCTGTTTCCTTCCACTAATTATTAGGAAAGTTTTCAGCTATTATATCTTCAAATAACTTTTTGTCCCCTTCTCTCATTTCTCCTTCTGGGATCCCTACAATGTGAATGTTATTATGCCGGATGATGTCCAGAATTCCCCTAACCTATTCTCTTTTTTTATTATTCCTTTTTCTTTTTGCTGCTCAGCTTGTTTTCTTTCCTTATCTTGTCTTCCAGATTGCTGACCTATTCTTCTGCACCCTCTAATTCACTATTAATTCCCTCTAGTGTATCTTTCATTTCCATTAAAAATTCTTCAGCTCTGACTGGTTCTTTTTTATATTTCCCGTTTCCTGGTTGAAGTTCTCACCGAGCTCATTCACTCTTTTCTCAAGTCCAACAAACATCTGCGTGACCAGTACTTTGGATTCTTTTTTTTCTTTAAAGATTGTATTTATTTATTTGAGAGAGAGGCAGTGAGAGAGAGCACGAGCGAGGAGAAGGTCAGAGGCAGAAGCAGACTCCCCGCGGAGCCGGGAGCCCGATGCGGGACTCGATCCCGGGACTCCGAGATCATGACCTGAGCTGAAGGCAGTCGTCCGACCAACTGAGCCACCCAGGCGTCCCTGGATTCATCAGAGATGTTGCTTCTCTCTCTTTCACTGAGCTGCTTTACTGACATTCTGACTTGTTTTTTCATTTGGGACCTATTTCTCTGTCTCCTCATTTTGTCTGACTCTGTATTTGTTTCTACGTCAGGTGTGTCCTCTGATCTTGGAGGGGGTGACCTTGTGTAGAAGAGGTCTTGTGGTGCGTTAAAGTACAATCTCCTAGAGTCACCAGGAGTAGGTGCTTCAGGGGTGTCCCCTGTGTGGGCTGCATGCACCTTCCCATTATGGCTGAAGCATAGTTGCCTCTAGCCCAGCCTGCTGCAATGACCCACTTTGCCTGCTGTGGGTACACTGGGCAGCATTTGCTTCCAGTGCTGCTGGGAGGCCCAGCTGTGATCACCAGAGGTTCACTGCTGTGTGGAGCCAGCAGTCAGCCAGCTGTCTGCAGTTAGCCTCTGTCACAGCTGCAGGTGCACCGGAGGTCAGGGCTTGCTCCCTTCACACCCAGCCAAGGAGCCAGGCTGCTGTAACGGGGGCACACTGGTCTGTGTGGTTATCTGCTTTACTGTCCAGGGCAGGGGTCACTTTGGAGTGATGCTGGTCCCGGCCAGGGCTGCCTGCAGGGTGTGGTGGAGCCAAAGCTGCTCTGGGTAGACAGGGTGGGGTAGGTCCGCAGGGGGAGGCACAGAAGCAGGGCATACGTTGTAAGCCAGGTAGGTAGAGAGTGTTAGTGTTGGCTCCTACAAGCTTCTGGCCACCTAGGCTGGGGAAGGAGAGAAAAACGACACCCATAAGCATTTTTGTTCCTGGAGAAGTCTACAGATCCCTGCCCCTTTGGCACATGTTCTCCCTCATGTATATCTTAGGCACTTTTCAAACTGCTGCTGCTGTGCTGTGTCTTGGGCAGAGTTATTTAGATGTTGGCTCTTTAAGGGTAAGGACTGTTTCTTGTTGCCCTCACACTCTCCCACCGCAAAGCCTGCTGATATTTAAAACTTCGTAAGTTGAGATCCACTGATTTTTAAGCTTACCAGAGTTAAGCTCCACTGGTTTTCAAGCCAGGTATGATGGGAACTCATCTTCCTCATCGCAGGTTCCCATTGCCAGGGATGCCCAGCGTGGGGTCTGATTCTCCCACTTCTCCTTGCTTGTGATGTCCCTCCTGTTTTTAGTTAATTGCTTGGGGTGGGGGTGTGGGGTTGGGGGGTAGTTCCCACCCTTTTCTCCATCACTCCTTCCTTTTTCGGTGTGGCCTTCTGTCCAAGATTAGCTTTAATAAACCTGTTCTGCCAGTCCTTGGACCATTCTCAGAGTTAGTTGCAATACATGTAGCTGTTACCTTGGCGTGTCTATGGGATGAGTTGAGTCCAGATCCTCCTACTTGGCCATCCTCCCTCCTGTCATACTCAAGAATCTGTTTTTTAAAGTGCCTGTGCCATTTTGTATTTCTATCAGCAATGAACAAGTTTGGGTTGTTCCACTCATATTTTGTTGCTTTGTGTTGTCAGATGTTTTAATTTAAGTATTCTAGTGCATGCATACTGAATGGCATCTCATTGTGATTTTAGTTTTTGCATTTCCTGAATGACTTAAGATGTGAGGGTCTTTAATGTGCTTACTTCCCAATTGGACGTTTTTCTTGGTAAGGTAGATTTTAAAGTCTTGCCAATTTCAAATTAGATTGCTTATTTCCTTATTGGGTTAAAAGGTTTCAAAAGATATGTTCTAAAAGCAAATCCTTTATCTGATACTGGCTTGGCAGGCAAGGATGGTGTTTTCATTCTCCTAATGTCTTTTAAGGAGAAAAAGGTTTTCATTTTAATAAAGTCCAGATTACCATTGTTTTTCTTTTATGTGGCCAGTGCTTTAGCGACTCCTCTCTGAAATCTTTTGTATATAGTGGGAGAGAAGATTTGAAATTTGGGAGGGGAGAGGGATGCATATGGATATGTTTTTTGTTTTGAGGGGTTTGTTTTGTTTTGTTTTGTTGTTTTTTGTTTTGTAAATACTATTCTTTCCCAATTAAATTACCTTGAAGACTTTGCTGAAAATCACTTAGTCATATATGAGGGTCTCTTCCCGGATTCCTTATCCTGCTCTATTAATCTGTGTGTCTCATCTTTATGACAATGCCACCCTGTATTTGTTACTATGGCTTTATTTTAAGTCTTTCAACATGTTTTGTTTTATTGTTTTCCTTTCTAAAATTGCTTCCGCTTTTTATTTCCTTTGCATTTCTACATAGATTTTAAGCTCCAAAAGAAAAAAAGAGAAAAAGAAAAAAGCTTGCTTGCATTTTGATAGGATTGCATTGATCCCATGCATGTATCAATTCTGGGAGAATTGCTATCTTAACAATACTGAGTCTCCCAATCCATGAACACAGTACATCTCTCTGTATATATTCAGGCCTTTGCTTTCTCATTAATGTTTTATAAATTTCAGCATACAGGTACTTCACATATTTTATTAAAATTATGCCCAGCTATTTCATGTTTTTGATAATGGTTTTTAAATTTTAATTGTTGTTTTTTAATTTCTTTTTCAAACTCTTCATTACTGGTGATAAAGGAAAATTTTACAGATATTTTATTTCCTGATATAATTGACTTTCATTTAGCAATTGATGAATTGGGACGCATCCAGTCTAGAAAATAGAAAGGAGCTTCTTACAAAGCAAGAGATGTCATAGACCAAGGTGAACAGGAGCAAGGAAGTTACACTGGGCACTTAACTGGTTAAAATAGGATTACTTTTCATATGGAGAAAAGGGAAGACTTGGACCTTGGTTAAGTAACTTAGGCTGAGGAAGCAAGTGCTAGTTGGTTGGTCTGGGCATGCCTTTTCTGGGATTGCTGAGCATAGAAACTGGGATGTTTTGGTTTGCTGATGTGGGATGTAGAATAAGTGACTCCATCTTGGGCCTAGTCTGGACACTGACACTGGTATACAGAAATATTGTTGATGTTTTGTATATTGACCTTTATCATATGATCTTGTTAAACTCACTAGACTCTTTAATATATAGAATCTTGAGGATTTTCTACATAATCATGTCATCTGCAAATGGAAGATAATTGTATTTCCTTTCAAACTGTCCTTTCTTTCTTTTTCTTTGCTCTACTGCATGGGTACAAACTCCAGTACATTATTGAATAGAACTAGTAAGAGCAGCATCCTTACCTTGTTCCTCCTCTTAGGGGGAAAACATTGTCTTTCACTGTTAAGTATGACACGAGCTGTGAGTTTTCCATTGATGGCCTTTATCAAGTTGAAAACGTTCCTTTTATTCCTAATTTGATGAATTATCACAAATGTAGAATTTTGTCACAGTTTTTTCTGCCTCTATTGACATGATCATCTTGTTTTTCTTTGTTAGTTCATTAACGTTGATTTTTCAAATAGTGAGCCACTCTGGTATTTCTGGAATAATGTGATTTGGTCATGATGTACTGTCTTTTTTTTTTTCCCCATATTGATGGAATTGATTTACTAATATGTGCCTCATGTTTATGATATTGGTCTTCAGTTTCCTTGTTAACTCTTGTAATTTTTGATATAACGGTAATTTGAGTAGGACTGGTGTTACTTCTTCCTTAGAAGTAGAAGGCATTGATTCATCAGGGTTATTTTCATTGTGTTTCATGTGATGAATATGTTTGAGAGGCATATGAAATCCACTTTCTATGTTGGGTTTACACCACAAGACCTTAAACAAATTTGTAACCAGTTGACTGATTACCCATTTTTCTCTTAAAATATTTACAACTCTTAGAACCATGCACACCTAAAAAAAGTTGTTTTAAAAATATTAAGTTTAGGGGCAGCAATGTGGCTCAGTCCATTAATTATCTGACCCTTGATTTGGCTTAGGTCATATCGGGGTTGTGAGATCGAGCCACATATCAGGATCCACACTCAGCATGGAGTCTGCTTAAGATTCTCTCTCTCCCTTCTCCATCTGCCCCTCTACCGCTTGTGTTTGTCCACTCTGTCTAAAATAAGTAAGTCTTTTTAAAAATATTAAGTTCAGGGGCGCCTGGATGGCTCTGTGGGGTAAAGCATCTGCCTTCAGCTCGGGTCATGATCCCAGGGTCCTGGGATCGAGCCCCACATCGGGCTCTCTGCTCTGCAGGGAGCCTGCCTCCTCCTCTCTCTCTGCCTGCCTCTCTGCCTACTTGTGATCTCTGTCTGTCAAATAAATAAAATCTTAAAAAAATATATTAAGTTCAGCATTATTTACAAAGATTTATAAGTCTGCAGTGAATATTCAAACACTGTATATACCACCAGGGAACATTTAGGGTAGTTTTCAAGTAAGCTAACATTAAAATCTACTAACAAAGCTAACAACAGTACTCAGAATCTGGTTTCAAAATTGTTGAGTTGGAAAATATATTTTGCTTCTAAAACTTTTTTTCTCAGCTCTAGGATCAGAGTTAGGGTATGTACCTGGTATTTTGCAGTTTAGAGATCTCTCCTGAGGGTTAGGGTTATGGTTAGTGTTAGGAGTAGGGTGAGGGATTAGGTTATGTACCTGGTATCCTGCATTTCAGAGATCTCTCCAGAGAATAAAATCCCAGACTTCTGCTGGCACGAGAATAAACGTAGCAGCCATCCACTGAGCTGAGGCAAGGAGGGATTTGGGGCTCTAACTACTCTTTAAATACATATTCAGTTGGTCCTTTGACCTCTACCTTCCAAACCATTTTAAGAAATACTACCGATACTTAAATGTTTGGGCTCTTCTCCAGGATAACTAGGCTGCTTCTCAGCTCTTCTTATTGTGTGCTCAGGAAGCCACTGTCTTCAGGTCTAGGGTTAGAATCAGGGTGTGTGCCTGGTGTTTTGCAGTTGAGACTTCTCCAGAGGGTAAGGGTTAGTGTTAAATTTAGGGGTTAGAGTTAGCTGTTAGGGTATGTGCCTGGTAATTGGTAGTTGAGTCCTCTGCATATAATAAAACTCCTGACTTCTGCTGGGGTTAGGGTTAGGGCTAGGGGCCAGCGGTAGGGGGTTAGGGTTTCTGCCTGTATTCCTGCATAGAACTTGTTAGTTCTTGCAATGGCACTCATTGGATTTGTATAAAGTATACAGTACTTCTATTACTTGTAAGAATGACTCACAGCCATACCCATTAGGATGGCTACTATAAAAACAAAAACAAACGAGGCGTTGATGAAGATGTGGATATTGGAACCCTTGTGCACTGGTGGTAAGCATGTAAAATGGTGTAGCTGCTATGGAAAGTAGTATGATAGTTCCTCAAAAAATAAAAAATATAATTACCACAGGATCCAGAAGTCCCACTTTTGGTATATTTAGAAAGGTTTGTACGGCTATATTCATAGCATTATTCATAATACCCAAAAGGGGAAAGCAGCCCACATGTCCGTTGATGGATAAATGGGTAAAAGAAACGGTGGTATATACATACAATGGAATATTCAGTCTTGAAAAAGGAAGGAAATTCTGACATACATGAATGAAACTTAAGGTCATTATGTTCATGAAATAAGCCAGTCAGAAAAACACAAATATTGTATGATTTTACTCATAGGAGGTAGCTAGGGACAGAAATTAGAATGGTGGTTGCCAACGGCCACCCAGAGGGGGATATACTGGGGAGTTGTGGACTGGTCATACAGTTTCCATTGTGCAGGGGGGAAGGTCACAGGAGACGAGCTGCACGACACTGACTGCACTTGGCACTACTGAGCTGTACACTTAGGAAACAGTAAGGCTGGTCAAGTTATGCGTATTTTACCACAGTTAAAAAATAGTGAGCCACACGTTATTTGTAGACCAGCAGTGAACACACACTTACCACATGGCAAGAACTAAGGAAAATCATGACCATTTGTCTCCTACACATTTCTGTCCCAGTTTGGAAACACTGATCTTCACTTTCAATACTGTGTGTCAGTGTTTCATGCTCTCACCATGCCAGTGACAACAAAAAATCCCTTCAGACACTGTGAAATGTCTTCTGTGAGTGTGCGGAGTCAGGAAGCAAAATCACCCCCAAGAAACACTGCTTTAGAATCACAAACTGTGCCTAAGTGCACAAAGTACACATTTTTACATATTGCTGCATTAGAAATCTTATGCATGCTGTATCTTACGGGCAAGTAACAGGATTTTTTAGGAAATACTTTTCAGTATATAAGATTTTCACCCTCCTCACCAAATTCTGAATCTAAATTTTGTAAAAATCTGACTATGGTATTTATGCAAAATTCATTTTTACAGAAATGAGAGCCTGAAACTCTGAAGGACTGAATTTATTTAAGAAATGATAAATATTGGGGCATCTGGGTGGCTCAGTGGGTTAAAGCCTCTGCCTTCGGCTCGGGTCATGATCCCAGGGTCCTGGGATCGAGCCCCGCATCAGACTCTCTGCTCAGCAGGGAGACTGCTTCCTCCTCTCTCTCTGCCTACTTCTGATTTCTGTCAAATAATCTAAAAAAAAAAAAAAAAAGAAATGATAAATATTATGGAATGTTTACTTCACATTCAGAATATCAGGACCTTTGTATCTGTCATATCCCAGAAGGTATCTTTCAGACTTTAGAAATGTCAACTAGATCACTCTCTGGGCCCAAACAAGGAACATTTATTTGCCTTTTTGTGATGGGGGAGGTAAGAGAGACCAGCCGGCGAGTTAGGCTGAGACGCAGCCCACGAGGCTGGTTGTGGGTAGCAGCTTCGCAGCAGACACGGGCCTGGAAGTGGCGGGTCTGCCCCAAACTGCAAACTCTTCAAGGGTCGACTGCTCCTGCCTTGCTCACTGCTGCCTCCCTGGGAACCAGCCTGGGCCGGGGACACATAACACTCAAACATCCGAATAAAATAAAGGAGGCTTAGCACATATTTTCTTTTACAATTATTTATTCAAAAACAGGGAATAGTGTAACCAGATTCTGGTAATAGTGTAGTAAACAAATACATTCAATGGTACTAAAATAAATCTACAGAAAATATATAATTTCATTAAAGTGCAAACAAAATATTTGAAATGGCACGTTTTTCTATATTTCAAGTCCGTATACTTTCTTACTTTTTAAAAGAACTGCCTATTGCAAATAAGAAATCCAGACTTTTTTCCTCTCTGCTTTGACTTCCTTTATACCATATTTAAATCGTCAGCATTTCTAAGTGCCTATATTTTCTAAATGTGTACTGGAAGGAGACACCGTGCGGTGGTATGACCAGCAGAGAGAGAGGTGTCAGGGCGATGATCTCCCTTAATCCAGACAACACTGTTCTCGGTCTACGATATATTAGCCTATCCGGTAGCTGCTTTACTTGGTTCGCACTGAACTGACTGGTGAAGCCCAGATTCTTTTCCTTATTACCCGTGTACCTTCAGTGTACTATATTCTGGTCTTGGACAAGTTACTTATTTCTCTAAACTTCACTTCCTCCAGCTGCAAGCTGGAATAACTCACTAACGTGCCGCAATATGCTACAGAGAAGGTATGGGAGGCACCCAGCATACAACACATTGTGTAATTAATACTTTAAAAAACTATCCATCTGTCAAAATCTTTAATTCTATCACCTGTGATTAGCTATTCCTCCTAGATTTGTTATCTGCAAATTTGGCCAACTTTTCAAAACTATTATTAAGAATATTTGAAATAGGACAGGAAACTTACGGCATACCTCCAGGCTGATGAGAAGATTAATGTTACAGAATTGCATACATCAACTAACAAGAATCAGCTACAAATTCATATACCTGTATTGTCATCTAACTAGTAATTTCTTATTCCATCTACAAAGATTTCAAGGCTTTCTTAAAGACTTTATGTTTACTACAATCCCCTGATTTACTATAGTAATAAAACTTCCTATACATACCAAATCCTCATTTAGGCAGTGTACAAGAAAAAGATACACCAGGATAGGTTTATAATTTGAAATGCAAAATAATTTTAGGAAGAGTTCTCCAGAAAACTTCTCTGGAATGAATTCTTAACCCAGGTCACTCAAGATTTCCACAGAGAAAGCCTTGCTGAAGCTCACCTTCCAAAATTACAAAATACATGGATAAACATTCCACCAAATACAAGACTCGACAGATACAAACAATAGGAATTTGATATAATGTAGGGCTCTTAGAGAGAAAAACAATTTTTTAAGAATTTATTTCTCTCTCAAGAGAGAAACCATGAGCGGGGGAAGAGGGAGGAACCCAATGTGAGGCTCGATCCCAAGACCCCAGGATCATGACCTGAGCCAAAGGCAGACGCTTACCTGGCTGAGCCATGCAGGCAGGCGCCCTGAAATGAAAAATCATTTTTGAAAAAAGAAACATGTGAACAGTCTAAGAAGATTATACACAGCTGACGAGAGAATTCATAAACTAGAAGAGATATAAAGTCATCAGAGAGAAAGCACAGAAGGCTTTAAAAGACAGAATGAGAAGACCCAATATACATTTTTAAGAAGAGAAACCATACTACGTCTTAGAAATGTGTTCTCCGTAATGTAACAGCTGCATTATTCAGTAACAATGGGTGATCTTCCAAGTGAAAATCCAGACATATTTCTTAAGTACTAATTTGCTTTCAACATTGTCTATTTTTAATGTGGCTTTACCATGAAATATAGATGGTTACAATTTTAAAGTTTTTTTCTTCCTTTTATAAATTAATATCAAATAATTTATCATTCATATACAATATCTGGAAAACAAGTGTTAATTAAAAGCTACCTCAGTCCAGCAGTTTCTGTATTCGAATTCACACTCAAGCAAACACTGTCAGTGATGCTCTGCCCTCCAGTGGCTTCCGTTTTTGGCTAAAGCCTCTGTCAGGGATTTTACTGTGAATAATACAAGCATGTACTTGAGAAGAAAAAACAAATGCTTAGCCTAGAAGTAGAGCAGGAATGCCACTTATTTCTAAAATTTGAGGAGATTTTCCTTGAGACTTTCAAGTCCTCTTTATGTGACTGAGTCAAGTATTAAACATTTTTTTAAAAACACAGTAGATAGTTCACTTGGTTAAATATTAAGACCTACTCAAAGTCTGTTGGTTGGGTTAAAAATGAAAGCCACAGTATAATTTGGAAAGATTGAGCAGAAAGGAAATTCATATGCTGGATCACACCCAAGCTTTCCATCCTGGGAAAAGCCGGCTGAGATTTTTGGGGTCCATGGCTTGCTGTATGAGCAGGTTCACCTGGCCCCCGACACTGAGCACCGTTCCTTCCTCCACTCCTTTCAGTTTCTCTTGCAGTCTCATCAGGACGCGCTCCGCTACTTTGTTGAAACTCTGGTCAGTGTCACTAAGGACAAACACACAGGTTGTGGTGAGGTGAGACAGGTCAAGGGCTTTGGGGACAGGAAGGACAGCAGGCCCTCGTTGGTAACAGACGGCTCACCTGAGATTGCGTTTGCATTCCTGGTCCTCTCCAGCGGGAGTGGACTGCAGCTCAGTGTCGTCCTCCGGCCTCTGCTGCAAATACAGAGCCTTCAGCGGGTTCATGGTCCAATCAAACAGGGGGTCGTAGAGGAGAACCTGGACAGAATGTATCAGAAGATGGGTGTGCTTTCCGATGACAGAGACAGAGGAACCAGTGTGATAAAAAAGCACGGGCTAGTCGAATGGTAGGTGACTGGGGGGATCGGGATGACCCAACGAGGTACTTTGTTTCCTTGTGGAGGACACTGGGCTAGCATAATGCTCTGGGATGCTTCTCCCTTTCCGAATCCATTCCCCTCCTTGAGTGGAGGTGGTGATATCCCTTGACCTCAGTTTCCTGACTACTCTATTAAAAAGAGCTAAGGACTCCTTTTCACCAGTAGGGTCCTGCACAAGGGTAGGCTGTGCCAACTGAGATCAGCTGTGGGCGCTGGACAGCACCAGCAAGCCTAGGCCTAGGCCATCTTCACCCATCATTTTACCAGTAATAAAGCTAACATTTGGATTTCTATTCTTAAGGCTTTTTCTTCTTCTCTCAATGAGTTCTAAATTCCACTGGCGAAAACAAAGGGTATAACCTACTGAAAGCTCCTCCCAACCCAAGGTCCCTTTTGTGGGTGAACCTGGTCTGGATCTCTCAACTCTAAAGCCATGTCACACGGTAACCCTGGAACTTAGGCACAAAGTGCATATATTCTAAGTCACTGCCCCCACAGTTTTTCGTGGCCCTGGCGGTTGCCCGGAACAGCATCAAACAGCGGGCAGATTTTGAATACTGCTGATGCAGGACACGGCCTAGAATGAAACATGGTCCCAGCCTATGGAAGTACCAAAAAAACACAAAAAGGGCGGCAGCACAAAGTGGAACATCTGCTCACCTGCAGATTTCTGCACACTGACTTTGTGTTCTGCGACTTCACTGAATTCATTTATCAGCTCTACTAGTTTTTGGTAGAATCTTTTGGGTTTTCTGCTTTTGGTATCATGTCATCTGCAAACAGTGAAAGTTTACTTCTTCCTTACAAAGCCGGATGCTTTTCTTTCTGCTGTCTGACTGCTGTGGCTAGGACTTCCAGGACTATGTTGAATAGAAGTGGTGAGAGTGGGCAGCCTTGTCTAGTTCGACCGCAGAGGGAAAGCTCTGTTTCTCCCTATTGAGGATGATGTTTGCTGTGGGTTTTTCATATCAGGCCTTTATGATGTTGGGTCTGTTCCCTCTAAACCTACTTTGCTGAGGGATTTCATCATGAATGGATGTTGTACTCTGTGAAATTTTTTCTGTGTCTACTGAAATTATAATAGGATTTTTATCCTTTCTCTTATCAATATATCACTGATTGATTTGCAATACTGAACCACTCTTGCATACCAGGAATCAATCCCACTTGGCCACTTGGTGAATGATTTTTTTTTTTTTAAAGATTTTATTTATTCATTTGACAGACAGAGATGACAAGTAGGCAGAGAGAGGCAGGCAGAGAGAGAGAGGAGGAAGCAGGCTCCCCGCGGAGCAGAGAGCCCGATGTGGGGCTCGATCCCAGGACACTGGGATCATGACCTGAGCCGAAGGCAGAGGCTTTAACACACTGAGCCACCCAGGAGCCCCTGATTTTTTTAATCAAATGCTGGATTCAGTTTGCTAATATTCTGTTGAAGGTTTCTGCCTCTATGTTCATCTGGGATATTGGCCTGTAGTTCTCTTTTTTTATGTTGTGTTCATCAGGTTTTGGTATCAGGGTGATATTGGCCTCATACAATGACTCTGGAAGTTTTCCTTTCTTTCCTATTTTTTGAAATAGTTCAAGAACAGGTATTCTTTTTTACATGTTTGCGAGAATTCCCTTGAGAAGCCATCTGGTCCTGGAGTTTTATTTGAATCAGTCCTCAAAAACTCCCAACAATTTCTTGCTGGTAATCAATCTGTCCAAACTTTTTACTTCTTCCTGCTTCAGTTTTGGTAGGTGCTTCTAGGAATTTACCCATTTCTTCCAAGTTGTCTAATTTGTTGGCATAGTTTTTCATAATATTCTTATAATTGTGTTTCTGGGTTGTTATTTCTCCTATTTGTGATTTTGAGTCCTTTCTCTCTCTTTTTTCTTTTGATGAGTCTTGCTAGAGGTTTATCCATTTTGTTGATTTTTTCCAGGAACTGGCTCCTGGTTTCACTTATCTTTTTTATTTTTTTAAGCTTCTATTTCATGTATTTCTGCTCTACTTTTTATTATTTCTTTCCTTCTACTGGTATGGGTTTTGTTTGTACTTTTTCTAACTCTTGTAGGTGTTAAGGTTAGGTTGTTTGGGATTTTTCTTGCTTCTTGAGGTAGGCCTGTATTGCTATAAGCTTCCACTGAGAAATGCTTTTGCTGATCACAATACTTTGTACCATTGTGTTTTCATGTACTTTTTGATTTCTTTGATTTTTTTGGTTGACCCATTCATTGTTTAAGTAGCATGTTATATAATCTCCATGTATTTATGGCCTTTCCAGATTTTTTCTTGTGGTTGACTTACAGTTTCTTAGCCTTGTGGTCAGAAAAGATGCATGGTATAACCTCATTCTTTTTTAATTTGTTGAGACTTGTTTTATGGCCTAATATGTGATCTGTTCTGAAGAATGTCCCATGTGACTTGAAAATAATGTGGATTCTGCTATTTTGGGGTGGAATGTTCTGAATATATCTGTTAAGTCCATCTGGTCCAGCTGGTCATTCAAAGCCACTGTTTCCTTGTTGATCTTGTTTCAAAGGTTGGTCCATAAATGTAAGAGGGGTGTTAAAATCCCCTGCTATTATTGTACTTCTCTTGATTTAGTTCCTTTACGTTTCTTATTAACTGTCTTATGTATTTGGTTACTCCCATATTGGGTGCATAAATATTTACAGTTTTGTATACCTTCATGCTAGATTGTCCCCTTTATTATTATCATTATTTTTTAAAGATTTTATTTATTTGAGACACAGAGAGCACAAATGGGGAGAAGAACCAGAGGGAGAGGGAGAAGCAGACTCCCCGCTAAGCGGGGAGCCTGACAGGGGGCTCAATCCCGGGACCCTGAGATCATAACCTGAGCTGAAGGCAGACGCTTAATTGACTGAGCCACCCAGGTGTCCTCTGTCCCCTTTATTTTTATACTGTGTTATTCTTTGTTTTTACAGTCATTGTTTTAAAGTCTATTTCATCCAATATAAATATTGCTACTTCCCCTTTCTTTTGACATTCATTAGCATGAAGATGGTTCTCCATCCCCTCACTTTGAGTCTGCAGGTGTCTTTAGGTCTGGGGTTAGTCTCTTGTAGGCAGCATATAGATGGGTCTTGTTTTTTTTTTTTTTTTAATCCATTCTGTCATCCTAGGACTTTTGATTGGAGCTTTTAGTCCATTCACATTCAAAGTAATTACTAATAGATATTTATTGCCATTTCATTACTTGTTTTGTGGTGGTTTTTGTAGTTTTTCTCTGATCCTTTTCTGTCTCTCTTTCATGGTTGTTAGTTTAATGATATGCTTGGATTCCTTTCTTACTTTTTGCATGTCTATTACTGGTTTTTGATTTGTAGTTACCGTTAGGTTTGTGATGTCTTCTGCCTATAGCAGTCTATGTGAAGTTGATGATTGCTTAGGTTTGAACCCACAGCGAGGTACATTTTATTAATCAAATAGTGAAAAGGAATGGAGGCTTCTAGTACTACAAAGAGCCTATATGGCCGTCTTGGGTTTCAGTAGAGAAACAACACAAATTATTTCAAACCCTAGGGCTCTGTTAGGGAGTCATATTTGTGAATTTTGAATTCAAGTAAGAAGCAGAGTACTTCAAAAAATGATTTGAGTCTTACTATCAAAACAGAAGCTGAATGAAAACAATAAAGGACTACAGACTGATTAAGCTAGAGCAGGGTTTCTTAGTGCCGGCACTACTAACATTTTTGGCTGACTACTTCTTTGTTGCAGGGGCTGTCCTGTGTGTGACAGGACGGTTAGCAGCATCCCTGGCCTCCAACCAGTGGATATCAATAGCTTTTAAAAAAACACAAATGTCCCTGCCCTACCCCTGGAAGTATGGTTTGAATACGGTCAGCGTGAGTATTTTTTAAGAGCTGTGTAGGTAATACTCAAGTACGGCCCGTCGAGCACCAGGGGTTAGAGGATAAGCGCTGAGGCTGTAAGTGAGGGAGGACGGCCCGTGCTCCGCTGCCCACGTTTCCTTGTGCAGGAAACACCTGATCTCTTGCCCCACACACCAGCATGGTGAGTCACTGCTTTAAGGGACAGAATTCTCTCTGGGGTAGAGCTAATGCCATTAAGCACTGGAAATCTGCATCATTTCCTTTTCTTTCTTCCTGATCAACATGAGGCAGTGATTACACATTCTGAACCTGGGCTGGGGTAAAGACGATATAATTTAATGATTTCTCTCCAAAACCCAACGGAAACCATTCTGAAAGCAAGTTGTGCCACAGGAGAGAGTGAAGATGTCAAAGTGCTGGTTTATGAATTAAATACTAGAGATGAGTTACGGTGCTGTAACATGCTCCAAAACCTGAAAGGACTGGAGGCATTTCTGAACCACTGTGTCCTGACGTGCACACCTCACTCCCTCCTGCTCCCTAGCACCATCCCACCACATTACCAGGAAGCACCGATCCTCAAATCAGTGACATCCTAACAAGATACAGTCTAACAGGAGAGAAATAAAGATTTCAGGGGGGCTGGGATTTCAGTCAGTAAGGCAGCCCCCTTCAGCTCGGGCTGTGATCCTGGGGTCCTGGGAAGGAGCCCCGCATTGGGCTCCCTGCTCAGTGGGGAACCTGCTTCTCCATCTCCCTCTGACCCTCCTCCCTGCTTGTGCTTGCTCTCTCTTTCTCAAATAAGTAAGTTAAATAAATAAAATCTTTAAAAAAATTTTTTTATTTGATGGAAAGAGAGATCACAAGTAGGCAGAGAGGTAGGCAGGCAGAGAGGGGGAAGCAGGCTCCCCGCTGAGCAGAAAGCCCGATGCAGGGCTTGATCCCAGGACCCTGAGACTATGATCTGAGCCAAAGGCAGAGGCTCAACCCGCTGAGCCACCCAGGCGCCCCAGTAAGTTAAAAATTTTTAAAAGATTTAAAATATTCAAGATTTCCTTTTACTTTACCTCCACTATGGTCAGTAGGGTTTCCTGAGAGCTTCTCATGACCTCCATGGTTTTCTCGCAGCATCTACAAACACATTACAGAAATGGATTTTGTTACACACCAGCGTTTCCAACATCTCTTCATCCTTGTTATTCGTGTATACTGGGCCGAGACTGTTCTTGTTAATGACTCCCAAATTAATATCAAAGAGCATGACATTAGGCAGACTGGGTTTTCAGTAAATGTTTTTGAAAGGAATGTAATTATCTATGTGAATGTAAGCTAAGCTTTAAAAGAACACACAGTACTACTATGAAACATGGCTTTCAGTCACTGACCAGTTAGTTCACACTGACTAGAATCTACTCTAGTAAAAGCTGAGCACATGGACCAATCCTGAGAAAAGACCGGGACCTACGCATTGCTTTCAGGAGGAACTGAGCCATCATACGCTCCTGTAGCAGAGCTTATCTGCACAGCAGTGGGCGCCCGAGGAGCTCTGAGCAGCTGACAGAGGTACAAACGGTGGAGGCAAGCTGCTTCCAGAGCAGACGAGGAAGGACAGCTATGTATGGGATGCAGGGTGAGGTCCCAGATGGCCTGAGGAAGGGCAAACTAGCACCATCTTTCCCTGGGGTTTTCCTTACTGCCAGTCAAGCACTGGAAGGTGACTTAGCAGCGAACCCTAGAATCTATGGAAATCGATAATCCAAATAATGCTGACATGAAATACCATCTGTTTTAGACACTTACCTTCTAAAGACACCTTCAACACCAGTAATGCCCATCCCGTCCACAATATCTCTGGTGAGTCTGAAAGGAACCGTTTCAGGAGTCGGGAGGATCTTCCCCTGCTCAAAAGCAACTCCTAAAGTAAACAGTAGAGCGCAGTCAGGTTCCGGAGCAAACGGACTGCCCTCCCTTGGGGCCTGCGAGCTGCGCAGAGGCCCCAGATCATCTGCCCGAGACTGTGCACAGGACCAGAACTCACAGTGGTTTTTCTCTTTCTGCTGGGCCACTGTTAGGCACCTCAAATTTAAAAAAAGCATAACTACTTCTAGACATAGGGAAGTTCTAGATTAAAGGGTAATTTCTTAAAATGAAATGTGATGAGGATTTAAAATGCAAAATGTGCCTATAATCTTAATTTCTATGTATTTAAGTATACACGCATATTAGTTATATATTAAAAATTTTTATTAAATGAAACTTTTTATTCTGAGATAACTATAGATTGATATGCATTCATAAGATACTATATACAAAATAGGAAATTCCCCATATACCTTTTATTCATGTTTCCCCAATCTTGCAAAACCATGCAGTACAGTATCACAGGCAGGACACGGACACTGATCCAGGCAAGGTCCAGAATATTCCCATCACCACCAAGATCCCTCACACTCGCCCACGTCCCTCCCACCAACTCTGTGCCTCCTGCGGTCATTACTCGTGTAACTTCATATAACTGAATTCATTCTAGGGAAAACCATGTAATATATGTCCTCTCCTCTATTCTAACGGAACTCTATCTTACTCTCTCAGCAGCGACTTCCATGTGTTACAATACAGATTTCATAACTTCCTAATACCACAGCTTCTTTGAAATCTTACATTCCACATTCTCACTGAAATCTCTTCTACCCCCTTATTAAAGAGTCTGTCGGGGTGCCTGGGTGGTTCAGTCGTTAAGTGTCTGCCTTCGGCTCAGGTCATGATCCCAGGGTCCTGGGATCCAGCCCCGCACTGGGCTCCCTACTCTGCAGGAAGCCTGCTTCTCCCTCTCCCACTCCCCCTGCTTGTGTTCCCTCTCTCGCTGTGTCTCTGTCACATAAATAAGAAAAAAAATCTTAAAAAGACTCTTTAAACTCGGTGAGATTTCTAGTCTGTCAGCCTTCCTTCTTTTCCTAGTCCATTCACTGCTGCCTCATGTCTCCGGTTACAACGGAGATGCCGGGGAGGCTAGAGGAACGCACGTGAAGACACGACTCGCTCCGCGGCAAATGCAGGCTCCGCGCGGTAGGCGAGCGCCCTGGGGACGGCCAGCGGGTCGTCTGTTCCCCATCCCCGCTCAGCTCTGGTCTCACCTCCGTAGAGCCCGGTTTGCCCTGTGCTGTTCTTACAAGGCCAATTACCATCCCTCTGACGCTCAGCCAGCAAGCATGCTTTCATTTCCTCAGTTAAAACAGAAGAGTAAATGTTATTTCCCTCCAATTCTCTCCCCTCTAGCTCAAGACTTTCCTCCTCTCCGGAGAAAAGCTGATGTGCCTCCCGTGTAAAGCCAACTGTACCCCACATGCTGGAGGACTTCCCTCGCGATGTCAGGATCTCCGTCTCTCTCCTCTAGCTTATCAGTACAGAACATACCAATATAGAACATGTTCACTCCGCTCTCCTCTTAGAAAAACAAATGAACAACAACAACAAAACCCCCTCAAACCTTAAAAAAAAAAAAAAAAGGCTGAAGCATGTCTCTCATCTCTGCAGCGAATGCCTCTCCCGTCCTTCTAAACCTCCTGCGGACAGCTGCACAGCCTAACTCCTGTTCAGTCCTTACCTTTCTGCAATCTCACTCTTCCATTTTTTTTTTTATATTTTTTTTATTTATTTGACAGAGATCACAAGTAGGCAGAGAGGCAGGCAGAGAGAGAGGGGGAAGCAGGCTCCCCGCGGGGCAGAGAGCCCGATGTGGGGCTCGATCCCAGTACCCTGGGATCATGACCTGAGCCGAAGGCAGAGGCTTTAACCCCTGAGCCACCCAGGCGCCGCTCACTCTTCCATTTTATCCAAATTACTTCCTAAGCCGCGAGCACTGGTTAACTGTTCAATTCAAAGGCCTGTTTTCAGTGCTCACCTTATCTGACCTGTAGTCTGAGCACTTCTTCCTTCATGGAAACTCCACCCCCCCCACCTCCCACCTTCCAAGATACCCCTGCCCTCTCGTTCCCAGGACTTGTTGGTTATTCCTCAATTTTTTTTTCCTGACTCGGGCTTTTCAAAGCTGGCGCTCCTTAGCGTTCTGTCCTCCGTCCTCTTTATCGACGGTGATACAGAAGATCAGAACCTCCTCCCGACCAGTGACCTCAAATGACACTTACTAGCAGAGGGTTCCCAGCTCCGTCAGTAAGCTCAACCCCTTTGCTTTCTCTAAATATTAAATGCCCATTATACCTGGAAGTCCTATTAATACGTAAAAACAGAGCACCTGGGTGGCTCAGTGGGTTAAGCCTCTGCCTTTGGCTCAGGTCATGGTCTCAGGGTCCTGGGATCGAGCCCCACCTCAGGCTCTTTGCTCAGCAGGGAGCCTGCTTCTCCCCCCTTGTTTCTCTGCCTGCCTCTCTGCCTACTTGTGATCTCTGTCAAATAAATAAAATCTTAAAAAATTTAAATGTTATTTTAAAAAAATACCTGGGGTGCCTGGGTGGCTCAGTGGGTTAAGCCTCTGCCTTTGGCTCAGGTCATGATCCCAGTGTCCTGGGATGGAGCCCCGCTTCAGGCTCTCTGCTCAGCAGGGAACCTGCTTCCCTTCCTTTCTCTCTGCCTGCCTTTCTGCCTACTTGTGACCTCTGTCAAATAAATAAAATCTTAAAAAAAAAATTCTGTAAAAAAAAAATCTAAAAACAAGATGCAAAAGTGAACTCACTGCTTTCTCCTCCTTCACAAAACCTGCGGCATTCCTTCACTAGGAACATCAGTTACCCTGGCGTCCCTTCTCCCACCGTTGCCAACATCTAACATCCCCGCTGCAGGTTACAGCAAAAACGCGCCCCAGCCCAGCTCCTGACCTCCACAGCTTTCGTCTGAGTCTTCTGTGGTCTTAACTAGGATACAAGCCCCGAACAGGTCTTGGCGCTCCCAGTATTGTTCCCCAAATTATTTCTCTAGGAATTAAACAGGATCATGTCCTCCTTCAGTAAATCTTCATTTACTTCCCCTTGTCTCACAGGCTAAAGTAGAAACCCTGAGCCTGGTTTTTTACAGTCTAATACCAAGCTACCCCTCCAGCTACTCAGCTCCGGCCATCTCCGACGCCTCACCGCTCCTCCAGGTTACGTCCCCACGAGTCCCCATTTCAGATTTGCTCTCGCCTGTCTGGGTTATCTTTTCCTTCGAAGACCTGGCTTAAATGTTGCCTGTTATAATCAGTTCCACTCATTATCTCACCAGAGATAGCTGTTCCCTCCAGCATGTGTGTATACGTTGTTTTTTTTAAACATTTATTACTTTGTCTCCCTCACACTTGTAGCATCCTGGGGCAAGTATCATTTCCTATGACTACATATTTAATAAACAGAATAAAGATACATTTCTGATCTTCTGTTACTCACCCAAATCTATATGTACAAGTTCTGCAGATCGCTCATTGATCAAGATATTCTGTACATGTCGATCACCAAGTCCAAGTATGTAACCAACTGGGGAAAAAAAAAAAGAAAACAACCTGAAATCACTGGGATCATCTATTTCTAGAACACATCCATCCATAGCTTCTACTGATACCACTGACAACATGACTTTTAAGTACTGTAGGCTTTTGGCCTGCTTCAAAAAGAATATGCACATAACTTGCCACTTTGAGTTAAGTCACATCTTGCTGGCTGTTTTCATTAACACTGCATTTTACAAATTCTAGATGATGTGCTAAAAAAGCATACATTTAAAAATAGTCATCCCTTTGGGAGGGAGACAAACCATAAGTGACTCTTAATCTCACAAAACAAACTGAAGGTTGCTGGGGGGGAGGGGGGTTGGGAGAGGGGGGTGGGGTTATGGACATTGGGGAGGGTTTGTGCTATGGTGAGTGCCGTGAAGTGTGTAAACCTGGAGATTCACAGACCTGTACCCCTGGGGGAAAAAATATATGTTTATAAAAAATAAAATTAAAAAAAAAAAAGTCATCCCTTGAAAATGAGTGTGGTTCAGTTGAGACCTATTCTTTAGCAAGGCATTATATCCCCTCAAATATTTTGAGTATACTTTTAAATTTAACACAAATTAATCGTTAATTCATTTCACCAGGCTTATGTCCAGGAAAAACTGCATTTCTGTTTTGAAGATAGATGATGGCGTGCCCGAACACTTGTGACCTAATGAAAAACAGCATGAGGACGCCGTGCGCCTGGCCGGCGCGGTCATGAACTGGGTCTCGTGTCTTGTTTACAAACTGAATCAGCTGAATCAGGTCAGTGATTCTCACTGTGGACCAGAAGATGGTTCTCTAATGACCTAGAACTTGGTCAGCACATACACTAACTATGGCCCTGTCTTCCTGGGCCCTGCCTAAATGATAGAGGGATGGATGGTCTTTATAGTTATTAGTTAAAAATTAATAGATTAGAAGATAGCTGGTATTCAACATTAGTTTTCATACTCTAGGCTTTTGCTAACTGCCCTGTCTAGCTATGCCAGTCTCTTACTAATTAAAAAAAGGCCAAAATATGTAGTGTGCACTATGTATTTGAATATATATCATGATTTCTAATCCAAACATAAAAGTCTGTTAAATAGATTCCATATGGTTTCGCTTATTTGTGGAGCATAAGGAATAACATGGAGGACATTGGGAGAAGGAAAGGAAAAGTGAATTGGGGGACATTAGAAGGGGAGACGAAGCATGAGAGACTGTGGACTCTGAGGATCTAATTGAGGGTTTTGGAGGGGAGGGGGTTGGAAGGTTGGGGGAGCCTGTGGTGGGTATTATCAAGGGCACGGACTGCATGGAGCACTGGGTGTGGTGCATAAACAATGAATTCTGGCACACTGAAAAGTAATTAAAAAAAATAAAAATTTAAAAAAAATAGATTCAGTCACTTAGTGATAACAGAATTCTGTGCAAAAGAACAACAGTTAAAGGAGGTAAGTTAAATATAGTTATCATGGGTTTTATTATTTCCCAAAGGCGATCTCAGAAAATAATCTATTGAGGGAAGATTGAAAATACGCCATATTCACTACTGAACAAAGAAGAGCCAGTCTCTTCTCTCCCTGGAGTAGGAGAATTCTTTCCTGCAGAAGCTCGGAAGGGTGAGTTACAAACTGAGAACCGGGATGAAGGAGAAGCAGGACAGTGGAAAGATGAGGGCGGTCTGGCTGACAAGCTCCCTGAGTACCGTCACCCGGTGAATGAGAAAGTGGCCGGCGACACAGCGGATGGGAGCATTTACCAATAGAGGAAGTGGCCACGCTGCGAGTGTAAGCCAGTCGCTTCTCGAACCAAACTGCTGGGTCGAGGAATTTTTCCATGCAGAAGTAACGGAAAACCGGCTGAAATTTTTGGCAGACATCCATGAATGTTTTATATTTCTCTTCAAAAGACTTCTTTTGTACATCCTTTAAAAAGATCAAATACAAAATTTTCTCAATATTGTGTTTAACTACTTTAACGTCCACGAGAGTTTCTGGATTGAAAACAGTTCCATGGATGCGGAGGCAACAGAGAGATGAACAAGGTGGGGTCTACCCAGCAGCGAGCAGTCTGGTCAGAGACAGTGACAAGGTATAAGCCCTTCAGGGCTCAAGTGTGAATCTTCCTGGAAGCAGACACACCGACGGGGACTGTTGTTTGTTTTAATGCAGTTCGCACTGGAGTGATTCTGTGATCTATGCGGAAGCAAACAAGACAGGGAGAACCGGCTCCAGACCTCCAGATGGTCTGAGGTCACAGAGCCCCAGGGGCACAAGAGGAGACAGGGAAGCCTCAGATCTGTCCTCCGGTGGCAGAGCTAGCCGAGCCACCTCAGGGGGCCGTGCTCCCACCCGGTACCCGCCGCCCCCAGCTGCATCTCGGGCCAAGCTGTCTTCATGACGCTCCGGCCTGCCCTGCTTCTCCCACCGCCCACTCGGCATCTTCACCTAGGTCACTGCCAAACCCCAATGACTTCTTCCCCTCCTCCTCCTCAGGGAACCTCAGCCACTTCTCTCTCTACACCGTAGACATCCTCCATCCAGCCCATCACCCAAACACTGGGCACCACTCATTACTTTTTCCCCAACCCCACTTCTAATCAGTAACCAAATCCCATCAGTCCTGCCTCCCCACTATTTCTGTATGCACCCCTACTCCCCATTCCTACTGCTGTTCGTCTGCATTCACGGCCCCCGTGTCATGCCTCTAGTCAGCTTCTCAAAAATGTAGCCCACAGGGCTCAGAGTTCTTTCTCTAAAATGCAACTCTGGTATTGCTGTCCTTCTGGAGGGCTCTCTACTGCTTTCAAGATAAAGTACCAAGTTCTTAGCATTTCATGAAGCAACCCTCTGTTTTTTGACTAACAACTACTGCTTTAGTCTCACTGATCTCCTTCTCAAAACCTAGGCCTCAGCTATCTGCCTGTCCAGGCCTCCTTCCCTTTGCCTGTGCACGCCTTCTGCTTAGAAAACCAACTCCGGCATCTCAGCTCAAAGGCCACTCCCCTACGAAGCTTTCCAAGTCGGACTCCGCTCCTGCCCGTCACAAGCAGAACGAAGCACTTCCTCCCCTGGGCCTGCATGGTACGCGGGACCGCCTTCCATTACAACGTGATGGCACTCTGCCACCCAGTTTAAAAATTACATATCGCAAAGCACAGTGAAAGGAAAAGTAATGCATTTTAGGGTTGGACAGACAAGATTCAAATCCTTGCTCCACCATTAACTCCTTGACCTGGGCAAGTCAAGTTTCCGGACTTCCTCTCATTTTAAAATGGGGTAAGTACGGTGACGATGAGTGCGCGCAGTGTCCGGAGAAAGGACACGTCCTGTCCACACTGTGACAGGCCGGATGAACGTCAGGCCACGAGGCTAGTGTGATGTGGCCAAGGTCTTAAAAGATCTATCAGTTTTATATAAAAATTATTACCTGTTTTTTGGTTTTAGTTAGTGTTTTGTTAAGAATCCGCTCACCCCGCACGGGAGGCAAACTAGCATTCCACCGGATGCTCAATCTCTCATCAGACAAGGGCTGGCACTTTACAGAGCTTACAGACCTCCCTGTGTCGCTCACACGCACATCGTGCTGGCGGCCAGCCTTCTCCCTTCGGATCACCGCCCGACGCCAGTGAGACACCGTGTGCTCTGACGCGCGAGCGGTCAGCTGCGGCGCGCCGGCCCACGACCTCGCGCTTGTTTCTCCTCGCGAGGGTCACTCACCATCATCTTCTTCTGGCAGTGAATGGCGCTCAAGTCCTTCGGCCTGTACCTCTTATGAGCACCGTTCTCGTTGTTGACCAGGAACTCGCCGATGGGGACGGTCCCCGTGCACCACTCGAGCACGCCGCTTCGCTGGGAGAGCGGAACCACCTGCATCACAGAGGAGATGCCTTCTGAGTACGGGAAGGGTCCCGAAGAGCAGGTGACCACCACTCAACTACCAGTCCGTGGAAATCGTTCTTTCGGGTGTATCCCTGATTCTGTGTCCAGAGGAGACAGAACTCCTTGGAGGTAAGCCATGGAAAATACACTCAAGCTCCAGAAATCAGATGTTCTAGCCTGCGGCTGACACTCCTAGGACCTGCTCTGCTCTCAGTCCCCATGACTCCTGTTGACTGGGTCTTTCAGCAGCATCTGTGACTGAGTCACAGTTCGCGCCATTTAGCATAGGAATTACCTGCTTTCCTCATACCTTTTTTTTTTTTTTTTAAAGATTTTGTTTTATTTATTTGTCAGAGACTGAGCACAAGCCAGGGGAGAGGCAGAGGGAGAAGCAGGCTCCCCACTGAGCAGGGAGCCCAATGCGGGGCTCGATCCCAGGACCCTGGGATCGTCACCTGATCTGAAGGCAGATGCTTAACTGACTGAGCCACCTGGGTGCCCCTCATACTTTTAAAATCAAACAATTTGAAGATTTCACTTTGGAAAATACTGAATATAACCTTAATACTAATATACTTTGAGGGCGCCTGGGTGGCTCAGTAGGTTAAGCCTCTGCCTTCAGCTCAGGTCATGCTCTCAGGGTCCTGGGATCAAGCCCCGCATCAGGCTCTCTGCTCAGTGGGGAGCCTGCTATCCCGTCTCTCTCTCTGTCTGCCTCTCTGCCTACTTGTGCTCTGTCAAATAAATAAATCTTTAAAAAAAAAACAACTAATATACTTTGATAATTAAAAGTATACGTATTCTTGCTTTAGAGTCTTACTAGCTACACAAAGAGGAAATATATTCCTGAACATAAAATTAGCAATTTTACTGGAAATATAAAAAATTATGACATATATAAACATACACAAAGTACAGAAAATGATATAAACAAACACCCTTTTACCCACTAAACAGCTTTATGAGATCTAAGATTTTCTCACACTTGCTGCAAGGAGATGAAGCTCCCTTGCATGCCCCTCCCTGGCCTCCTGCCCTTCCCCACCAGCAAGAGGACTGCTAACGTGCTTATCATTCATGTTCATGTATTTTTTGGTATATTTTTATTTCAAAGCAATATATACAAAGATAGTTCTAAGCTTTAAATAAAAGAGTATTATACTCCTTGAAGGCTTCTGCAATTTGTTTTTTACCCAACACTACTTTACCCTCAGCTGCATCAGTACGTGTAACCCTAGATCATTTGCTTCAGCAACTGCAGACCGTGTAAGACCACCACCATGTGGGCACAGATGCACACCGGGAACTGAACCCCTGGGTCACAGGGGATGTGCGTCTCCTGTTTCATTAGCCAGATATCGCCAAAGAACTACCCAAAGTGGTTGTGCCTGTCTCTACACCCAGTACTGTGCTGATCTGAGAGGCAGGCAACAGTATCTCACTGTGGCTTTGATTTCTATTTTCAGATGCCCAGTAAGGCAAAGTCAAATTTAATATTTTCTTCCTCAGCTGTCTGTATTCTACACCCATTTTCCTACGGACAGGTTAGCCTTTCTACAACTGGCTGGTGACAGCTATTTATACATCCCTTAGTTATTAATCCCTGTCATTAATATTATAACAATCCTTCGTTACTATTATTAAAGTCATTTTTCTTCGTTGGCCACTTGTCTTTATAGAATCTTTAATTCCATCAATTTTTTATTTTAACGTACTCATACATGCTGACCTGTCTGGTGTCTTAACGCCTTTCACTAATTTAGTAACTGTGTTTGTGGAGAGTCTATTATGTGTTTAACAGAACAAAAGAGGCATTTTAAAAAGTGACTAAGAGAGGCAGGGTCAGAGAAGGCCTCTCTGAGGAGGTGACACGGAGAGAAACCCGAATGCAGTACAGGAGGGCATACAGGGTCTGGGGGACGAGCGTTCCAGGCCGAGGGGAGTAGGGAAGCCCTGATGTGACCCCAAACCAGCAGATCTCAGCCACAGCAGGCAGAGCAGCTGCGCCGAGGGGAGAAGATGGAGCCGGCGCAGGCAGAGAGGAGGGTGGGGGGAGCAGCAGATGAAGCTGCGAAGAGAGGAGCAAAGGCCACTTCATTCAGGGGTAAGTGAACTCATCTGGAGTTCAGAATAGGAAATGGACAGATTTATTCTGTCTCGGACTCTTTTAAATGGACCATCCCAGCTGCTGTGAGTAAAGGAGCTTTGGCGGGGCCAGGGCAGAAGGGGATGGCGAGACCCGACAGAAGAGATGTGACTGCAGGGCGGGAACGGCAGAGGCAGTAACAGGGACTCGAGGGAAAGCAGGCTGGTAAGGACTGGCTAGTGGAACAGGTGTGAGATCTGAGGGGGGCAGAGAGGAGGAGAGAAAGGGAGAGAGGAGTTTAAAATGATGCTGATACTCTCCATGATACTTAGGAATTACTGCTCTTTTAGGAGTGATGACAGTATCGTGGTTCTGTTTTGTTTTTTAAAAAACATGGTCTATAACTACACACTGAAAGAAATGTTTACAGATGAAATGACAGGACATTTTGTTCCAACAGAATATTGAAGGGAAGGAAGTAGGTGGAAGTAGAATGAAAGAAATTATCCTGAGCCGATCACGACTGAAACCGGGCGCCAGTACAAGGCAGTTCGTTACGTTATTCTATGTACTTTTATATTATGTATGTTTGAAATTTCCAATAGTAGCAAAAAGGAAAAGACAGACCGCCTCCTGACTTTGGACCGAGCACCTGGGTGAAGGTGCCTACTTGTGACCTCTGTCAAATAAATAAAATCTTAAAAAAAAAATTCTGTAAAAAAAAAATCTAAAAACAAGATGCAAAAGTGAACTCACTGCTTTCTCCTCCTTCACAAAACCTGCCGCGCTCCTTCACTAGGGTGAAGCGGTCCTTCTGGGGGCGCAGGTATTCACCGAAAGTTCTACTTTAAACTTGCTGAGCCTGAGACAGCTCTTAGACCTCTACAGAACTCACTCGTCTTGTCAAATGCTGTATGTGACCTGACAAAAGACTTCTTTTTCAACTAACTTAAGGGAAAAGCAGGGTTTCATGACTATCGCACGGAAGACGGGCAAAAGGCAAAAGGACCAAGACTCCCGAGGCACCAACCACAATGTGCACTTTTCCAGTGACCAGCCACACAGACCTTGCGTAGCCCACAAAGTCTAAAATGTTTATTCTCTCAGCAAACACTGGCTGAGCCCTTGTCTGGGTCATGGCATCGTTTCTAGGCTCTTGCTGAAGGGGCAGCAGCGTGAAGCAGTCACCTTGTACGTGCAGATGGTCAGTTTCCTCTTCCGGGTCTCCGTGTTCCTCTGCAGTAACGTGTTACACATCTGGAAAACCTGCTGCATGACTGCATCCTGCCTCAGGTCGTCACGGCCCTTCAGAGTAATCAGAGCACGAACAACTGGGCACAGTCCATTTTATGATCAAATCACACAGAGAGCCACCCGAGGACAACGAGAGGGCGCTCAGGAATATACGTGAGCACCCGTCCTCCTCTTCACAGTCTCTTAAATGACTAAGACCTAATGCCGGTCTTTCGAGTAAGCTGTAACACTAGGGAGGCAGACCAGTTTAAAAAAACGTTCCCCCTTGCTGCTTCTGGAATTAGGCTACCTGGGACTCCTCCACTGGAGGGCACGAGGCACTGTCCCCCTCCACGACCTCCCAGCACAGCCGGGAGAATTTGGGAGCAGAGTGAGGGAGGAATGCTAGCCCCTTCCAGACAGATGTACTAGCTGCTGGCACAGTGCCACACTCAGGATCCCTTCAACTTGAACTCTTCAAGAAAAGAAGCAAGTCACCTAAACGGCTTTCCCAGAACAAGCAAGCGGACTGATAACCTCATCGTATCTGTACATGTCCAAAGTGTCCATTTGCTGCAGTCAGCTGTTACACTGCTGACTTTCCAGAGACACACGAAATTTAGGAAAAGCAATCTGCTTCTAGAAAATAATGCTTATTTATATTGTTTAAGTTTTACTCACTTGCAATTTTTGAGAAGAGAAATAAGGACGCAAAGCAGGAAGTAAATGTCAACTGCAGTTCTGACTTTTGTCACTACGCCACTATGGACTGCACGACCGGAGGGGAGTCTCACCTTGACGAGCTGTCTCCTTTCCTTGCCATCGGAGCCCAGACAGTCTATTATCTTAGGTAAATTTAAACCTCCTGCTAAACGAAATTCTGCTTTAAATGACTCTATAGTCACCAGATTTCTGTATTCTCCGGTGGGGTCCACCTAATGAAGCGTGTAAATGAAAGAACAGGTCAGGTACACTATGTGCTTTTAAAGGAAAATGAATTATAAATGACAATTGAAATACGAAACAGAGGAATGAACGACAACATGCTGTGGGTTAAGAGCTCAAGTGGTAATCTGCTTCCTGTTCAAATGAAAGAAACAGAATTCAACACCAGAAAGGCTGGGAAGTCACACAAGTCACCTTTCGAGGCATCTCTCCCTAACCCTGGGGCGCACAGTGTTACAAGAGTGTTGCCAAAAAGCTACTGAAGATTCAACCTGCTCTCTGGTCTCACGGCGGACTTTGTCAAGGTTAAGTCCTCTGAGAAACAGTAAATGTCTCACAATAACATAGTAAGGTAAATTTTTAAGGAAGTGTGTAGAGTGGTATTCTAGGTTGAAATGCTGCTAACTGGCATTTTCAGGAAATACTCAGCTTACCTACCTTTCAAATCAAATAACTACATATACTAAGAATGTAATCAAATGATCCTTTTTAAAAATTTTTTGTTTCTATTTTAATTCCAGTTAATTAGAGTTATTATTGTTAGTTTCAGGTGCACAAGATACGGATTTACACTTGCATATGTCACCCGGTGCTCATAAGACAAGTGCCCTCCTTCATCCCCATCCCCCACCCACCTCCCCTCTGGTCACCATCCATGTGTTCTCTGTAGTTAACAGTCTGTTACTCAACTATCATCTCTGTTATTACATACATCACTGCCAACTTGGTATTTCTAGCAATAAAAGATCAGTACAAGGTAGCTAAAGTATCATGCATATTACAGTTAATTTAATACTGTACCATGTACTGGATTACTTAATAGCATAATACATGATAGTCAATACATTCTAATACAGAGACTTTTTAAAATATAAAGCATTTAGGGACTTTCTTGCCCAGTTAAAAATTAATCTTGGCAAAAGCACATAGAACATTTTCTTCTTTTGGCCACTGAAGGTAACAGTCTACAAACCTTCTTCACAAGGAAGATGGAAGGTGTAAAACTGAAGGCGAAAGAAAAGAAAGCAGGAGAACCCTTTGAGTATTTTCAGGCTTAGGTAAAGGGAGTCTGTAAAGAAACTATAGGACGAAACACGAAAGTCCCAATCTTAACCACTTTGATGTCAAATAGTTAACCTGGAGAAGTTAATGGAAAAGAATTTAGTTCAATAAAAAAATCAAGACAGTTAATAGTAAATTACCTTAATTTCCATAGTTGGAACAACAACGTCTTCTAAATTCTTCAGTTTAGTAATTGGCTGGTCTGCTGGGATATTTATGCCTTCTGTATTTAAAATAAAGAGGTTTTGGTGACAAAAGGCACTGAGGAACCGCTCTGAAGGTAAAGCGGAAGAATTCAGTAGATGCCACAGACCCCAACCTGTGGTTAATCTGCGGTTCTGGCCCTGATCCAGAAATGAAGACCTAGGGCTTGGGACATGATGTAGTGCAGGGCCAGAGCAGGACAACGGCTGACATGGCTTACAAGTGACTCTGCAGGTACTTGGCATTAGCAATTAGGCCAGAACCCAGCTCACCCGTCGCAGCTGAGTGCCTTAAGATAATTACACAACAGCCTTCTGGCACACAGATAATGTACTCCCACCATATTACTATTAAATGTAACCAAAGGATGTGATGATTAATATGCTTTGTTTGCTTAGAGGAATACTATGAGAATTCTCAGTCTTATTTTCAAGTGTGAAGAACTTAAATGCAAAGACCTGATTCTGAACAGAAAAGGGAATACAATTGTTAAAATATGGGGAGAGTAACTTGAATGTATACACATAACCAAATATCACAGCAGTTTATAATCATTTGAACAGAGACAGTAAGAAGAGTGACAGATTACATGCAAGGCATTCTAACGCTTACAGAGGAAATGGTAAAGGCTTCTCATTTTTAAGACCTAGGGCACTGTGAGAAACAACATTTTAAGAAACCTCTGACCCTGAAAACTGTCAGTTATTCAGTTATTTTAATGGATTTGCCTCTATGCAATTAATTATCTGTGACAAGTATTTGTACAAGGAGATGACCTGGAGAAATCAAATAATTAATTCAGTACAGTCACATATTACCAGGTAACAGAAGATATTAAATGGTAAGGGACTAGGGGTTGCTGAAGCTACTGGAGAAAAATTCAGCTTTGGACCATGTGGGAACTGTAATTATAAGGACCTTCATGTCTGTAATGAACGTTATGTAGGTAAATTAGAGAGATTACGTATTAGGCTCGGTTCTTAGTATACCATCCAGAGAAAAACAGAGCATAAAATCAGCTGTCATTCTTTCAAACACTTACTTCTCTGAGTCTTCCACTGAGCGGCATCTAAGTTTGCTAATATGATGTAAGCATCACAGAGCGCCTCGACACTTCTGACCATGTAAGGTCTCCTACTTCGGATAGTGTGTATTATTCTGTTTGCAGCCTCGGTTCGATCCTATTCAGAAAAGAAAAAACAAGACAACATTACAGAAAGAAATACCCAACACTTATATTTTTCCATTATAACAAAAGGAGGAGCAGAATTCATGCACTAAACACTGGAAAGACTACAGTTGCTCAGAAACAGGAAAGTCACCTTGTGAATGAAATACATCAAAGGTGGAATAATATCAACAGTAAAGGACTTGGGGAGGGGGACAAGATGGCGGGGAAGTAGGAGGAGGCGCCTTTTCAGCCTGTACCCTAAAGTGAGCTGATTACCTACCAAAGAACTCTGATCACCCAGGAAATCAGCCTGAGATCAGAATTATACACGTCTGGATCTCTACAGGCGCAGAAGACGCCAGTGGGCAGGTAAAGCGGAGTGGGAAAGGCGGACTGATGTGGGAAGATAAATAACAGGGGGAGGGAGTCACCAGAGGTGACCGGTTGGAAAGTAATGCCCCTAATACGAGCGAGAGTGCCCTGCGTCTGGGGACCAGCATGCTCTTGGAGACTGGTTGAAAGCGCTCCGAAAGAGCAAAAGATCGCTGAGGGTGGGGAAACTGTGGGAATCGGGGCGGCTAGGGACAGGGGCTTAAGTCCCCAGTCCCAGGACAGCCACCCCTGGCGCGGAGCCAGAGAGAGTGCGGCGGAGAAACCAGGTCTTGGTCCCTGAGCCGCCAGCGCGCCCGAGAGTGCGTGGGTTCTGGCCCCTGTGAGGGGATGCGAGCCACGCCGGACCGCGGAACGCGCGCCCCTCCCCCTCCCCGAGAGAGGTACGAAGGCCCAGGCGTCGCTCTTTGACACGCGCCATTGTCTCAGAGCCTGAGACGCTCGCCCCGGACTCTCCCCTGAGAGAGGGGCGCGCGAGCCGGGCGCTCTTAGACCCAGAAAGACCAGGCACCGCCAGCCCGGGCCGGCGGGAAAATGTCAGCGTGCGATCGCTGCTGGGAACCTCTCGGGCGGTCTGGAGCTGCCCAGACAGCCGCCGCCGTGGTTTTGGGCACAAGCAGAAGGTCCTGCGTCCCCAGGGACCGCGACTCGGAACCTGCTCTGGGGATTTATCTGGGCTCTGCAGCACCCACAGGGGTACAGACGAGGCGTCTCTCTGAGAGGGAGGTCAGGGTGCAGTTTGCTTTCCTCTAAACCTACAAAAACCATCAAAAGCAATCAAGGCGAGAGGAAAAAGAAAAAAAAAAAAAGGTGAACATAAAAACCTCCAGAGAACAAAAGCCTGAAAAAACCGGTTTCCTCAGAGCCCACCCCCTTGAGGGGGACTGGAGGACTTAACTCAGGGAGCATCAGTGACTGAAAACCCACGTGGCAGGCCCCTCCCCAGAAAACCAACCAGGAAAGGAAAAAAAAAAAAAAAAGACTACAGGAGAACCACCACCACTACTTCATAGAACAACTTTTATTTTTAATTTGATCCCACTATTCTCTTTTTTTAATAGATAATTTTTTTTAAGATTTTTTTTTTTTAATTTATTTGACAGATCACAAGTAGGCAGAGAGGCAGGCAGAGAGAGACAGGAGGAGGAAGCAGGCTCCCTGCTGAGCAGAGAGCCGGATGTGGGACTCGATCCCAGGACCCTGAGATCATGACCTGAGCCGAAGGCAGAGGCTTTAACCACTGAGCCACCCAGGCGCCCCTATAGATAATTTTTTAACCTATTTACCATCACAGCGAGCTGTCCAGTACATCAAATTCCATAATAACCTTCTAACCTGAACTTTTTGATACATACACCTGTGTTTTTCTTTTGCATTTCTATTTTTTGAAATTTTTTTAAAATTTTAGTTTAGTTTATTCCTTTTTTATTTTTATTTTCTAATATTCATATAGAGTTAAACTTCAAAGTAATTCCGATTCCCCAATCAATACTACCCCATAGGTAAACCAATTCTTAATCCCCCTTTAGCCTAGGAAAGTTGAGTCCTTTAACAAAGATAACAAGATACATCCAGGAAGAATCCAAACAACCTTCCTCGCCCACACTGAGAATTTATAACCACTCTCCCATCTTTTTCTTCCACCGTGGTTCTGTGTTTTTGTGTTTGTCCTGACTGTATATAAATCTTACACTTGGGGTTCTTTTTGACAAGGTTCTTCCTTTATTTGCATATATATAATTTTTTTCTCTTGTTATATACTTTTAGCAGTCTTTTTGTTTGTCTGATTTTGTTTGTATACCTCATAAATCTTACCTTGGGGCCCATTTGGGCTGAACCTTCTCTTTCATCTTGCCTTTCTTTCCTGTCTCTCTCTCTCTTTTTTTTTTCTTTTTCCTTTCTTTTTTCTCTCATTTGGGTGGGGAATCCTGATTGCTCAGAAGTGTTCCAGGGTGCACCCAGACTGCACCACGGTCGATACAACCAGCTACATCTGTTCAGTCATCTCTCACCAAAATGAGTAGGAGGAGGAATGCCCAACAGAAGCAAAATACAGAGGATGGACCTTCTGCAACAGAGCTAACGGCTATCAACATAGACAATATGTCGGAAAGAGAATTCAGGCTAACAATTACCCAGGCAATAACTAGGTTGGAGAAAGCCATGGATGACCAAACGGAATTGATTAGGACCGAGCTGAAAGCGACCAGACAGGATGTTCACAATGTTAGGGCAGAGCGAAAAGCTACCAGGGCTGAGGTTCACAATGCTCTCAATGAGTTCCAATCTAATCTAAATTCTCTCAAAGCTAGGGTAACTGAGACAGAAGATAGAATTAGTGATCTGGAGGACAGATAGAGAGAAAGGATCAAGAGGAAGCCTGCAACAAACAGCTTAGAAGCCACGAAAACAGAATTAGGGAAATAAATGACGCCATGAAACGTTCCAACATCAGAATCATTGGAATCCCTGAAGGGGAGGAGAAAGAAAGAAGTCTAGAAGATATAGTGGAACAAGTTCTTCATGAAAATTTTCCCAATCTCGCGAATGGAACCAGCGTTCATGTACTAGAGGCCGAACGGTCTCCACCCAAGATTATAGATTCCAGAAAAACATCAAGGCACCTGATAGTCAAATTGAGGAATCATAATTGTAGGTATAATCTCTTGAAAGCCGCTAGGACAAAGAGGCTCCTTACTTACAGAGGAAAGCCCATCAGAATAACGTCAGACCTGTCCACAGAGACCTGGCAAGACAGAAAGGGCTGGCAAGATATATTCAGGGCACTAAATGAGAAGAACATGCAGCCAAGAATACTTTATCCAGCAAGGCTGACATTCAAAATGGATGGAGAGATAAAGAGTTTCCAAGACCGGCAAGGCTTAAAAGACTATGCAACCACCAAGCCGACACTGCAGGAAATATTAAGGGGGGAGGGCTATAAAAGAGGAAAAATCCTAAGAATAGCTTTGAACAGAAATATAGAGACAATCTACAGAAAGAAAGACTTCAAAGGTAACACGATGTCAATAAAAAGTATCTATCAATAATCACTCTCAATGTGAATGGCCTAAATGCGCCCATAAAATGGCACAGGGTTGCAGATTGGATAAAACGACAGGACCCATTCATATGTTGACTACAAGAGACCCATTTTGAACCTAAAGATACACCCAGACTGAAAGTGAAGGGATGGAGAAGCATCTTTCATGCCAATGGGCCTCAAAAGAAGGCCGGGATAGTGATTCTCATATCAGATAAATTAGATTTTAAATTAAAGACTGTAGTCAGAGATACAGAAGGACACTATATCATTCTTAAAGGGACCAAGATGATCTAACAATTGTAAATATCTATGCCCCCAATATGGGAGCAGCCAATTACATAAGAAAACTGTTAATCAAGATAGAGTCATATTGATATGAATACATTAATAGTAGGAGATCTTAACACGCCTCTCTCAGAAATAGACAGATCATCGAAGCAGAAAATCATTAAAGAAACAAGAGCATTGAATGACACATTGGACCAGATGGACCTCATAAATATATACAGAACATTCCACCCTAAAACAACAGAATACTCATTCTTCTCAAGTGCACACGGAACCTTCTCAAGAATAGACCACATACTGGGTCACAAATCAGGACTCAACCGATACCAAAAGACTGAGATTATTCCCTGCATATTCTCAGATCACAATGCTTTGAAACTGGAGCTCAATCACAAGGAGAAGTTCAGAAGGAACTCAAACACCTGGAAGCTAAAGATCACCTTGCTTAAGAATGCTTGGACCAACCAGGAGATCAAAGAAGAACTGAAACAATTCATGGAAACCAATGAGAATGAAGACACTTCGGTCCAAAACCTACGGGATACAGCAAAGGCGGTCCTAAGGGGGAAATACATAGCCATCCAAAGCCTCCCTCAAAAAAATTGAAAAATCCAGAACACAGCAGCTGTCTCTACACCTTAAAGAACTGGAGAATCAACAACAAATCAAACCAACTCCACACATAAGAAGGGAAATAATCAAGATTAGAGCTGAGATCAATGAGGTAGAAACCAGAGATACAGTAGAACGTATCAATGAAACTAGAAGCTGGTTTTTTGAAAGAATCAATAAGATCGATAAACCATTGGCCACACTAATCCAAAGAAAAGAGAGAAAGCCCAAATTAATAAAATTATGAATGAAAAGGGAGAGATCACAACTAACACCAAGGAAGTAGAAACAATAATCAGAAGTTATTATCAACAGTTATATTCCAATAAGCTAAGCAACCTAGATGAAATGGACGCATTCCTGGAAAACTGTAAACTCCCAAAATTGAACCAGGAAAAAATCGACAACCTAAATAGACCGATATCTAGTAACGAGATTGAAGCAGTGATCAAAAACCTCCTAAAAAACAAGAGCCCAGGACCTAGATGGATTCCCTGGGGAATTCTACCAAACTTTCAAAGAAGAAATAACACCTATTCTCCTGAAGCTGTTTCAAGAAATTGAAGCAGAAGGAAAACTTCCAGACTCTTTCTATGAAGCCAGCATTACCCTGATCCCCAAACCAGGCAAAGACCCTACCAAAAAAGAGAATTTCAGACCAATATCACTGATGAATATGGATGCTAAGATCTCAACAAGATCCTAGCAAACAGGATCCAACAGCACATTAAAAAGATTATCCACCATGACCAGGTGGGATTCATCCCTGGGCTACAAGGATGGTTCAACATTTGCAAATCAATCAATGTGATAGAACAAATTAATAAGAGAAGAGAGAAGAGCCACATGGTCCTCTCAATTGATGCAGAAAAAGCATTTGACAAAATCCAGCATCCGTTCCTGATTAAAATGCTTCAAAGTATAGGGATAGAGGGAATATTCCTGAACTTCATAAAATCTTATCTATGAAAGACCCACAGCAAATATCATCCTCAATGGGAAAAAGCTCGGAGTCTTCCCATTGAGATCAGGAACACGACAAGGATGCCCACTCTCACCACTCTTGTTCAACATAGTATTAGAAGTCCTAGCAACAGCAATCAGACGACAAAGAGAAATAAAAGGTACCCAAATTGGCAATGAGGAAGTCAAACTCTCTCTCTTCGCAGATGACATGATTCTTTATATGGAAAACCCCAAAGACTCCATCCCCAAACTACTAGAACTCATACAGCAATTCAGTAACGTGGCAGGATACAAAGTCAATGTACAGAAATCAGTGGCTTTCTTATACAATAACAATGAAAATACAGAAAGGGAAATTAGAGAATCGATTCCATTTACTATAGCACCAAGAACCATAAGATCCCTGGGAATAAACCTAACCAAAGAGGTAAAGGATCTGTACTCGAGGAACTACAGAACACTCGTGAAAGAAATTGAAGAAGACACAAAAAGATGGAAGACCATTCCATGCTCTTGGATCGGAAGAATAAACATTGTTAAAATGTCTATATTGCCTAGAGCAATCTATACTTTTAATGCCATTCCAATCAAAATTCCACCGGTATTCTTCAAAGAGCTGGAGCAAATAATCCAAAAATTTGTATGGAACCAGAAGAGACCCCGAATCGCCAAGGAAATGTTGAAAAACAAAAATAAAACTGGGGGCATCACGTTACCTGATTTCAAGCTTTACTACAAAGCTGTGATCACCAAGACAGCATGGTACTGGCATAAAAACAGACACATAGACCAGTGGAACAGAGTAGAGAGCCCAGATATGGACCCTCAACTCTATGGTCAGTTAATCTTCGACAAAACAGGAAAAAATATACAGTGGAAAAAAGACAGTCTCTTCAATAAATGGTGCTGGGAAAACTGGGTAGCTATATGTAGAAGAATGAAACTCGACCATTCTCTTACACCGTACACAAAGATAAACTCAAAATGGATAAAAGACCTCAACGGGAGACAGGAATCCATCAGAATCCTAGAGGAGAACATAGGCAGTTATCTCTTCGATATCAGCCACAGCAACTTCTTTCAAGATATGTCTCCAAAGGCAATGGAAACAAAAGCCAAAATAAACTTCTGGGACTTCATCAAAATCAAAAGCTTCTGCACAGCAAAGGAAACAGTCAACAAAACAAAGAGGCAACCCTCGGAATGGGAGAAGATATTTGCAAATGACAGTACAGACAAAAGATTGATATCCAGGATCTATAAAGAACTCCTCAAACTCAACACGCACAAAACAGATAATCATATCAAAAAATGGGAAGAAGATATGAACAGACACTTCTCCAATGAAGACATACAAATGGCTAACAGACACATGAAAAAATGTTCATCATCACTAGCCATCAGGGAGATTCAAATTAAAACCACATTGAGATATCACCTCACACCATTAGAATGGCCAAAATTAGCAAGACAGGAAACAATATGTGTTGGAGGGGATGTGAAGAAAGGGGAACCCTCCTCCACTGTTGGTGGGAATGCAAGTTGGTGCAGCCTCTTTGGAGAAAGGTGTGGAGATTCCTCAAGAAATTAAAAATAGAACTTCCCTATGACCCTGCCATTGCACTACTGGGTATTTACCCCAAAGATACAGATGTAGTGAAAAGAAGGGTCATCTGTACCCCAATGTTTATAGCAGCAACGGCCACGGTCGCCAAACTGTGGAAAGAACCAAGATGCCCTTCAGCAGACGAATGGATAAGGAAGATGTGGTCCACATACACTATGGAGTATTATGCCTCCATCAGAAAGGATGAATACCCAACTTTTGTAGCAACATGGACGGGACTGGAAGAGATTATGCTGAGTGAAATAAGTCAAGCAGAGAAAGTCAATTATCATATGGTTTCACTTACTTGTGGAGCATAACACATAGCATGGAGGACAAGGGGAGTTAGGAGAAGGCATTTGGGGGAAATTGGAAGGGGAGGTGAACCATGAGAGACTATGGACTCTGAAAAACAATCTGAAGGGTCTGAAGAGGTGGGGGGGTGGGAGGTTGGGGGAAGCAGGTGGTGGGTATTAGAGAGGGCACGGACTGCATGGAGCACTGGGTGTTGTACAAAAACAATGAATACGGTTACACTGAAAATAAATTAAAAAAAAAAAAGATTAAAAAAAAAAAAAAAAAAACCAGTAAAGGACTTGGGTGTATTTTGAAATTATTTTTTCTTTGCTCAGTGCTGTGAGGAAAAAAAGTACTGGTATCTACTACACCCGGAGAATATTCAGGAATTCTGAGCCAGTGTTAGGTGGCAAAATAACAAACCGAATACGGGGGCGCCTGGGTGGCTCAGTGGGTTAAAGCCTCTGCCTTCAGCTCAGGTCATGATCTCGGGGTCCTGGGATCGAGCCCCGCATCGGGCTCTCTGCTCAGCAGGGAGCCTGCTTCCTCCTCTCTCTGCCTGCCTCTCTGCCTACTTGTGATCTCTCTCTCTCTCTCTCTGTCAAATAAATAAATAAAATCTTTAAAAAAAAAAAAACAAAAACAAATACGGCCAGAAAATCCCTGAGACTTAAGAAAGGAGAGCTGTGGGGAGGTCCGAACGCTGCAATTCAAAAAGGTACATATGTTTAACCCACATACCTCATCGAGTGGAGAGCTTTGTTTAGGTGCATTTTTAATTATTCGGTTCCTTCTTGCTGCCTCTGGTTTGGTCAAAAATTCATCCTTGTTTGCATTTGCTAAGGCCAGTATAATAAACAAAGTGTGATGGGGGTGATCCATTGAAATCCGAGAGATAAGCTGTCAAAGAACAAAGGACTGTTAGATTTATGCAACCAACCAATTAAACAAAAACAGAAAATCCATAACATTTTTCCTTTTGTTTGGCATCACAGATATGTGCTTTTCCACCAGATGCCACCGTGGGCAGAGTGCGTGTATGTGTGAGACAGAGGAATGGGTAGAAATGACAAAGAAACAGAGTAACTTATGTGGAGTGAGAGGAGACAAAAGGGAATTTTTATTCCTGCCCTTTTACAGCAAAATAAATAAGAATGACTAGAATCTTTCTGTATTTTCATATCCTAGAGTAGAACAGTAATATATAAAATACGAAAGAAAAGCAGCTGTGTTTTGATTTTCAAGTTTACTTACATTATTGAGGACTTCGTGAAATCCAAGGCCTCCCATCATTTTGGTCCCCATTCTAGCAGCCAACTGGTACATAAGAGGCAAAAATTTGTATGATGGAATCTTCATTCCATCGGTCTATCATTAAAAAAAAAAAAAAAAAGCCTTAAGAAACATGCATTTTAAAAAGTCTCGCATCTAAGCAAGTCAATTTTTCTAAAATAATGCTACTAGCACCATCATCTTCTTGTTGTTAATAAAACTTCACTAATTACATCTTTTCCCTTGACATTCATCTTAGTCTTCCTGATGGGTATTCTAGATTGATTCACTGGTAAGACACAGCATTTGATCCTAAATTAAATTGTATTCAGAACTAGAACACTTGCAGTGATTTCATTCCAGTGAATCTAAGGAAGAGAAATGTGGATCTGAGGGCTATTGTGATCTTGACTACAGAGAAGGCGGTGTGTGATACACTGGAGGAACTTGTGCCCTGTACGCTAATCCTAACGGGATTTAATGAGCACTAGCAGCAGAGACCGCTTGTATCTATTAAGAGTCTTATAATTCTTTTCATCCAGGAGAAACATTTTACTTTTAAGCTTCAAGTTGGTTGCCAATGTAGATCTGGTAAGCATAACTTTAATAACTTTAACTTTTAGGTATCCTCAATAAAATCCAAAGTTTTTACATGAAAACTTATGAAATACTACTGCCTTAACGTTTTCCTTAAACTTTATTTTTCATTTACAAAAGTAATTCACTTAAAAAATCTCAGAAATGATAAAGCAGGAGGAAAAACCTGCCTGTGGTCACATCATCTTTAACTGCCTTCCAGATCTCCTAGTCTGGCATCCTGGCACTTCCCAGCAGTAACTGAGAAGGAATAGGCAAAGAATGAACTAGATACTCTCATCTCTGCAGAAACCTGCATCACTGGAGCTCAACGAGTACCTATGAGTAGAGCATCAAACCTAATACCAGGGATACAAAGAATATATGAGATCTCTGTCACTGGTGGGCTTATGTCTAAGCTTGTGAAACACAGGCTGGAATACTGGGTTTAAAAGAGAAGACTTGCCTTCATCATGCCATTGACTTCAGAAACTCCGGAATTTTCAAGCCAGAGAGAACAAAGACGGAATATCCACATATCATGTCCTTCTCCACTCAGTAAGCAACTGATGTAATTTTCAACTGCTTTACATAAGAAGCGCTTACGGTCCTCTTTCAGGGCACGGAGCGCGCACTCATCCAGCTCCAGCTCCCGCTGGACCTTTACTGTGTATCTTGCATTGGATAATTAAAAGAAAACACAAAACCCATCAAATGGTACGGAACTACAAAGTCATACATGAAAGGCAACACAAATGAACAGTCAGGTATCCATCCCCAGAGAAAAATGAAAATTCTAAAACTACTAAGGGAACAAACTTTTAATATCCGGAAGTAAGTCTGTGCAATTCAAAAGCCATTCTAGGCAACTGGGGACAAATGGACCCTACCTGAGATGCCTACTTAACTCCCTTCTCTACTTTCCCTATCGTATACCAGACAAAGGCAGGTCTGAAGAAGGGTTTGACTATATTGGAAGAGACAACTCTTCTGTATTTAAATTGAACACCTATCTCTTTGCAACTATGATACCAACAAAACAAAAAGCCCTATACTCTACAATGTCTAGAATCACAGACCATGAATTCACGCTCTGGTTCTGTACATCTGTCTTATCACTTTCACTGGTGGACATCTCATTACCTGTTGGTCTGGATTTTATGTTCCCTGAGAAGGCCCACTTCCTCTTTGGCCCTTTTCAGAAGAGCCTGCTTGTTTTCAAACTCTGATGATTTCATGTAGTTTTCAATTCTCTGGTACTGAGTGTCTGAGAACCGTGCCAATGAGAGAAATGCTTTCATCTTTCCATTTCTAAGCTCATCACTGCTTTCTCCATCATAATTTCTAGCAACTTCCACTGCCTTGAAGAAAACACAATCCATTTATATTACAGAGATACTAAATGCATCCAAAGACTCAAATCAAAGAAATACTGCACTAAATTCAATTTATATATATATATATATGTATGTGTATATATATAAGCTAAAATATAATATATATATAATATATATATATATATACACACACACACACACACACAAGCTAAAATATATGAAGCACACTATTTTAAATTTTCAAATAGCCTTGATGGTGCAGAAATAACCCAAACAGCTAATATTTTAAAGAACTATATAAAAACACAAGGCTCCAAAAAATTTAAAGACAGTCATATAATGATTTCCATGCTACACTAGCTATTTCCAAAACTAATTAAATGAAAGGAATTAAGGGGCAATTCAGGAAGGCAGAAAGGGAATGGACTACAGAAGTGCAAGTCCTACTTGGAGGGCAGCTGAGATTACAAAGGAATAAAGACTGCCGTGGATATTCCTTAATCAGCTCTTTTTGTAGATAAATGAGAAATGATCAGAAACAGCTGGCTGCGAGTAGCGGGAGGTGGGGGCAGAGGGAAGACAGACAGTGTCCTTTTTTAGTACTGTATTTCATTCTGCTTTAAAAATTACACAGAGCTACAACAGCTATATATCCAAAAAATGAAGGCCTTGATGAAAAGATCAAGGGTATTCATACTGAAGAGCTCTCCAGGGCTGCTAGGAAGGCTTACCTTCTCTAGGTAGGTCTGCATGATGACCGCAGGGTTCTCCAGGCAAGTTTCCGCTAACCAGGTGCCGCACACCCTCAGACATTCTGCATATATAAGTCTTAGGTCGGGGTCATTCTGTATACAGAAAGCAAAACCATAAAATGCAATTCACCAGCAAAATATACGAAAATATCTTCCATGTAGGTGAAAAAGCAGGATAAAAATATTTTTCCTCATCTGCTTTCACCATACAATGATTTTAATAATGACAAATAGGTGAGTTTTATGAAATAATCTTCTCCTACTATTAATTATTATTGCTACTACTGAAGCAACTCACGATTACTGAACACTTGTATACACCAGGCACTCTACAAAGGCTATGTTTCATTTCCAGAGGTTCAAGGCTCAGGAACCCTGTGAAATGAGTCCTGCCATTGTCCTAATCCACTGAGTGCAACATCACCGGTGAGGGAGAGCTCCAGAAGCTAACAAGTTTTCAGTAGCCAGTAGTAGGAAATTATCGGCCATTGTATTTCCTAAGCAGGTAGACTGACAAGTCACAGCAATTATCAGCCATTGTAGTTCCCCAGCAGGCAGACTGACAATCATTCCAACTTGCTCCTCTTTTAACTTCTGTTCTCACGTCCTATTCGTTTCAAACTTATAGTAGCTCTTTCATGTTTGTTTCCTACGCACCCTTTTCCAATTCCACATAAAGTTAAAAATAAATAAATAAAAACAGTTTAACATTGGGATAAATCAAATGAATCTACCACAAGATGGAATGGCAGAATTTCTGCAAACAGGAAAAAAACTAGTATTTTCTAGACTGCTTTAACAAATACTAATTTTCCAGGCTCCTTTTTACAGTTTCTTGTTCATGGACCAGTAACTTCACAGTGGATTTCTTAAAAATATTTTAAAGCACAGTCACTCTTTTATAACAGGAATTCATTCAGCCAATAAAAGAAGTGCACCTCTGCACAGCTGGCATCCAGCTTCTTGATCATCTGCTTGAGGATACTCAGGGCGAGACTCTGCTCCTTTTTTGCCCAAAATACTTGGGCTTCCTCCAGCTGCCACTCAGAGACTCCACAATGAGCTGGATTATATTGTTTAATTTGAAATATTGCCCTTTCAGGGAGCTGAAATGAAAAGAACAGATAAGAATTACTACTTTTACTATTACTACTACGAGCACGAGTAATAATTAGGAGAGCTGTAACCACCACTCACTGACGACCCTCCGTCAGGACCGGCTCAAGCACATCTCCACCTGCCTCCTCCAGCCCCATATAGGCCTGTTTTTCTCTTCAGTACATATAAGCATACAAGCATATGTACATACATATATGTGTGTATACGCACACTATATACAATCAGTGAACGGTTATCGATGTAGTAAGCTACATCTTATCATTTTAGAACCAGGAAACAGGCACAGAGAAGGTGCCAAAATGGGAAATTATGCTAAGCAGTATTTTTATAGCAATCTGTTTCTCAATGACATTTCCATTTTACTTGTGTTTTCTATTTTCTGTCTCAAAAGGAAAGGTCATGGGGTGAGACGACATGGTTTTGAAATCCTATTACCTGTGTGTTCTTGACAGTTCGGGCTAGTACGGAGAATTCTACGAGGTGCTTGGTGAGAATATCCCTGAAACAGTCTCTCTGGGAATTCTCCATTTCCTTTTCCATGAGGATCTCCAAAATGACTGTGCGGAGAGCCATGATGGGCTCCTGAAAACTGAAGTCACTGTCTTTGAGGAGCTGGGAGTGTTTCCGCCACTTAGTGTGCACTTCGGAAGGTTGCCTATCCATGCCTGAGCTGCGAGCACAGTCACAGAATTCATGTAAGCAAGAGAAAGGAAGAAGACAAAATCCCTACTATGAAGTACACTAGAAATTCAAAATGGTTCAAAAGGACTGAAGTTCAGAAGGCCCCAAAAGCATCAGCTCTCTGATGGTCAGCATGGGGGCTACAGATGATGAACATTTCTAATGATTTTCTTAAAAATACTCTTCAACCTCAGAAAAGGCAGCACTTCTAAGTATATATTCTTCTGAAAAGAGAAGACATTCATCAGGCCTGTCACACAGAACGCCTACACCCCCAGTCCTGCTTCAGCACTCCCTGTGGCAAAAGCAGACACGTCAGCAAGGAAACGAAGTGAACTCATTAATTTCTACTGTGTCCAACTATGCGTAGGGGATGACTCTATGCATGATTATAGTTGTTAAAGAAATCACAATTCAGAGAGAGAAATGCTGGCACCTGGCAAACATTATTTATTAAAGAAGAGAAAATGCATACTGTACAACTAGTTTAAATGAAAAGTCCACATGAAGCAGTACTGTCCAATCCTTCAGGACCCCTGCACTGACAGGAATCGAGAGGAAGCAGGGACAAAAAGAAGACAAGGGAAGGACTAGGAAATGAAAGCAGCTTTCGAAAGCTTCTAGGACAGCATGGCAGAGGGTAGCTAGAACGACACTGATCCAACATAGGGCTACAACAGAATGGCATACCATGCTCTCTGGCAAAAAAAAAATGAGGAAAAAAGCAACTTTATGTGGTGTACAAGAGGGCAAGAGCTGTGAAGAAGGAAGCACAATGATGCTAAATTTCAAAAACTTGTATTTTTATAGTAAATATTTTTCAAAACACTTTTTAATAAGAACACAGCTCACGAGGCTCATCAACTTATATCGTGATAAAAGAAACAAACCTACTGACAGCCTCTTTTCTTGTTTTGTAAGTCACTGCAGAGAGAAAACAGCAGAGCTGCACTGGAGGGTTTGTTTTGAAGTCATCCAAACCACATTACCTGGAGAACAGCTCCCCGATGTTCTCGAGCTCGCCGATAGCCTGCAGCCTGCTGAGAGTGGGGTAGAGGGAGTACACAGACTCAAGGCCCCCCTTGCACAGCTCTTCCACTTCTTTCACCCTAGAGGGAGAAAACACAAGACACATGGGACACTAAGAGATTTTCAGAAAGATGGAAGCTCATATCTGCTCGTAAAGAGTTCTCACTGGCTTTGCTGGTGACCAGATGCTCCTGACATTCCCAAGTACCACTGGCACAATGTGGTGGGCACAGAGCCATCGCTCAGACCAAGAGTTCACCCTGGATCTCCCACTCCTGGCCACTAACCCAGGTCCCGTTACAGGGTTCCTATGTTTTTTCCACTTTCAGAATTATTTTGAAGCTTAGAGAACATGTACAGAAAAAGCCTAACAAAATGGCTAGCACATAATATGCACTGAAATGGTAGCAAATATTTCTGTAGTAAAATACAGGATTTAATAGGTCAGTAACTACTGTTAAATAAAAAACAGTATATTACGTGTGTTTAGTCTGTTATACTTAAGTACCTTCTTGGGCATGATCTCATCTGTGCCTCATAACAAGCCCAGGTATCGGTAAGTCCTGACCGCGAGTCACTACTTTACAGCAAGAACACTATGCTAAGAGGTAAATGCCACACACTACTAGAGGAGACAAGATTAAAACTATCAGGACACAGAGGTCCAGGAAGCAGACAGAGAGGTGGGAATCAACAAGACGTTCTTGAGGGGTCTGCATAAAGAGCTGACCTGGTCTCAAAGGGAATTTTAATTTTTTAAAGGAAAGAACAGATCTGAACCACATGAACAAATAAAAAGGTATTATATATATATATAAATATATATATATATATATATAAATAATGTAACAACTGATTTAAGTACCTAACCTATGAGCATGCTGCTACATCTAAAACAAACGAACAAAAAAGGTCTATTAGTACTATATATCTATTTGACAAATAAGCATAAAAGAAATCTCTAATATAAAGCATTTGAAACACAGAGAACCCCTTTGTAAGATACGGAAGACAACTATTAGGATAGGCACACCCAGAGTTCCTACAAAAACCTTCCTGCAGAAGAGAGAACAAATCTGAGTGCTTATTTCTCAGACTTACAGGAGCTAAGAAGTTATTAGTCACAGGATTTCGCCTCCCCTGTCTGCACTGCTCGAGGGTCAGTGCTGACTGGCACAATTTACTACACAGGGAATGTGGTTTCCGAGAGTTGTATGAGAATGACAAAGAAACAATCAGACCAAACCCACCAAGTCCTTTATCCCTTCACCAGTGCAAATCCTCACACTGAAATTATTCATCAGGTTTTCAGAAAAGAAGCCATGACATTAAACATTAAAATACAGTAACTCATTTTGTAATACCTGGCATATCTGAGACTTTCATAAAATGTGGAGAATTCTCTATCTCTCAGAGACTGCAGAGCATTGTACAGTGATTCGTGGTAACTGGGTCCTTCTAGTCCTTTGCTGTGAGATAATTAAAACATAAAAGGAAAAAATGTAATTATAAGCAAAGAATCCTAAAATATACATGTATAAATAGTTCACTTAAAACAAATCTGACAACTAAGATTAAGACTTCTCCACTTAAAAAAATGCATTTCTAGGAATTTTGGCAAGAAATACAAAGAATTTTGTAGATCATTTAAATTATTCGAGCAGAAGAGAGTAATTTCTCAGCTATTTTGGCCGGTTCTAACTATGCTACATTCTCATGCACTGACTCCGTGAACACCAAGCGCTTGGCACCACATTCCAGAGTCAAGGGATCCGTGAGTGGACAAGTCACATAGGGTCGTCATTCTCATGGAGTTTATGCTGTGGTCTGGAAAAGATGGACAATAAATGAAAAAATATTGGACAATGACGAGGGACATGTGGTGAATTAAAACTGGGTACTGGGACATCCGGCTGGCTACTCTGGACAGGTGGTCAGCACAGGTGTGAGATGTGGCCTTGTTAAACGAGAATCTGAATGACAAGACACCATACACGTGGGACAGGGGGAAAACAAGATGCACATAAGGCCCCCGAGCAGGAACATCCTGGCCAGCAGGAAGCACCCAGAGAAAGCCGACATGCCCGGAATGCACCGGCCATGGGAAGAACAGTCTGTGGTGGTTTACCGAGGGGAGCAAGACTACGCTCCGCCGGTAAAAGGCTGTAAAAATATGGAAGTGTTTCTCTAATGTTACAGCAATCTAATAGTTTGAAACTGGAAAAACACCTCAGTTAATGACATTTTTTTTCAATGAAGGCAATTCAACATATAATTCATATGATCTCATTTTTTTGGCATTTATGTCACCATAAAACTTTTTAGATAAAAGCAAAATCTTTTATTGAATTAAGTGTTTGGCTTTCCAGTCGGAAAAACCAGTGCTATAACGATGCAGGTTATAAACAGCATCTTCCCGTGCTCCTGGGTTAGCAGTTTTTATAGAAGGAAACATTTTATCAGTACAGGTAAGCAGTCTTCTGGGAACCATCCAGCCCGTAGAAGTGCTGGCTAACCCAAGAGTCTGCACCAGGGTGTGGGAAGGGAAAGGACGGTAGTTTTCTTTGGATGGACAGACAGAAACTCTCACGAGAAATATGTTTTAGATTTCTATTTCCAAGCATCTATCTCTGGCGAGGAGTGGAGCTGCCCTAGGAAGAGGCTGAAATCCACTCCCCGCACAGTCTGCTTCCTTCTGTCCTACCGGAGCCATGCAGGCATGTCCACAGCCTGTAAAGCACACACCCCCGTGACACTGAGTGACACAAGCAACGGCTTGCCGTGCAGAGCTCAAGAAAGCGCAGCACACAGCACCCGAGCTCCTCTCACCTGACGGCGAGGCCGTGGTCCCACTGCATGTTCCTCCACGCTGCCTGGTAGTGGAGTTCCTGGAGCTCCGTGCACCACTCCTTATTCTCACGATCTAGTCCTTTCAAATAGATGGAAAGAATATGGCAGAGTCCCAAATTCTGCAAGGCCTGAGCAGGACAGTATTAAAAAAAAAAAAAAAAAAAGCTCAGTACTCAAAGATAACAGAACTAGAGAAATAAAAAAGAGCAAACACAAAAAGTAGCTTTCACAACACATCCGTGAAAATCCCGCAATCCTGGTTAGTAAGTTCCCCCCGAGGCGCAGAGGGCGCTCCCAAGCCTCGGCCCTGTGACGCAAGAATGGCTACCGGACGTCAGCCAGTGGCGCAGGTGACCCAGACCCCAAGGAACGGTTTCTGGGAGACACGGCCCCCGTGTGGCGCACTGGACCCCACGAGGAAATGTCTTCTGCTGTCAGCTGGCAAGACCACCATCACCAAATCCACACTCTCCCTGAGGTCAGTGACCTGCCCGATTCAGCCACGCGTCCCGCGGGGTTTTCAGCCCAGTGCCCGCTGAGCAGGGACATTCTCGGCTCTCGTGCGTCTGCTCAGACTGAAAGCAGTCAGCTCAAGGCTGGCAGTGCTGCTCCGGGGCAGGCAGTAGCTCACCTGAATTATCCCCGCCTGGCGGGTTGAGGAGGAGATGGCCGTCTCAAGGTCATAGGTCACCAGGGCCTTCCCCCACATTGCTTCATGCTCGTATGTGCGTAGTCTGCAACGAGATTTGCAAAATCCCTTTGAGTTCCATGTGCACTGAAGTCCTTCACAGACGGAATGACAACAGCATCATCTAGAAACGTGCGGTTACCTAGTGAGGGGCTGCAAGACCTTCCCTCCGCCACAGCCGTACAGGCTATCGGGCTCTCCTATACTTCTGTAGATTTCTAAGAGCAGATCCTAAAAACAAGGCAGCAACAACATGGGAAAAGGAAAAATGTCACTTTATAAATTTAGCAAAGAGGAACTTTTACTATTATCAACGTGTATCTCCCAACTCTAAATGTTATGTTACAAAAGTAAAAGGCAGTGATACTGAAATATAAAGTTTTTTTTTTAAATTTTATTTATTAATTTGAGAAAGAGTGAGAGTGAGAGAGAGCATGAGAGGGGAGAAGGTCAGAGGGAGAAGCAGACTCCCCATGGAGCTGGGAGCCCGATGCGGGACTTGATCCTGGGACTCCAGGATCATGACCTGAGCCAAAGGCAGTCGCTTAACCAACTGAGTCACCCAGACGCCCCTGAAATATAAAGTTATTATTTTTTTAAGATTGTATTTATTTATTTAACAGACAGAGATCACAAGCAGGCAGAGAGGCAGGCAGAGTGAGAGGGGAGAAGCAGTTTCCCTGCCGAGCAGACCGCCTGATGCGGGGCTTGATCCCAGGACCCTGGGATCATGACCTGAGCTGAAGGCAGAGGCTTTAGCCCACTGAGCCACCCAGGTGCCCCTGAAATATAAAGTTTCAAACCAGCAACACAACAAACTGATCCCAAAGAACAGAATAATTGACTCCCTGAAGAAAACTCACCATTTCATGAATTAAAAAAGAAATCAATCCCAATACCAAGTTTTTAACGCATACAAAAATAATCATAAAACGAAAACAAATGGGGTGCCTGGTTATTTAGTCAGAAGAGCATGTGACTCTTGATCTCAGGGTAGTGAGTTTGAGCCCCACAATGGGTACAGAAATTACTCAAAAATAAAGTCTTAAAACTGTTATATGCAATACTTGTCAAAATACTACAGCATTTTTCACACAGCTAGAACAACCCTAAAATTTGTAAGGATCGAGAAAAGACCCTGAATAAAAAAAAAATGAAAACAAAACCAAATAATCCTATCAACTGCTAAAACTGTGCAAGGGATAATGATGTCTGCAAAGTCTGACTCTTGAAAACTTGAATGTAGTAAAATAAAAGGTCATGAATTTTTCTCTGAAAAATAAAAACCTCAAAGTTGCATTACGTTAAAATTGGTAAAATGTGGTATGGATAAAGAAGTGGCTTACTGACTCAAATCTCTGTTGTTAAGTTTGTACAAAATTGATTCAGTTTAAAACCATCTCAGTAAAATAAAAATGAAAACAGAAAACAATAAAAAACTGGGGTGCCTGGGTGGCTCAGTGGGTTAAGCATGCAACTCTTGGTCTCAGCTCAGGTCTTGATCTCAGTGTCATGAGTTCAAGCCCTGCACTGGGCTCCATGCTGGGCGTGGAGCCTGCTTAAGAAAAAGAAAAGAGGGGAAAAATGAAACAGTCAGAAACTTTTGCACAGAAAACCAGTAAGGCACTTCAAGTGCCTCATGCTTGCTCTGGGAAATAATTCACTACATACAAATTCACTGACACTGGCCTAATTCTACACTTATAATTCTAATTAAACTGTTGATATTCATGAACATGAAACTGAGCCCTTGCTGTTCTTCATTCAGTGCCCAAGCCCTGCAAAGGGCCTGACACATAGAAAATACTTTAAAAACTCAGTAAAAGAGGGTAAGTCTATAAAAAAGGAAAAAGGGAAAAGAGAAGGGAGAATGGGATCAGCCAGCAGAGAGCGCACACGTCACACAAGGCCTGCCAGAGGGTTCTAAGTGTTCCCAGAACAGGGTGCGGGGGGGGGGGGGGGGACGGCAGGTAAAACACACAAAAACACACACACACACACACTCACACCCGTCTAGTCACGTGAGGTTCTGGGTGGGGTGGGATTAGCAAGTGCTGCTTCAGGCAGGAGCCTGGAAAGGGAAGAATGAGAGACAGCAACGACACACAGGTCCTCTACAAAGTCCAGCAGGCTGTTACAGAAGGGAGGCCAGAAAGGATGAAATAGAGGGAAATTATTTTATTTTTTCTTAAACAGGCTCCACACCCAACATGGGACATAAACCCATGACCCGAGATCAAAAGGTTCCTGCTCTAGTGACTGAGCCAGCCAGGCGCCCCTGAAGGGGAGTGATTTTTAATAGTTAATGGGACTGTGAAGATGTTTAGGCACATTCAGAGGGAGCACAGCACAGTAAAGAATAAATCCTCTGAGAAAGAGTTCATAAAAAACGAAGCACAGGAAGGACCGTCTTGACTAGAAGGGGAAGGTGTATCTCTAACAAGAGGAAATGTTAACGATGGAGCAGACGCAGGGAGATTTCCATGTCTGATGGTGGGACGTCATCTCCCTGTCACGTTTTCTTCCAGAAGCAGGAGGCAAGCTATAAGCAGAAGGAGGAGAGACAACCAGGTGTTTAAGAAAAGTCGAAAGACCAAAACTATCATTTCAAAGGAATGAGCAGACCAAAGAAATTCAGGGAGGATGGACATTAAGAGATTTATAGAAGAAGCCATCTGCCCTGAGGTGTGACCTACAATAAACAAGGAAACAAACGAATATATGATTATAAATGTTAAATGCTACAAAGAAAATGAACAGGCTACTGTGGCAGAAAACCCATGGTATAAATTCACCCTGCAAGACAGTGGTTTCTATCCCAACTTTCAGAGAAAGGAACTCAAGGTTGGAGAGGTAAGTAATTTTGTGCCAGATTTTACAACAAAGTGGCTGAGTCAGAATTAGAACTCAAGTCTCTCTGCTAATCCAAGGCCCAACCTTCAGACCAGGAACTTACGTACGTGACACTCAGTCCAAAAAGTAACATCTGTTTGAAAATCAAATGACATCTCTATAATCTCTGCAACAAAATAATTATCCAAAATATAAAATAAATAGTATCAAAAATAAGGTCTCTATAAATTTACCTGTAAACGTATTCCAGTTTCTTCTTTACTTTTTTCACTCAAACTAGAGATAGCTGTACTCTGGCTTGCTTCTTCATACGAAAGACTTCTGTTTGTAACAAGAGCGTTTCTTTTAATGAGAATATACTACTTTGAAGATTGTTAATATAGACAGTATAGACTGGGATGGGAAAATTTAACCAATGTCATAGATAAAACATAGTGAAACATTTACACTTTAAAATTCAATATAACTTACACAATTGTGAGCATTAGTATTTTGACGGAGAATCAAATTTTAATGACAGTCTGATATATGGGGAGGCCAGATACCAAAATACACTTATTTACAGAGCCTGGGCTGTTTCAAAACAGATGCTCCCCACTTCCTAAAAGTTCTATCAGTGGTTTTACCTGAATTTCAACCTCATTAATAATCACGGGCACACAAATTAAGACCACAATGAGACACTACTTACCACCTAATAAACTGGCAAAAATTAAGAAGTCTGATAATATTAGGTGTTGATAAAGAAGGGCATCAGTGGGATTCCCCCGACCCCTAAGATTATAAAACTAAGCAACAGGATGAAAACTTAGATTTGTGGAGTCCAAGGCCTGAGCTGTAAACCATGCATTTATATATAAGACACTCAGTCCTGTAAGTGATTTCAACTCAGAAATCATGTCACCCCTGAACTGTTTACGACAAGAATAATCCAGAGTATAAAATAAATCTTATAAGTGGTAGTACCTGTAGTACCTCTAGTACTCCTGTTCGGCCCCTTACTTAAATATAAAGCTTTCTACTCACCTCCTCCCTCCTGAACTATATTTCTGAGAAGGATGCAAATTGGTATAACGACATTAAAAATAATTTGGCATTATGTTTTTAAGGCTGAAATTCTGCATACCCAGCAACCCGGTAATTTCACACTGAGACACAGATCATTAACCGGGGAATGGGCCAACGAACCATGCTGTGTCCTCGCGAGGAACATGAAGCAGCAGTGACGAATGAACCACAGCCACACACGCATAAAGCTCACAAAAATACTGAGCAGAAAAACAAGTTGTAGAAAAGTCCACATATAATTCATCATAAAGCTCAACAATGAGGAAATCTAAAGTATATTTATGGGTTCATACTCATCTGATAAAAACAGCATCTGTGAAAACAAGGAACACAGAGCCCCTCGAGGGGGCACAGAGCGCCGAGGGACGGAAGCACACTGACAACCCCCGACTTTTCTATCCAGACACTACGGAGTTTCTTCACTGGCAAGTCATGGAGAGAGAGTTAGGTTTTAGAGGAGAAATCTGGAAAGTGGGGAGACAGTCCTACAGGTGATGACTTGGTCAGCCCAAGGCTGTAACCCTCCCCCGGCAGTCAACGCCCCACTGGACCAGGAACACCGAAACCACTGAGGCCAGGAGCTAACGCCTCTCTCTAGATCGGAATGAGGGAGTTTTGGATTTCTCTCTGAAATAACTACAGACACTAACTTGGAAATTTCATTTGTGCTCAAGAGCAAGTTAACAAATCCAACTTCTCTGAGTCACTGAAGAAAACTAGCATTCCCTGCCCTCCGTCAAGCTCATCTCTCTGTCCGCTCTCCCTTTGCCATCGGGCACCTGGCCGGAAAAAGTCAAAACCAAACTGGTAAAGCAGACAGCAAGCCTTATGTGTCAAGGACTCGTTCCTAAAGTTAACCAAAATAGGAGCACCTGGGTGGCTCAGTGGGTTAGGCCTCTGCCTTCGGCTCAGGTCATGATCTCAGGGTCCTGGAATCGAGCCCTGCATCAGGCTCGCTGCTTAGCAGGGAGCCTGCTTCCCCCCCTCTCTCTGCCTGCCTCTCTGCCTACTTTTGATCTCTGTCAAATAAATAAATAAATAAATAAAATCTTTAAAGATTTTTTTATTTAAAGATAAATAAAATCTTTAAAGTTGACCAAAATAAAAATCCAGACCCTCCTGCTTATTAAATAAGCAACTTTGCAAAAATGTGCCAAATTCTATACAATCACCTACCTACCAATTCAGGTGATTTTATTTACACCCATCAAAGAGTTCAGTTATTCCCTCCTGATTAGTAAGAAATACTCTGTGAAACCAGGATACTGAAACACATTCAGATCAGAATTCCTATGCAGACCCTCAGATTTTTTTTTTTTTAAAGATTTTTATTTATTTATTTTGAGAGAGAGAGAGAGAGTGAGCATGAGTGGGGAGGTCAGAGGGAGAAGCAGACTCCCCATGGCGCTGGGAGCCCAATGCGGGACTTGATCCCAGGACTCTGGGACCATGACCTGAGCCGAAGGCAGTTGCTTAACCATCTGAGCCACCCACCCCCTGACTCAGATTTTAAGTCTCTTATTCTTAGAGAATTCTAAGAATAAGAATTCTTAATAACCCATTTCACATACTCATTACATACTTCGAGAACAGAATTGTCTTCATACAAAGTCAACAATGATGGTGAACACATCAATCACATGTTACACACAGTATCTACATATCGATTTTTGTTTTCAGTTGAAAAATAGAAATTAAATACCAAGCCAGAGAGTTAAGAAATCAGTCCAGGCACACTGATTTATGTTTGGAGTAGGATCTGAATTCTGGCTCCGGGTTTTCCACAGTCTAAGACCCACAGTACTTCCAGCCTAAGGACAACCCAAAGCAGAACCTGTAAGTCGCAAGCATGAGAAATGAAGCAACACTGTACATCTTCGCTTTTTCGATTCTGTAATATGAATGGTTCTGTGGCTGGAAAACGAGACTGACAACAAAAATAAACACTACGCCATGTCAGATGAATAAATCCAAGGAGGGCTGCTGGGATAATACAGTGTGCGTTTTCCACTCTCTACCCTTGCTGCTTTTCCTTTTCCACTATGATCTAGGAAACACCTGTTCGACCCTTAGAAGAGTTCTAACTCAGAGGAAAAGCTAATTAAATCAGTAGAAATCCAGGTAGATAGCAAAGTAATCAAAGTGATTTAGAAACAGAAAGAAATCCATTACATTACTTAGTAAAACTAAGTAATTACTTAGCAAGTAAAACCGATTTTGAATAAGCTGGGGTATTAGTGGTAAAATTAATTTCACTGAAATCGGAGAATCACTCAATCATGTGAAAACTGTCTGTGATCACTTGTATTAAGTTCCCGATGCTACCTGCTGTGGGGAATACACAGAGACGTAACTGTGGTCTCTGTCCCCCGGGAGCTTGCTATCTGGAGAATTTCTACAAGTCTTATCTAATAAACACCCCTTTTATTTCTCTTTTTTTTAAGATTTTATTTATTTATGTGACAGGGAGATCACAAGTAGACAGAGAGGCAGGCAGAGAGAGAGGAGGAAGCAGGATCCCCAGCAAGCAGAGGGCCCGATGCGGGGCTCGATCCCAGGACCCTGGGACCATGACCTGAGCTGAAGGAAGAGGCTTTAACCCACTGAGCCACCCAGGAGCCCCACCCCTTTTCTTTTCTTTTAAAATGTTATCATTTCACCTTAAAAGACAGACAACTTCTAAGATGTCATTTAAATGGAGAAGCAGGAGCAAAACGAACTATATTTACAGGCACAGAAACCATGTCAACACCAATTTAAAAAACCAAAGGTCTGAATCCCATTACCTTCTGTCTTGGTCTTCCATGCTTTTCTTATCTGCGTAGATTTCTGCGTAGAGCAATGCTGTAAAGTGAGCAGCACAAGACTGAGCGACCTTGGCAACCTCTAGATAATTCAACTCCAGCCAGAAGGCATCATGGAAAACCGTTCCCAAGGAGGGTCTAAAGAAAAATGTAACATGCGGTCAGGTCCCTTTCTTCACCTTCACGATCAAGAGAAAAGCAAGCTTGTCTAGAATACAGTGCAATCGAGCTCTGGTGAAAAAGACAATGATGCTCAAATCACCCGAGCCCGTGTGCCCCCCAACATACAGCCGGCCCACTCTCAGCATGAAGAGCCCAAACTCTGACCCTTCGCAGAGCGCCAGCCAGGAAGGCGACGGGTCGTCAGATCATACAGACGTGGGGTTCACGTTCGCGCTCCATCAAGGCGTCCACAGACCACGGGCTAAGCACGGGCCGCCCAGCACCGCGAGCAACACCTACACAAAGCTTTTCTAGCGCGCGACCAGATGCAAGGACTGTTTCTGCTAAGGCACGACTATGTGTTTCTCCTAGTGCAGTTCATTTCCTAAGTTACCAAACCACCGTCTTCTGTGCTAACAGCAGGCCAGGACCGGAAGGGACCAGAGATAACACCTCTTCCAAAACCATCATGACACATGAGACGCGACAGGGCGTGGCTAAGGGCGCTGGTTGTGGAGGGGGCACAGCCTGGTTAAAATCCAGCCGGAGCCCCTAACCACAAGCTGCAGCATCTACAGCAACCTCACTTCCTGAGCCTCAGTTTCCTCACTTGTAAAGCCCGGGGACAGCACGTCATCAACAGTCGCTGCAGAGACTCAACGATGCTCACAGGCTGACGAGTCAGGTGCTGACACTGAACTACAGCTACCGGGGAACCTGCATTTCAGAGATCACACAGCTCCTAAGTCCCGGACCTGGACTTGAACTCGGGTCTTTACACGCTTTGTTCTATTCACATTCTCTCCAGCTCTTCCTCGAGGCCTAGTCAGAACAAGAACTGAAGTCGAAGAACTCCTATGCTCTCCGGGGCCTGCCCAGGGCAAGACCATTCCACCTCGATGACAATTCCACACCAGATGATTCCAAGGTGAGAGGCTTCCCCACACCGAGGAAAGAGAGGCTCCAGCTGCAGTTAAAGCTCTTTCCGGGCTTTCTCAAAAGAGGGTCTGGTACAGGACAAGAAAACGAATCAGTAACTTTCTAACTGGCAGCCAAGACACTGAAAGACCCAGAGCTTCTAGGAGCGGAGCAGGACGGAAGGGGGGGACAGATGTAAAGGTGTGCGGGGATTTTTCAGTTTCCTTCTGCCTCTCCTTCCCATGCTTTGTCAACCACTGCCACCAGCCGGCCTGCACACCACAAGCCCCCAATTCTACCTGCCCAGTTACCGGCCTCCTACAGTTTCCTCGCAACTCTGGTCAACTCAGGAGCAGTACGGGTCAACCTGACCGTGACCTCTGGCAACCTCTGCACTCACTGTTAAAACTCTCATGAGGACTAACAGGAACAAGATATTATACGATAGAACCATTTACCACCGTCAAGAAAATAAACACCACCACAGCACAGAATACAGAACCATGCATTTTGAGGCCTGTGATTCATAGTAAAGAAACTTTATCTTATCCAGTTCCTGATATTGTCTTAGCCAAAGTGTCACCCTGAATATGGATTATTTCAGGAAGATCCAAGCATCACACAAATTAAATATGGCGCCTTACAGCAGCAGCACCTAAAATAATGATGGTAAAATTCAACCAGCAAAATTTAAAATTTAATTTTAAAATTAAAATTAACACTGCTAAATCCCCAAACTCAAGGAGCAATATTGACTTCGTTACCTCTTCTGTCTCCTCATGTAGTCCACAACCGCAAGCATTGTCCTCTGTGACTTTTTATCCATACAGCATCGGAACAGGTGCTCGGGCTCTGAAAACGAAAGATCGCTCCCCTTAGTCCCGGACAGACCTGCTTACGCACACTCCTCCCTTGTGCATCTGGTGGGATGTGCAGAACCTGGCACAAAACTGGTTCTTAATAAATATGAATGGAGAAGCAGAATTTAATGGCATTTCTTATTTTTTGAAACAAACTACTGTGCTTAGGGGCACCCAGGTGGCTCAGTTGGTGAAGTGCCTTCTTTCGGCTCAGGTCATGATCCCAGGGTCCTGGGATCGAGCCCCGCGTCCAGTGACCTGGTCAGTGGGAAACCCACTTCTCCCTCTCCCTTTGCCCCTCCCCTGCTCATGCTCTCTCTCTCCCTAATAAATAAAATCTTAAAAAAAAAAAAAAAAAAACACCAACTACTGTGCTTAGTAAAACTGAGAATTTAATTATATTTGTACTGGGTGCTCGGGATACAATCCTGAACACGACAGGCTACTGCTGTGCACACCAAACTCGTGACCACAGTGTGCCGAGTGCTAGCACCAGGCAGGGGGACGGCACAGAGAGGCCTATTGAAAGGAACCTGATCTGAATAAAAGAAGTTTCATGGGGACAGTGGCATCTGACAGAAGAGTGACAGTGTTCCAGGCACCAGTCACACTCCTGAGACGGCCAACAAGAATTTACTGGAACAGTACCACCTGTGCCGAACCTCAGAGCTGGAAGGCAGTAACACTGGGCCGAGTGAGGAACAGACACTCACATTCTTTACCACAGAGAACTGGCAGGATCTGGCCACCACAGGGACATGGGAGAGGGGTTCTCGGGCTTGGGCAACTGAGTGCCATTCCCTGAAGACATGAGAGAAGTAGGCCAAGGGAAGGGGATGAAGAGGGTTAAGTTTACTTTGAGAAGTGAGTCTGGGATGCACAGGAGACATTCAAGGGAAGGCAGGAAAGGGACAGACATCACAAAAGATAAACCATTTAATCTGACAGCAATCAGGATCTACCTTCCTTTTAAACCACAGAATTTCACACATGAAATTTAAATTTTCTTTTACAGCCATATAGATGAGGCACTTTATGTAGAGGTAAAATAAAACAGGTTATTTTTACCTATGAATGGTGACAGCATAAATATGTATGTATATATGGTAGCAGGAAAAAAAGTCTTGGCCATGTTCATAATGAGCTGCCAGGTCATCGTAGGTGGTGACAGATCATATTAGTTTAGTAATAAAAATTGTTTTTAATATGACTTTAATATTACCTTAATATTTAAAGTTTAAATGTTTACCAGTAATTGAACTATGTACACCTTATTTCCCAAATTAAGGACAGGAGATATAGTTTAGTTTGCAAAAGTCTCTATGAGAATTTTTATTTCATGAATTTCATTTTGATAATCTAAAGAAAATTCCCATGAGCATACTGTGGATCATTTACAAGACCAGCTTGTAATCTACCAGAACACAGAAGGAGCTTCCATGTCTATGTTTAAAAATTGTATTATTTCACCCGAGAGACGTGTAAGTGCTGTCAATGGAGAAAAACTCGTAAAACACAGAACAGAGCAAACGGAGGTCGACCAGACACCACGGTCATGTCAAGCAGAGGTTTCAGCAGTACAGAAAGGACGACTGGGAGAGTCATGTGGTCACAACCTACGCCGAAGTGACAGGAACCGCAGTCGAGACTGGGGAAGAGCAAGTTGGCTGCAGTGAAACACACAAGTCAACAATTGTCCGAGAAGCGTCCTGGTCTCACGTACACTAAGTGAATCTGTACCTGGTTTCATGTGTGCACATAAAATACGTTACTAACACATATTAAAGACAGTAAGTTAACATTCTAGATTTGTGAATTTTTTCCCTTTAATTTTAGGTTTGAAAACCGGACCCACAGCGAGCCCTCCAGTACGCGTGGATGTATTACGTATACACACGACACACTACTCCTCTCCCCATGGCAGTTCTCCTGCTATATGTTCCTACTGTGGGAAATATTATGAAGCATAAAAAGAAATTCAGTTATGTAAGTCAACAAAGTATAATCTATTTTGTTTTTTTCTGGGGGAGGGTTGTTTTGTTTTGGGGTTTTTTTGTTGTTGCTATTGTTTAACAAAAAAAATCCAAGGAAGTAGACCAAATATTAACCACAGTGATCCTAGATCATAGGATTACAGGCAACTTAATTTTTAAATTTATGCTAATTTCTCTATTATTTTCCACAACAAATATTCTGTAATACAAAGGGTTATTTTAAAAAAGATGAGTTGGCCAGATCTTTACCATAAAATTTCAACCTATCTTCCAGTACAGGGCCCAGAATATTTTCTTGCATTTATTTGTCTGCTTTTCCCACTGCGAGGATGTAGGCGGTCTTCTTCGTATCTGGGGTGCCAGTGCCGAGCACAGAGCCTGACACACACGGAACGCTCTGTGAGCCACTCCACTATCAGAAGCCAAAATTCCCTGATGAAGTATTCTGCATCGAGTGCTAACCCAGGTGCTTTACACACACTGTCTCATGGAAAATGGACCACAACTTTCATCTCCATGCTCCAGATGATGAGACAATAAATACTTAGAGGTTACAGAATTAAGCCAATATAGCATCCTGAAGGGATTCAAACAAAATCTTTCTCTAGAACTGAGAAGTTAACAGTATAAATGCTAGAAATTTAACCGAATACCTGAATCCAAATTTGCAGGGGTCGTGGATCGGCTCGTTGGTGAGGAGTGTCTGAAACAGTTCGTGAAAAATCCCTGAATGTGTGCAGAAAGCAGGTTTCTCCATGATTCATCTGTATCTTGGAGTAAAATATCATGAATCAAGTATGGAAGCACAGTCTGACAAAAGTCCGTTTTCACCTGGAACATACAAACATGTGGCATCAATAGTCTGTGTGAAAATAATCTAGTTCACTTAACATTTTCATTCAGTTACTGGCATCTCAGACTTAAAAGAAAAATGATAGACAAATCTGTCATGAACTCAATGTATCTCTAAAACACACGCAAAATGCGTGTACCAGGCAGGGCTCAAGAAAAATCAAAGTTACCTACAGTGTCGACGTGAAACAAATGTGTTCATTACACAACAACTGTCCGTTGCCAATCTGGGTCATAGGCACATAATGAAACAGGATGATGTTTACAAATGAAATTATTACATCATGACTGCAAATAAAATTTCAGAGTTGGAAGTGTTACTAATAGTTTTCTAATTTGATATAAAGGAAAACGGGGAATCAAAGTTTAAGAGAAAAGCTGAAAATCTGATTTTTGTACATTTTCTACACTCAGTGAAAAGCTACAACAGGCATGTTCAAGTGTTTATTATTTTAATAAACTCCTATTTGAGTATACAATTTGGGTACTTATCTGTGATATACTCCTAAGTATAGAAAAGCACTTTAATCCTTGTGCTACATTAAAATAGTATGCAACCTTATCTTTGTCACGGTACTCTCTTCACATATTCATCACATACCACACTCACAGGACAGACAGACTACCAAATGCACACTTTCTTTTTAAAATAAAGACAAATAAAAACGGCAGTTTTAGAAATAAAGAACTGAAGGAATTTGGAATTGGGGTGTTGTGTATATGTGTATCTGGAACATTTTATCTTGTGGCACAAAGTCAGAAAAACCCTTGGCCATGTTCACTAACGGGAAACGCTGTGTGTGTGTGTCGAGGCTATCACTGAGCGGACTCAATACAAGTACAGTGTAGTAACGCGGGGTGTGATAATTTATTCACTGCCAGCACTTCTTCTGTAGAAGCAAAGACTGCTTTTTAAACTGCTTTCGATGAAGGCACTTTATCAAACAAAATACTCTCTACTATCAGTTTTGGTTTCTTATATTTCAAGTTTTTACTTGAATTCTAATTAGTTAACATACATGGTAAAATTGGTTTCAGGAGTGGAATTCAGTGATTCATCGCTTATATACAACACCCAGGGCTCATCACAAGTGCCCTCAAGTCCTCCTTAATGCCCATCCCCCATCTAGTCCATCCCCCACTCACCTCCTTCAGTCAACTTTCTGTCTGTTCATTGCCGCAGTCTCTTACGGTTTGTTTAACCTCTTTCTTTCCCTCCCTTCCCCTACATTCATCTGTTTTGTCTCATAAATTCCACAAATCAGTGAAATCATATGCTATTTATCTTTCTCTGACTGGCTTATATCGCTCAGCATAATACCCTCCAGTTCCATCCATGCCATTGTCTATCAGTTAGTTACTTTTAACTGGTAGATGTTTGAACTAGTCAGATATTTTGTTTTCAAACTATAACTGAATCATGCTTGATGGGACCATATAAATTACACTAGCATTAAAATCTTAGAGCATCATGATATTACACTGCTTTGGATGGCATACTTGATAAAAGCACGTAAATTTTGTGTTTGATTTGGCATAAGCCGTTACTCTATTGAAACAAACTGTATTAGACCTTCAAAAATAAAAAAGCAGGAGCGCCTGGGTGGTACAGTAAAGTAAGCATCCAACTCTTGGTTTTGGCTCAGGTCGTGAGCTCAGGGTCACGAGATAGAACCCCGCATCAGGTTCCACACTTAGCACGGCATCTGCCTGGAATTCTCTCTTTCTCTAGAGTGGGAAAGGTGAGAAAGAGAGTGCCTGCTCACTCTCTCTTTCTAATAAATAAATAAATCTTTAAAAAAAAAAAACACAAAAAATAAATAAAAATAAAAAAGCAATGTTAACTGCTACCCTAGGTCTTTTCCTTACTCAAGAAAGTATACTAGGGAGAGTAAATGACAACAACCTTAAAAAAATAAATTAAAAAAGAGCAGACTTCTGGTTACTATAAGTATTGTAACTATTGTCAGTAACAAACGAAGCAAGGCACCCTTTAGAGCTCATCTGGTACGTAGCTCCGCCACAGCTGAACCCGGCCACACAGAGCTCCCGATACATAAAGATGCCCCGTTTGATGGACTCCCAACAGCTGAGCACAGGTGATGCTTCCTGGAGATGACGTGCATGACCCCCGCACTCCTTTTAGAAACAGAGGCCATAAATATGGACTGGAAGCCAAATGGAATGGCACAACCAAAGGAAACTACGAAGAGAAGGCTCAAATACAAAAAGCACAGGTAGAAAGGGATTAAGGCAGACTCATTAATCTTCTTACTTCACACATTGGCTTTAATAGTTGAAGAATTTCACTTTTTGTGCCTCCACTATCCAAAAAAGCACAAGTCAGCCTCTTTATCCAAACGTCATGGTTTTCACTTTGAGGAATCCACAGGCTCATATCATCCAGGCCTTCTAAAGGATTTTCTTTGTCTAGTCTGGGCACTTCCAAAAACTAGAGAGAAAACAGTCAAAACACGTAAGTACAATAATTAAAAATATATTCTCTCTTTTCCATGCAGAACAAGTATCTAGGCATAAACCTGTTTCTAAACCAAACTAAATATAGTTAAAAATAATTCTGGAGGCAATGGATAACTCTTAAAATTAAAACAGATTTATGTTTATATGAAAGGCCAAGTGGTATGATCAAGAATTACTGGTCTACGCAGCAGGATACTTGAGATCTACTCGCAGCTCACTAGTAGCATAAGGCACATCACAAACTCTCTGCCTCACTGGTCTCATGGACAAAACCGCTCCAAGTCTACCACAGAGAACGGACTTCAAAATGTTAAAACTACAGTGTTTTACAGATTTTACTGGTTTTATTAATTACTGGTTTTATTAATAGTTTATATTACCAGTAATTTCACTAAGACCAAAATTATATTTATAATATATTAAAAAGACTATTACTACAATGGGTATATGTCCCAAAGTTAATTTGATGAAAATTCTACTGTTTATCTCCCTATAGCTTTAGGAAAAGAAACTATTAAAGAGGGATACTTAGACTAAAAGAGAAGCAAGAGTTCTCAAATATCCTTCAGAGTCCTTCGAGTCAAACATTGTTATGGTATTAAAGTGGAAAAAGGGAGAGTCTACAGGTCATCTTCTATTCCACTAAGGGACTGTGATACTTTAACTTCCTACAGAAATATACACTCGCTTGTTGCACAATACCTACAAACCACACCAGCATCAATGGATTTCTTGGCATCAGTGTAAGGGTTTTCTACTCCTAAGACAAAAGGCCTATCGTTAAGAACGCCTCCTATCCCCGAAATCAGTCGTAAGCTGACCTTTCTATCTCAACTTTTCCGCACTGCTGTAATTAAAAACACAAATCCCCTGATTCAAATACAGCTGGAATTACTTCTAAGAAAAATTAAATGTTAGTATAATACTATTTAGGCAACTTGATATTCATATCCCACAGCAAAGAGAACTGTTTGGATATTCCATAAACATTTATTATTTGAGAGACCTTTTTTTTGGATGTTCTAAAAGGCTGTAGATAGATCAGCATGGGATCAGGTGTCGTCTTGTAAATCTCCCAGAAACTATGTCCAGTCTTTGTAGCTAAAATGCTTTTCAAACAGGTAACAGCAGCTGATCGCACTTTGACACTGAAAAACATATAATTCAGATGCTTACTAAGTATATCAACTACTGATAAATGTGAAACAACCTCCAAAAAAATTTTAAATCTAAAATTTTAAATTTATTTTACAGGTTGACCCTTGAATGAGTTAGGAGCACTGATCTCCACACAGTCAAAATCTGTATTTAAATCCTAATTCCCCCCCAAAACTTAACTACTAATACCCTGCTGTTGACAGGAAGACATACAGATAACACAGTCAATTAACATAGATTTATATATGTTACATACTGTACTTTTACAACAAAATAATCTAGAGAAAATGTTTTGAAGAATATAAAAGAGAATATTTTGAGAATATAAGAGAGAAGATACATTTATATACTATACTGTATTTATCGAAAAAAGTCCATATATAAATGGACCCAGGCAGTTGAAACCTGTGGCATTCAACTATAAAGTGTAAAGGTCAACTGTGTCAGGCAGTTTTTACTTAGGAAATCTTACATCTCTAAATAAAAAGTCAAGGGGCAACTGGGTGGCCCAGTTGGTTAAGCATCTGTCAGGTCATGATCTCTAGGTCCTGGGATCGAGCCTCATGTCAGGCTCCCTGCTCAATGGGGAGTCTGCTTCTCCCTCTCCTTCTGCCCCTCCCTGCTTGTGTTCTTTCTCTCCCTCCCAAATAAAATCTTAAAAAAAAAAAAAAAAGTCTTGGTAATTAAAATTCTACAGCAACAATGCCAAAATTATCAAAAATTTTTAATATTCTTTCAGTAAACCTGAGTTATTAATAACTGCGGGGGGGGGGGGACAGCAAAGGAATAAAAGCACAAGCAATCTCACAGCACCAAACGAGGTGAAACAGGTGAAACGAGGAAAGAATCTGCAGCAATTTTATTTGCATAAACAATTAAAATGGGCAAAAGAAAACCCCATCTGATTACCTTAAGATTATGATGCTTCCTCTCTAGGATTTACTTTAAAAGGATCAAAATATTCTCAATGAGCACAGTGCCTTTGATTTTGACAAGTGCCCAAAATATCTGCTTTTGCAATTCTCCTATTTTTGATGTTCTGTATCGAACCACCTGGCATTTTCTTATTGTTTGTCCAGTCTACAGTCACTAGAATTCAAAATGGGCCTTGTCTGGTATGCTCGTCCGTGAAGCCAGTGCCTGGCACATAGCAGGGCCTCAGGGATTATGGCAACTTGAAGGAGAATGCTTTGGTTTCAGGAGATGTTAATTTCGGTAAAGTATCAATCTCCCTGAATGTCAGATGAAGTAGATGCGAGCAGATATACATGGTCATCCCATACTCACCAATCTTCTACGAGCGTGTTGTTCAGGTAGGTCAGCGTTATGAAGGTCCACTGAAGTTCTTTATCTTCAAATAACTCGGGGGCCTTGGTAGAAGATGTATCTCTACTATGCTGTATAGCTATCGTGGAGAAATCGACAGGGCCCACTTCTCCCAGGCAGCTCCCAACAGCCTCTAGATTTAGAAATTCCTTTTCAGTACAATTGTTGCTAAAAGATCTCCCATAAAAACAAGTTTTCTAATTTCAAAAATATCATGTTTCATCATCCTTCAAGATTTAAGCGGCTTCTCAAAGACTCTGTAGAGATTAAAGAAGCTACTATATATTGTAGCATTTTCTTTATAGATCCATGAAGGCAAAAGATATTTTCCCCTATAAAATTAGTAACAGAATACATATAATAAGGATGAAAGCCTAAAGACAGCTACTGGATGAACTCATCAACAGACTTTAAAGCTGTTAAAACATTTTTGAGGTATTTATACATAAATCTTAAATACCCAGTACAGTGAAAATTCACACACACATTTTTTTCCACCTGTGTTGTCACTACCCAGATAAAGACAGAGCAGTTCCTGCCAGAGAACACCCTGATGCTCTTTCCCAGCTGTGAGGGAATTTAATTAAAATACACTCACAAATTTTTTGATAGCTCTCCTTTCAAAAGGCGGAGCCCTAGTTCCTCACCCTGAGTGTGCGGTGTACTTGGTGACTCACTTCTGACAAACAGAGTACTAGGCTTTCACTTCCTTGGTTGAACTTATCCCCAAGCACTGGATTCTCTTAGATGTTATTATAAACAGAATTACAAACAGAATGAAATTTTCTTTCTAGATTGTTCACTGAGGGTGTATAGAAACAACTAAATTTTGTGTGTGGATCCTATATCCTGACATTGTGTCAGATTCATTTATTAGCTTTATTACAGTAGGTTTCTTGTAGATTCTCTGGATTTTCTAGATATAGCATCATGTCATCTGTGACTACAAACAGTTTTCTTTCTTTCTTTCCATTCTGGATGCTTATTCTTTTCTTCTTGTTCCACTGCTCTCGCTAGAACCTCCAGGATAACGTGGATGAGCACTGCTGAAAGCAGGCAACCTGTCTGCTTCCTGACCTGGGGGTGAAAGCTTTTGGTCTCTCACTGCTAAGAAGGACGAACAACCATCCTAAGATTTTATGCTACACAGGAAAGCCGCTCCGGGCTCATGGAGCAAATCAGGTCTGTCCCTAGAAACAGTTAAACTACAGACAAACATGTGAATTCCTTGTTCAGAGGAAACTTCCAGGGTGCTGGTAAGGCTCTTGTTTCGAGTTTCTCGGTCTGGGTGCTAGATGCACAGGTACTTTCTGCCTGTGAAAACTTCGAAGGTACATACTGCTATCTGCATACTTTTCTGTATGTAAAGTATATTTCAGTAAAAAAACTTACAAAATAAAGAAGTGCTCCAGTTATTAGGCTCCCACTGAGAAGACAAGAAAGACTCCACTGGAAGAAAGTAGAATCTGTGAAGGACCTTTTACTCCTCCACTTCTCTTATTTGAAGCACCGTTGTCATGACAACGTCCGGGTGACTTCATCCAGTGATCACCAAGTCTAAACTCTTCTAGGTGGGATGTGCGGTGGCTATTTACCTGACACTAGGATACCCCCCAAATCATGGTAGGAAAGGGCCCCGATGTGGTTTTCCTATCTGCGTTTAATTCACCTAGCCCTCCAAATGCTCATTCTTACTCTGCCCTATAAAAAAGATCCATAAGTACTGGTCAGTTATATTTATAAAATATATCAGAAGTCAATTTATTTGCAACCTAATACTACAAGTACTTATTTGTGACTTCTCCTAAATTTATAAGATGTTTTTAAGTGAACGAGGATGCACATGTGTAAATCACTAATTTTCACTTTATGCAAATGTTTAAGGAAGGAAAATAGAAAAGAAGGGCTGCTTAGGGACACTTCAACTCAACAGAAATACAACTCAGCTAGCACCTCACGGTGCCCTATTATCCCAAATTGACAAACTTTTACTGAATTTGAAAACAGAGATGACAACTCCAACATAAAAACTCACACTCATTTAGCCAAACGATTTACCTAAAACCTCCCGCTCCCCAGTGTGGTTCACGGCCAACCGGCATAACTGCAACAAGCTGACAATGAGCTTCACCATGATGCCCTCCTGCGGGTTATCTAGGAGCAGTTTAGGAAAAAATGGTTTCAACTACAACGGAGAAAACATGTTTCCTTACAATACATTTACAGATTAAATTATCTGACTTGAAAACTTTCATAAATGTTTCTTAAAAACAAGGTTTTAAAACACGAGCTGGTCAAAAAACAAAATGTGAATGTATCTGAACTTCCTTGAAAAACAGAACCATGGAACAGTGACAGCAAAGCACAATCTGGCAGACAGAGAAGGAGAAGCTGCGCCAATCAGCCAGTACCTTAGCAAAATCACTAGGAGTAAGAAATACGAAAATCATTCAACATTGACTGACAAGAAACCTGGAAGTACACTTTGGTCTAGTACACTAGATTCAGTCTAGACCAGCAATGTCCGATGGAACTTTCCACAATGACAGAAACGTTCTGTAACGTGCTCTGTCCAACAACAGCCATGAGCGTCATTACTCCTGAGAACCTGACATGTGCTAGTACGATAACAAAACTCAATTTTAAATTTTACTGAACTTTAATTCACTGAAATTTAAATATCTAAAAACAGCTAATGGCTGTTTTGGACAAGACAGGTCTGGACCAATGAATTACCCAAACACATAAGAACAAAAGAAAGGTGATCATCTTTTACACACACACGCACACACACATCTCAGAACAAAAGCACTATAAACTCTGAACTCATATGATCCAGACCAAAATCAGTTTTTAAAACTACTGGGAGGAAAAAACCACCATGGAAATAGGAAATAAATGGGTAAAAGATGAAAATCAAAGCATAATAGAAAAAGTTTCCCCTAAGTACAGTACTAAAATAACCTAAACTCAAATCAAAGTAACATAAAAATGAATGTTTTCTTAAGGAAAAAAAAACAAAAACAAAACTAATAACATACACAAATGTGTGTATATAAAAAAGCGCACACACACACATACACATCCACGTTATATGTATGCACATACATAGGAGACTTAGAGTGGGACACATATCTTTTATTTAAACAAGTTGGGAGCAATACCCACAGATTCCCCATATGCCTGGTCCTAAGGAATTCAAATGTTTCTTTCAGGCACTAGGGAAGTGGTTAAAAACGTTTCAAGCAGTAGAGTAACACGATCGTGTCTGAGTTTAGAGAAACCATTCTGGCAGAGGTGTAGCGGATGGATAAAACGGGGTTAATTCAAGGTGAGAAGATCACTCACAATCTCTTTTACACGGAGATGAGAAATGATGAACTACATGATGAGAGTCTAAGCTCAGCCCATGCCAATTAAACAAAGAGTAAGAATTTATAAAAGACTCTCTCCAAAAGAAAGATGCATAAATAACCCACGTCATTAACATCAGTACCCTGAGATGCTCTCATGAGGTCCACCATCTGGTCCTTGTGCTGAGCTAGCTGTCTGCGGAGATCCTTGAGTCCTTCCAGCCTTGTCAAAGGAAGTGCATCGTAAACACTCACGGAGAGAAAATGATTTATTTCCTAAAACAGAAAATTAGTTAAAAATGTAATGTGCTTTTTGGACATGGATGAAGTCTATCAAATAAAACTCAGAGAAAAAAATTAGTACATGTCTTTTACAGACACATTCATATCACTATTAACACCACACGAGGTAGAAATAAATGCCTTCTTCCACTGCAAATCTGCCAATGTTATAATCACTTAAATTGTAACGGGCTCTCTCCTGATGACCTACTTAAGATTTTAAGACTGTAATAGCATCCTCCAAAGGAGAAGCTTATATTTCTACTTATTTAGTACTATAACTCCAGTTTTATATCTTAGTACATTTAACTATATTGTCATATTGATATATAATCAAATACAGCATACGGTATTAAAATTATAACATTTATACCAAAAATTACACTAAACATAAATTTTCAAGTTTATAAAAATTAAAGTAAGATTAAAACTGGAAAAACCCCTTAAAAAGTCAAATAGCATCTCTAATTCAAACATTAAGTTGTCCCTCAAAAGATCAAATGGTAATTTTAAGATACTAATAGATCAGATGTGTATGAAAATCAAGCATATTTTAGATCAGATTCCTTCATTATTTAATTTCAGATCTTAACCAAGAAACCTTGATAGTTAAAATTTTACTGCAACACAGAAGGATATATTAAGATTCAGCTTTTTATTTGTTGAAAGGGGGGCAAATCTTACGTTATTTTTTTAAACACAATTTTTAAAAAAGATTCAGTTTTTTACTTTTAGAGAATTGGAAGGTTTCAAAAAAGTACTGCTCTCTACCCTAAAACAAAATAGTAAGAAGATGGAATAATTATTACCTCCAAAAGTGAAAAGGGTCCTTTACTGTATTTAATTTTCTGCTGAGTAATGCGCAAATCCTTAAAGACATCGTGGTCAGGGAAAGGATCTAGAAGTTTAATTGTCATATAGAGGTTTTCATTATCCTTGTTATCTATCACTAAGTATTTCAACAAGTTCAATACCTAAACATAATTTAAAGAAGAAAAAAAAATCAAAATGGAAAAATGGTTTAATTATATTTTAAAGTAAAACAACCAAACCTACTACATTAAATAATAAAAACTCTACTGACCCAGCTCAGATAATAATGTTCTAATTACTTCTACAGTACCACATGTGACTGTCCCCGGGCTTTCAAATGACTGAGCAAGTGTGTAAGGTGCTGCTACAGGATGGGCAGTGGGACAGAAAAGTGCCAGTATCACTGGAACATTCTGTAGACGTAATACCTCCTGCACCATCACAGTGATGTCAACTGCTGTCCCTGGTTGTTGTTACCTCTACACTTCAACCGAAGACAGAAACTCCTAGGTTATTTGTGAGATCAAAATTACTAAGTGCTCTGTAATTAAAGGATTATAAATATTAATTCACTGAAAATGTTTTTCTAACCATTTTTCAAAGAATATTTTCACTGAAATGACTAATTACACCAAGTAAACATAAAACATTCAGCTCCTTTCAAGAACACTCTGTACCAAGGTTATTTCACGTATCTCGCGAAGAAGATCTGGGGCAGTACCTGTTCCTGCACCTCCATGTGACCATCCACAAGGGGGATGAGTGTACCAACAATCACGTGAAGATGATTTTCTAGAGCATCCTTACAGGAAGTGACTGCCGTGTGGCAAACCCGGCTTAGCAGGTCACAGCACAGGGAAAAGCTCCGTAACGACACATCCATGAAACGAGAAGGCCTGACACAGGGAGGAAAGTAGTGAGTTCTAGGAAACTACTTGAACATAAGCTCATGGAGAAGTCATTTGTCTTCAGCAGCTTGAATTCTGAAGTGGCCGGACATAAAAGTCACTTTTGTATCTAATTCTTTTTTTTTTTTTTTAAGATTTTATTTAGGGGCGCCTGGGTGGCTCAGTGGGTTAAAGCCTCTGCCTTCGGCTCAGGTCATGATCCCAGAGTCCTGGGATCGAGCCCCGCATCGGGCTCTCTGCTCAGCAGGGAGCCTGCTTCCTCCTCTCTCTGCCTGCCTCTCTGCCTACTTGTGATCTCTGTCTGTCAAATAAATAAATAAAAATCTTAAAAAAAAAAAAAAGTTTTTTTTTTATTTGACAGACAGAGATCATAAGCAGGCTGAGAAGCAGGCAGAGAGAGAGGGGAAATGGGCTCCCTGCTGAGCAGAGAGCCCGACGCAGGGCTCGATCCCAGGACCCTGAGATCAGGACCGGCGAAGAAGGCAGAGGCTCAACCCACTGAGCCACCCAGGCACCCCTTTATCTAATTCTTAATAAAGTTTATAAGCCAAAAAGAAAAGTGACATCAGAAACATGATGGGGTAGATAGCTCCCACCTCCCCTCCTAACAGAGAATTGAAAAACAGAACTCTGTAGAAGATTCCAAGGTTTACAGCAATCAAGCAAATGCTAAATTAAAGGGGGGGGGCAACTTAAAAACTGTAGGAAAACTGTGGTGTTTTACTTGTCTTTGACCCATTACTCCCTCGAAAGCTTGGCAGTTGCCATGAAACCTATGGTTCTCATTCCCAATGTGGGGTCCTGGCTCTTTGCTCTGGAGGGAGCATAGCAGACCATATTTGCAAATTATTGACATCTGTTCTAAACCAGTCTGGGAGCTACCAACTAACATAAGGGGCTGAGCTCTGATCTAACTTGGATCTCTCCAGGCTGAAAAAGCCATGAGCATTGCTTGAAAACACCATAAAACTCACCAAATATCCACAGCTGTGAGAAGCAAAAAGTTACTGCTGAGACATACAACAAAATCACACATATATCTGGGAAATTTAGAAAGCCACACACAAATGCCCAGGGTAAGATACTTGCCCAAATATCCCCTGAGAAGACCATAAACTTTCACTCTGGGCTAATCCCTATGTTCAGTGCAAACCTGCCTAAGTGTTGAAGGAGAGTTCTAACACGAGCCAGTCTGCAAAAATAGGAAAGATTCTCATTCTCTCTCTCACTCACTCACTCCTGGCATTCAAGGAAATCTCCGTCAAAATACTCCCTGAATGCAAGTTAAGGACAGTCTTCAGCAGCCACACGTGGCAAGGAACACAGTCCCTGCACAACCAGTGGAGCACACTCACCCAACCAATGGACCACCACAGCCTTCAACGATTAAAAAAAAAGTCAAATCGTGGGGAAGGGGAAAATCTGATTTCCCCAGCTACATAATAAAAGTAAAATATGCAGTTTTCAGGACAAAACAGAGAGCCCAGAAATAAATCCACACTTATATGGTCTACTAATCTATGACAAAGGAGACAAGACCATACAACAGAGAAAAGACAGTCAACTAATGGTGCTGGGAGATGTGGACGGCTACATGGCAACAATGAAACTAAACCACTGCCTTACAACATATACAAAAATAAACTCAAAATGCATTAAACCTTGGGGCGCCTGGGTGGCTCAGTGGATTGGGGCCTCTACCTTCGGCTCAGGTCATGGTCCCAGGATCCTGGGATCAAGCCCCGCGTCAGGCTCTCTGCTCGGCGGGGAGCCTGCTTCCTCCTCTCTCTGCCTGCCTCTGACTACTTGTGATCTCTGTCTGTCAAATAAATAAATAAAATCTTTAAGAAAAAAATGCATTAAACCTTAATGTGAAACCTGAAACCACAGAATTCCTAGAAGAAAACACAGACAGTAATTCCTTTGATATCAACCAAAGAAACATTTTTCTAGATATGCCTCCTCAGGCAAGGGAAAAGCAAAAAAACCCAAAAAAACAAAACAAACAAACAACACACACACACACACACACACACACACACACATACACACAATCATTGGGACTATATCAAAATAAAAAGCTTTTTTGCACAGCAAAGGAAACCATCAACAAAACAACTAGGCAAGGTACAAGATATCTTCAAATGACATATGTGACAAGGGTTAATATCCAAAATATATAAAGAATTTATACAACTCAACAATTAAAAAAAGAATCTAAGAAATGGGCAGAGTACTTCAATAGACTTTTTCCCCAAACAAATGCTCCAAAGACACATGAGAAGATGAAAAGATGTCCAACATCACTCATCATCAGGGAAATGCAAATCAAAAGCACAGTGAGGTATCACCTCACTCCCTCAGAATGGCTAGTATCAAAAAGACAAGCAATAACAGGTGTTGGCCAGGATGTGGAGAAAGGGGAACCCTCGTGCACTGCTGGTGGGAATGCCAGCGGGGGCAGCCACTATGAAGAACGGTCTGGAGGGTCCTCAAAGAATGTTAAAAATAGAATAACCATAATCCATAATCCATCCAATAATTCCATTACTGGGTATTACCCAAAGATGATGAAAACAATTCAAAATGATGAAAACAATTCAAAATGACATGTAAATCCCTATATTTACAGCAGCATTTTTTAGAGTGGCCACGGTATGGAAGCAGCCCACGTGTCCAGTGATGGATGAATATGTAAACAAGATAAACACACACACACACACACACACACACACACACACACACACAGAGTAGACTATTATTCAGCCATAAAAAACAATGAGATCACACTATTTGCAAAAACACGGATGAACCTAGAAGGTATTCCGCTAAGTGAAGTAAGTGAAAGACAAATACCACATGATTTCACTCGTATGTGCAATGTGAGAAACAAAACAAACGAAAAGATAAATTCTGAACCACAGAGAACTGGTGCCTGCCAAGGAGAAGTGGGTGGGGGGGACGGGGGAAACAGATAAAGGATTAAGAGGATGCTTACACTGATGAGTGACGTATAAAACTGTTGAATTATTACATTATACACGTGAAACCAATGTAACAAATTTTTAATTAAGGATATTTTTAAGGTAAAAAAATCCATTATTTCAACACAAATCACACTGCATACAAAGAAACAGGAAGGTAGGAAAGGATGGCCCATTTAAAGAAATAACATACACGGGCCGAAACAGTCCCAAGGAAGCTCAGAGAGCGGAATTACGAGACGAAGACTTCAAACACCTTTTTTAAATATGCTAAAAGAGCTTAGAGACAAATGAACACAGAAGCACAGCCTACCCAAATTTATGGAATGCAGCAAAGGCACCTCTGAGAGGAAAATACGGAGCAGTAACCACCTACATTATAAAAGAAGACCGGAAGGGTGGGGGTGTGGGGGACTAGAAAAACACTACCAAACACATGCTTAAAAATTAATAGCAGTCTCTCAAACTCTCCCATGAAACAGAATAGTAGGGAACACTTCCTAACTCATTCCAGGAGGCCAGAAATTCTCTAATACCAAAGAAAATAAATATACCACGGGAAAATCTTAATTCTCAATATCCCCTAGGAATATAGATTTAAGGGGCGCCTGGGTGGCTCAGTTGGTTAAGCATCTGCCTTCAGCTCAGGTCATGATCCCACACTTCTAAAATCCAGCCCCACATCCGGGGCTCCCTATGCAGTGGGGAGCCTACTTCCTCTCCCCTTCTGCAGCTCCCTGTACTTGTGTGTGCACTCTCTTTTTGCCAAATAAATAAATAGCATCTTTAAAAAAAAAAAAAAAAAAGGAACACAGATTTAAAACTCCTCAAAAAAGTACAAGCAAGCTGAACGTAAGAGCTTATTAAAAGTATTATATACCATGAGCAAGTAGGACTTATCCCGGGAACACAAGAGTGAGCTAATAGAAGAAAATCAATCCATGTAATATACCACATTAATAAAATGAAGGAAAATACATGATCATTTCAATAAACACAGCAAAGGCACTTGACAAAACTCAATCTCCTTTCCCAATAAAAACAGGCAGAAAGACATGGATAGGAACTTATCCAACACAATAAAGGTAATTTATGAAAAACCCACAGGCCAACATAATCAATGTTGAGAGAATGGAAGCTTTCCCACTAAAATCAGGAACAAGACAAGGATGCCCACTTCATCCCTGCTATTCAACACTGTATTGAACTTCCAGCCAAAGTAATTAGACAAGAACTAAAAGGCATCAAAATCAGAAAAAAGTAAAACTATATTCATAGATGACATGATTATATACACATATAAATTCCCAAAGAATCCACAAGAAATCTACTAGTAACAAGTTAGCAAAATCGCAAGTCATGAGATCAGCACACAAAAATCAGTTTTAGTTCTGTACATCAGCAATAACAATCTAAAATCTTAACTAAGAAAGCAATTCCATTTACAATAGCATTTGAAAGAATTAAACACCTGGGAATAAATTTAACCAAAAAAAACAAAAGTTTTGTACACTGAAAACTGTAAAGCAAGGATAAAAGAAATTAGACAAGTCCAAATAAATGGAAAGATATCCCATGTTCATTGATTAGAAGACAAACTGTTGAGATATCAATACTATCCAAATGATCACATATTCAATGCAATTTCACTCAAAATTCCAATAGTCTTTTGTGCATAAATGGAAAAGCTGGTCATTAAATTCACAGGGGAGTTGCAAGGCACCCCAAATAGCCAAAAACAATCTTGAAAAAGAAGAACAAAGTTGGGAGATACCCACTTCCAGATTTCAAAACTTAGTATGAAGCCGTAGTAATCAAAACACTGTGTTACTGGCATAAGGGCAAACTAAGGGTATAGAATTGAGAATCCATAGATAAATCTACATATCAATGGTCAAATGATTTTTGACATGTTCATTCAACAGGGAAAAGAAAAAACGACAAGTTCATTCAACAGGGAAAGAATAGTCTCTTCAACAAATGGTACTAGAACAACTAGATCTCAAGAATGAAGCTGAACCCCTACTGCATACCATATGTAAAAATTAAAATGGATCAACAATGCAAATACAAGAGCTAAAACTAGAAAACTCTTAGAATAAAACATAGTGGTAGATCTTCATGAACTTGGATTTGACAATGGATTCTTAGATAAAAAATCAAAAGCCTTAGAAACAAAAAACCCCAGATAAATCAGACTCCATCAAAATTAAAAATTTGGGGGGCATGTGGATGGCTCAGTGGGTTAAGCCTCTGCCTTTGGCTTAGGTCACAGTCTCAGGGTCCTGGGATCAAGCCCCACATCGGGCTCTCTGCTCAGCAGGGAGCCTGCTTCCCCCTCTCTCTCTGCCAGCTTCTCTGTCTCTTTGTGACCTTCCTCTCTGTCAAATAAATAAATAAAGTATTTTTAAAAAATTAAAAATTTTTGTGCATCAAAAGAAATTATCAGGGAAGTGAAAAGACAATGCACAGAATGGGATAAACTACATGCAAATCATATACGCTGATTCACTATCCAGACTATATTTGCAAATCATATAGTAAGAGCTAGATAAGGATTTTTTTTTATTTTTTATTTTTTAATTTATTTGATAGAGATTACAAGTAGGCAGAGAGGCAGGCAGAGAGAGGAAGGAGAGCAGGCTCCCTGCTGAGCAGAGAGCCCGATGCGGGGCTCGATCCCAGGACCCTGGGATCATGACCTGAGCCTAAAGCAGAAGCTTTAACCCACTGAGCCACCCAGGCGCCCCCAGGATTTTTTAAGATTTTATTTATTTGACAGACAGAGATCACAAGTAGGCAGGGAGGGAGGCAGAGAGAGAGGGGGAAGCAGGCTCCCCGCCAAGCAGAGAGCCCGATGTGGGGCTCGATCCCAGGACCCTGGAATCATGACCCGAGCTGAAGGCAGAGGCTTTAACCCACTGAGCCACCCAGGCGCCCCTAGATAAGGATAAGAAAAATAGGACAAAACAAAACGGAAAAAGATACTCTTTGTCTGCTCTGAAGAATTCACATTTGAAGGCAATGTTATGTACTAATCAGAAAACAAATAGAAACATCATCAAACTTAATTCAAAAGAATAAAGATGCTTAAACTGAACATATACCCAAAATCTACATTAACTGTGATACTATGATTTATAGTAAGAAAGATATTTTGCTCTTCATCCCTGCTTCCAGCACAAAGCTCCTAAAACTCCAGGAACACCAGTGATGAAGGCAAGAAGAGTGTCTCTAACTTCTGAAAGCATCTAGGTCACCTGAGGATGTGGACTGGTTGCCTCCATCAACCTTGTGATCAAGGGTTGGAATTCTCGGTCCCACTCCCCTGATCTCTGCAGAGGGGACTGGGAATGGAGGCTGTGTCAATACCCACTAGCCAGTGCTGTAATCCACCATGTCTCTGTCACAAGGCCTCCATAAAAACCCACAAGGACCAGCTTTGGGAGCTTCCAGATTGGTGAACACATGCAGATGTGGGGAGAGCGGTGCCCCTGGAGAGCGCAGGGAAGCTCCACCCCCTTCCGTGATACATCTCTCTTCATCTGGCTATGCCTGAGCCACACCCTTTTATAATAAACTGGTAATTCGGTCAGTAAACAGGTTTCCTGAGTTCTGAGAATTTTCTGAGTTTAGCAAATGAATCAGACTCAAGGAGGAGGGTCCCTGGAACCTGAAGCGTAGAGCTGGCTGGTCAGAAGCACAGCTGGTATCTGAAAGAAGGTGGGGCAGGCAGTCTCTCAGGACTGCGCTGTCAGTCGCAGGCTCTGACACTAAGCAACCATTAGGAGCTGAAATAGGACACCCAGCTGGTGTCTGGAGGGTTCCTTCCATGTGTGTGTGAGAAACACCATTTTCCCTACACATAGGAATTGGGGACCAGAAGTGCTACAGTGACAAATATATATCAAGTCACTGAAAATTCGTTTATTTTAAAATGTTGAAGACCCTTAGAGTACTTAATATTTCTAGAGTTGGAGGGATAGATAATGTAATTTTTTAAAAATACTGGGTATATATATTAAAAAGCAAAATTAAGGAAGCAATACTCCCACTTCTACCTCTTGAAACTATAAAATTTCAATTAAGATAAGGTAGACAAAACAACTTATATATTAGTCTAAATATATTATGTACCTTTTGTTGATATAATGAATCAAAGTATAGATAACATCTCGAAGAACAAAGGCCCAAGCTCCTCCTAAGGCACTTTTAATATCTTTCAGTAATAAAGTAACAAACAGGTGATATATTTTAAGAATTCTGTGCTTTTTATAAACATTATTTGTCTCAGCAGCTTGCTCACAAATGGCTAGAAGAATTTTCTGATAGGAATCCTAGAAAATAAAGACACAATTGATAAAAAACTTATCTAATCATGTATACTCAACTATGATAAATATATTTTCAAAATAATAAATTACATAATTTTGTTTTGGTTTGATATTGAAGGCAAATACCACATTAAGGAATAGTATCTTAAACTGTTGTCAATTTACCTAGTTTTCAGAGAGCAAACAGTACTTTTCAAAAATCTATACTCCCTAAGTCAATGTATGACTAAAGTATCCTGAAATTCACACTTCATATACAACATATTTCAATTAATACTGACAAGTAAAATACCAAGATATAAACTTGTAAATGAGTGTTCTTGATTTATTCAGACAAGTTTTCTCTTTATTTATTTTTTCTTTTAAGATGTACTGACACAGATTTTCTAGCTGAAAAAGAAGGAATTCTCTCATCGGTTATTATAATAGTAATGTATACTTACAGGGCTTTTGGAAAGAATTTCTAAAATGCTTTTCAGCTTGGTTTTATGGCAATTGCTGATATAGGCAAATGTTGCTTTAATCACATGTGATGGAAAATGAGGTGGATTAGGGGCAGGATCCAAATCCCTACAAGTTATAGGAAAAAAAGCAGTCATCATTTTCAGAACAAAATTATTAAAAAAAAAAAAAAAGATTCTGTTGAAGTTTCAGAAACCAGTGAAGCTTCAGAAAGAAAACTGAGATTATAATAACCCCAGGTTCTAAAATTATTTTCCTACTGAAACACCAGGATTTTACTAAAATCACAAATGACTTATCACATTCTATACATTATCAGTCAGAATATCCTAATACCTCCATGACTTAATTTTAAATGATTTAAGAAATCTTTAATGAAGTTAATGGCTGTTCTACACATGAGCCTTGGTATCACTTTAGCTCTGAATTAAAGCTCTATTAATATTGTGAGACTGGCGATCAGACACTTTATATGAAAGGAAATTATAAAGTGAAATCACTCTGGGAGATACTAGTACTTTTTTGGACAGCTAGCACAGTAAGGCACAGAGTGAAAACAGGGTGCTCTCAAGTAGCTTGCACAGGAAACACAGTACGTGCATAAAAACTGAAAGAGACATCTGAAGGCGTCAACCAATCAACTTCCCAAAGAAATTCTGAAACTGCAGCCAACTCTCTAAGTTTAAAATACCCATACCCTGAAAAGTCACAGAGGTCCGTGCTCTGGCTGGCACCGGAAGCTGCCGGTTCGTGTAATGTCATCAGTAACTCCACCACAATCTCTGGTAAATTACTAAGGAATAAATGATCAATCTGTAAGGATACAAAATTAAAATAACATTTAAGTTTTCACGTCTGTGACCTTTTAAGACAGTTTGAGGGACTAATGTTACTGCATCACTTCCAAAATTAATCCAGGACTAAAAAAGGAAATAAATAACCAAAGACCTAAGATGTGCAAGACATATAGCTAACTCATTCTGCGTGCAACCAGCCTGCAGCCTGAGAGGAAGGTAAGGAAATCATACCCAACAAGACTCCCTTAATCTGACTCTTGTTTAATTTTAAGAATCAGGGGTGTTGGGGTGGCTCAGTTGGTTAAGCCTCTGCCTTCAGCTCAGGTCATGATCTCAGGGTCCTGGGATCAAGCCCCACATTGGGCTCCCTGCTCAACAGGGAGCCTACTTCTCTCTCCCTCTGCTGCTCCCCCTGCTTGTGCTCTCTCTCACTCATTCTCTCACTTTTTCTCTCAAATAAAATAAGAAATAATTTTAAAGAATCATTTTAACTGACTAAGGCTTCAGGTGTAGCACTGAATTCCTCAACCTAGTGATTTTCCTGCCAACCAAATTCCCCACTGACCTACACTGCTTCTTAAAGTGCATTTTACCCTTGATTTACTCGGAAAATCCATCTTGCTTTGGAATGACTGACTAGTAAGAATTCCTAGTGCCTTCCCTGCATGACTTTTCCCCAGATTTCTACTTGGCTGATATCCCCAATTCTGAGGCTAGCTGCTCCCCATATCCCCCGTCAACAAGAGTAGATGGAAACCCTCCCAGACAGGAGCAGGCTCGTCATCGATCCACCTCCTGTTACCCCGGCCTCACAGACGACATAAATTCAGTGTAAAGAATGGGTCCGCTGCACTATACCTCACCCAAATGAATGACGATCGTGGAGACGTAAAGGTAGATTTGTTAGCTCTCCAAGTAAGGAACTGCAGCGCTCAAAACTAAAAGGTAAATGGCTGATTCACTGGGTGCACAAGGAGATGAGGAGATGTGCAAACGTGCTGCCTCACAACAGAAATGGTTTAAAACGGGACAAGAAAGAATGGAATGTAGAGATCCTGGCCCTTCCCTCACGCGCATGCATCACTCAGGCCAGCCTTTCCAAGGCTGCAGCCCTTTTAAGAATGCAGCTTCGCTTCAAAGCTTATCTGGGATAAAGAAGGACAAACTGGCTGCCTCTGTTTCATATTGGAGGAAACATTAGAGAATTTCCTTACACACAGAACGGCAAGTGGCTTCATGAGTTTTGTACCATTCTACAATAAGCAAGACCTGTAATGTTTAGCTAGGGGACATATAAATTATGCAGGTGTCTAGGTACAGCCCACCAATGTTGTTAACTGTTAATATCTCAGGCTTTTGACAACTGACAAATTTTAGAGGCTCAGAGACTAATAATAGTTGTACCAACACTTATGCACAGAAGACAGAATCTAGAAAATTGATTCGGACAAAGTGTATATTAGAGAACTAAAGAAAAAGCAAACTTACAACAACTTAATGCCAACTGGAACTGAGTAACAATAATTTAGGTCTTTAACCAAGTTTCAAGTTTGCCTCTCTCCATTCTTAACACTGATGTTTCAATCAGGCCTCAGTGTAATTATTTTCCCCTCCTTGACTTACTCGGATTCTACAAATTGCTATCTTTTAGTTTGAATACATTTATTTTTTTAAACATTTTATTTTTAAAGATTTTATTTATTTATTTGCCAGACAGAGAAAGAGAGCATGCACAAGCAAGGGGAGCAGCAGGCAAAGGGAGAAGCAGGCTCCCTGCTGACCAGGGAGCCTAACATAGGACTCATTCCCAGGACGCTGGGATCATGACCTGAACCCAAGGCAGACTCTCAACCAACTGAGCCACCCCGGGGTCCCTAGTTTGAGTACATTTAAAAAAAGTAGTAGGATTATGCCTGCTTAGAAGCAGGGAGATGGCTGGGAGAGGTAAAAGCAGGGTCTTTCATAAATTCCATAACCTTTGAAGCACCAACGTTCTGTTTCAACTGTCTTTTGAGAAAGGAGCTCATTTGCCTCCATACTGAATTAGATCTAGCTCCGACTGGCAGTGGTCCACCGAGGCAAGTGAGAAACTCCATGTTCCATTTCTTGGTTCAATACAGTAACTGGGCAAACAAAAAAAATCTCTTGAAGTTTAGCCAATTGTAATTTTAACATTAGCCAACCCTGGTTAGTCATCCTTATTTACATTAAAAGAAAAAAAAAACAAACCCTTGAGAATAACCAATCTTCTTTTACTTTAAAAAAAAGTTTAGGTGTTTTAAGATCCCTCAAATAATTTTGGATGTATCTAAATTACTACGAAACAGAAGTTGTCATAGATCCTTTTTTACTTGACTCCATCTTTTATCAAATAATGAGTATTCACTACATACTAAGTAGCCAGGATACATTGGCAAAACAGAAAAAAGTAAAAAATCCTACCTTCAGAGTACTTATAGCAGAGTAGACAAACAATGAACATGATTTGTAAGTATATTACATATAGTCAGTCTCATGGGAAAAAGAAAGAGTGGGATATGGGACCTTGAGATCATACTTCTTGAAAAGTAAAGAGGAACACTTCCTACATGCTGTTCAGTACTAGCTGAAATTTAACATCTGGTTTGCACTTATTTATTACTGCCCATTAAAATAAATTTTACGGAGAACAAACTGAGTGACTTTCAAGTGGACACAGGTGGAATATATCTGGTATTTAGGCTAATTTAAGTTTGTTGGTTTCATTAAAAAAGACATGTTTTTAGAGTTATCAGCATTAAATATGAACGTTTTTTTAAATCTAGGTTTGTTAAAGGTCAAATAAGCTCATTATTAACTCTGCTGTAATTTTTTAGCAAAAGGATGACTTAAAATGATGATTAATTTTCTGTCTCTAAGTTTTCATGGGTTATCGTTAAGACAGTCTTTGATAAACTAAGGCTTAAACAGCACTGAATTCATTGGACATTTAGGTCTTTCTCAAATGAAGTAGGATGGTAAAGCACTGATTACTGAAGGCAGCTTTGTGTTTTTGGCTTCTTATTGCAGAGAAGAGAAGAACATTTGAGTGTTTGAAAACATGCTCTGTGTTTTCATAAATCTCTGTGTTTTCATAAATTCATAAATCTGCCATCTAAAGAATTCCGGCGTGACATTCACAACTGGATTCTAATGTAGTTTTCACTGGGGACCAAGTTTTTGAAAAGTTAAAATTCTTCTAAGTGTATTTAAGACTAAAGGAAATAAGGGAAAAAACTTTGAATGAAAAAGGTGGGGGGCGCCCGGGTGGTTCAGTGGATTAAATCCTCTGCCTTCAGCTCAGGTCATGATCCCAGGGTCCTGGGATGGAGCCCCACATCGGGGTCTCTGCTCCGCGGGGAGCCTGCTTCCTTCTCTCTCTCTGCCTGCCTCTCTGCCTACTTGTGATCTCTGTCAAATAAATAAATAAAATATTTAAAAAAAAAAAAAAAGAGAGAGAGAAAGCTGTAAAAGGTTTATGAGGGGAAATTTTTGGAAAAGAATTTTATATGTGGTCAGGACTAAAGTTGAAATGAATGGATATTAAAAGTATATTGGTGTAACATTGAAATTTTGCTTTTTTCTCTGTTCAGAGACAGTTTTCAATTGCTGGTTTGCACCTGACAAGAAAATGTAAACAAAGGTTTTTGTCTTTTGTCTGGCCAGAGAACCGGTTTCTACGTTTTCGAGTCTTTGGTCACTTCCTTAAAGCTTCTAAATATTAAAGGAGCTAAGTTTTGCTAACAACTATATAACCCCACATATTTGTCATCTTGGTTAAATAAATAATTATGTTTTAAGCTTTGTAATGATTTGTAATCCACTCTTCAGGCATGTGTTTTATAACTTTCTAGGGTTTTTTAACAAACTTCTCAGGATTTAAATTGTAAATGAATTACATTAGGCCTTTGTATTTGGTATGGTTAAGTTTCTCCGGAAGCACTGCCAAACAAACAATGACAAGCCTTTGGTTATGTCTGGGTAAATGCTAAACTATTCTAGAGAACGTATGTAATTCCTGAAGTTTTAATATGTTAAACATACATTTAATATGTTTTAATAAGTTTTAATATGTTAGTGTTATGTTTCACACAAATAACCAGATGTCCTTGCCAGCTACACTGTAACCTCTCATCAGATCTTTAACCATTTCCATTTTGGAGTCTTTTCTCATTTATAGTCATTCTTATTCTATTGTGACACGTCTCATCTTTAAAGAGATTCATAAAAAGGGCTTTTGCCAAAACAGGTTTTTTGATACCTTTAAGATCTTAGAACTAAAATTGGTAGAATTTCCAGAACTAAAAAAAAAAAGCTGCATTCAAACTAAACAAGACTTAGTAATATGGATGGTTTTTGTAATTCTTGTTTGAAACACTGCTGGTTCCTGGACGGCTGGGTGCCTCAGTGGGTAAGCGGCTGCCCTTGGCTCAGGTCATAATCAGCAGGAGACTGTTTCTCCCTCTCTCCCACCACATTGGTGCATACTCACTCTTCTCTCTCTCTCAAATACATAAAACCTTTAAAGAAACAACAACAGAAACATTGCTGGTTCTCTAATGTTTACTCTACCAGACTGAAGAATCTTTCCCTTAAGATACCTACGACTTACAGAAATGGGACATTTATTTGTGAAGAAACTGAAGCATTTAACTCTTCTTTCTACCTGCACCCTCTGAAATTCTGAAACTCTCAGTGAGCTTTCCTTCTTACACAGCAATCACAGTCATTTGCACAAGTTCAAGAAGAACCTATTCTCCTCGCAACAAAACACCACTGGAAATACTGGTTATTTTTACCACAGCTTTGACTGGAATGCCATATTTGAGAGACATGCACAGACTCAGATATGACCATAAAGCTTTAAGGGAACCAAGGTTGGCTTTATGAAGCATGAAGTTAACAAAGCCCTTTGGAAGGGTTGGCCCGATCCCTTGTTTACAGAGCTCCCAGCAGCCTTACCAGGGGAGTAAAGAATGTCACTCCCTGGCACAAGCAAGAACCTCAGGAAGCCTCGGGAAACTCGAGAAGAGGAATTCGCCCAAAACTACAGGTATCGCAGGCTTGTCTGATGGCAAGCACTTTGCCTGGCTTCTGGCCTACAGAGGCTACTAAAAGTTCAGTCAAGACTCCTTATAAAAAGTTCCAGGAAAGCAGATTCTAAAAGATCTATATGATCTATCCCTACTCTTGCTTATGTAAATTATTAGGACAATTTTGTTAAAAATGGGACTTAACAATCAAATTAGTCTTCATTTGGCTATATCTGATTAAAAATGAAGGTTGTTATAGAGGAAAAAGTGTTTCAACAACATATCTTTGTAAATATTAGATTTTAAGCACGCAAGACTCAACACTGGGTTTATAATTTGCTCTACCCATTAAACTGTATTTTTTCTTTTGCTTCTATAAAGGTGCCTCTTATTAATTACATAATTGCTTAAATGAAATTGCTTGCTATGCCATTAAGGCCTTAAATAACTATCAAAATAGCATTGAGATCTTTTCACTGCTGCAGAAGGTGAAACAAGTACTAACATAAAAACAGAATGTGGTGTATGTATTCCAGATGTCACCAAAATCTAAGAGGATTGAGCGAAATTAATGCTTTAAAGGATCTCTCTCTTTCCTTTAGTGCTTGGTTAAAGCTCCGGGACTGCAACACTATTACGGCCAGCTATCAGAGGTCTTTTGTTCAGGCTTCTCTTTCTCATAATAATATTAACCTTATTTTGTTGCCATTGCCGGTGCCAAGGTGCCATAACTTCCACCTGACAAGACAATCCTTTATACTCAAGGAGGTTCAGCTGTATGTTGTCTAGCTTGGATTAGCCGCCTCTGCCTTTGGTAACTCCGACATATAAATTCCCCACTCGGGGCATCTGGGTGGCTTAGTTAGTTATGAATCAGGCTCTTGACATGAGCTCAAGAAAGTCATGATCTCAGGGCTGTGAGATCGAGCCCTACATCGGACTCTTTACTCAGCAGGGTGTCTACTTGAGATTCTTCTCCCTCTGTCCCTCTCCTGCTCATGTACTCTCTTTCAAATAAATAAATAAAATCTTAAAAAAAAAAGAAAAATCCCCACCTGACCAATGTTGACCCACGGGTAGGGACATCTCTACACCCTGATTCAGCAGCAGGAAGAAGTTATAAAAGATAAGACCTTCCACCCTCAGCAATCCTAAAGATTTTAAGGGTAGAAACTATTCAGGGGGAAATGATGTGGGAAACAAAGGCAGAAGGAAATATAGATAAAACTAAATTTCCTGTAGCCCAATGACAAATACTTGAGATACACAGTTTAAAATTCCTCCAAGAAACTCCCAACTGTCTTATCATTAGTGCCTTGCTAAAAGGAAAAACAACCTTAGCTTGACAATAGCCAGGCCTCCCCCATCCTGTCAGTCTTCTTTAGCATATGAAAATCCTTTGTATATAAGTCACTTGCTCCTCACAATCCCAGGCCAGCAGCTCTTCTCGCCCCAGTAAGTAATTAAGACATTTTCTAAAAGGAAAAAATCAATAAAAATATTCCAAAGTTTTAAAATTTCTGATTAAAAATATTTCATTTAAAAAGCCAATCAAGGGCGCCTGGGTGGCTCAGTGGGTTAAGCCTCTGTCTTCGGCTCAGGTCATGATCTCAGGGTCCTGGGATCAAGTCCCAAGGGCTCTCCACTCAGCTGGGAGCCTGCTTCCTCTTTCTCTCTCTGCCTGCCTCTTTGCCTACTTGTGATCTCTGTCAAATAAATAAATAAAATCTTAAAAAAAAAAAAAAAGCCAATCAAAAGAAGCAATAAATAAATAAATAATTTTTTAAAAAAGCAAATAAAAAAATTCACAGATTGCCTATCCTAGACAGGAATTACTACACATTAAATTTTACTGCATAAATGATGAAAAGTGTTAAAACTGTGAAGTTATATCTCCAACGAATTAGTTTATGATAAGGACAGGGAGCCTGCCTGACTCCGTTGGCAGAGCATGTGACCCAGATCTAGGGATCAGGAGTTCAAGCCCCATGTTGGACCTGAAGCCTACGAAAGGAAGAAAGCAAGGAAGGAAGGAAGGAAGGAAGGCACGAAGGAAGGATGGATGGATGGAAAAATTAGAGGATTAGTAGGTAAAAGCGAAGCCCTACCTGTTTTCCTAGGACGTTTTCATCTTTAAGGGTATCATAGACTTTGGCAGCGGTCTCTCTCTGCTGTGCCATCCCACTGTCTCCTGGACCCTCGTAGGCAAAGTAAGGAAGAATATTTACAAGAATCTTTGGAAAGCAATGTGCTAGAAGACTTTTCCAATCCTCTTCAATCTGATTAGCAATGGACTTAACCTCATCAAAACGACTTCTAATCACCAGATGTGGGATCAAAACCTTGTAACATGATCTGAAAATATAAAATTTTAAAGTATATGTTATATATAACTTCTGTCAAATTTTGTAACATAGCTCTTAAAATAAAAAAAATCCTTTACTTAGTAACCATGAGAGCGCCACCTTATCTAGATCACTAAGCATTCTTACTCTAATTCTATAAATGGAGAAATGAAGTTAAATAAATTCTAAATAATCAAATTTAAGAAACAGATCTGAGACTATACCACCCTAATTCTATGATCAAAAAAACTGTGAACTACATTTATTTCTTTTGCATAACCGACTGATGCAAAATTATTTCATTTATGTAAAATGAAATGTGAAAGAAATTTACAAATTCAAACTATTAATGTAAATACTGTTATTGCCAAAATGAAAGAACGGCCACTGAATAATTATGAACTATTTTCCCATCATCCTGATATCCAAACATTATTCTTTAGTTGTTCCAATCCTCTTCATTTTCAAAATTTTCTTCTCAAGAGTTAAGAATTAGCAAAATAAGTATTTTTACATTAAACTTTAAATCTAATAAAAATAATGACAAAATGGTCCATAGCCAAGCAACAGCAAGGAGAAACAATTTATCTTTGATTTGTCATAGGGAAGATTATCAAACACTGAAGCTGAAAGAACCCTTCAAGACTTTGTAATTCCCTTGTATAGATGGAAAAACAAAGGCCCAAGGGGTGCTTCCATGGCTTGCCCAAACTCACACAGCTCATCATCGGCACAGCTAGGACCAGACCCTAAGTCTAGTGATTCTCTTCCATACATGTCGATTCAAACAAGCAGCCCTGCTTCTCCTACTACAAGCCTTCCAGCTCCATGTGTGTGCCTGTGCACATGGAGGGACGTGTGGGTGTATGAACGTGCATGTGTCTGAGGTGGGGGGAAGGGGCTGCCAAACATTTCCATCTAATTTTAAAATGAACATATTTCATGTGTGCCATAGGTAGACCTACCTATAGAAATCCTCAACATTTGTGTAATTTAGTAAAATAAAAGGAAAAGAATATAAACTATGTTCAGTATCTTGAAGATTTAGCCATTCCAAAACCAGATAATCCAAATGAGAAGCCATGAAGTCTTCCAAACGCCTGTATCCAAATGTTTCAGAAACTTTCTCTAAAACCTGCACAGATCAGAAAAGTCAATGCTTTAAGAAAACAATGAAAAATAAATCACTTAAATCTTTTATTTACAGTAAAACTTTGAAGCAATCATTCAAGCATTCTATAGCCTGATTTCCTCATCTAGGAGATGGGGACAATAACAGTACCTGGACTTCTGAGAGACTCAATGAGAAACACGTATTTAATATAATTAGCACTGAGCATAACACACGGCAACCACTTAGTACATGTTAAATGAATAAAAATGGAAAAATATATTGCTATGTTCAACCTTTCATTATATTTCAAAGGAAGGTCTAAAGGAAAATAATAGTTCTTCTCAGTCCTAGATCTAAATGAGAAAAATCCAACCACTATAATCCACTTATAATTATCAGGTAGTGGAGGGGCGCCTGGGTGGCTCAGTCGGTTAAGTGTCCGACTCTTGATTTTGGTTCAGGTCATGATCTCAGAGTTATGAGATGGAGCCCATGTCAGGTTCTACATTCAGGGTGGGGGGGGGGGGGGAGGGGGAGTTTTCCTTGGGATTCTCTTCTCCCTCTCCTTCTACTCCTCCCCTGCTCCCTCTCTAAGTAAATCTTAAAAAAAAATAATTAGGTAGTGTAGCAGTATACTTAAAAAAAAAAAAAAAAACTTTTTGTTTTAATACTGAGAGGTGATAGATTAGCTTGTGTGAGACTAAGGACCTACAGGTTGGCCTACCAGCCAGTTCCATGGAAATCAGGCCACTGTTCTTTCACTGGTTCATCACACGAACATCTACAATGGAAAGGTCTGGAACTTTCCAAACCATGAACTCTGAGGTGCTAGACTAGGGCAGAGGCGAGCATTCTAAAATACTGTGCTGGTGCAACTACACGACTGGACCCAAGTGCTCCTTCCCTAGTTGCGCACGTTAGGGGTTTCCCCGCTCCCTGATCTGAATTCTGGCCCTGCTAGATCCCAAGGCTGTAACCCAGAATCTATCAGGCAAAACACCTGCTACTACTTGTTTTCTCCATGTGTTTTCCTCAATAAAAGCAATTCCAGAGGGCATGGTCTGGAAGAGTTGTCTTTCATCCCTGCTAGTTCAATGAATACTTTGTGAAATGCTTAACAGAAAAAAATGATACTGCATCCAAATAAACATACACTATTTAGAGAGTTAACTACTTTCCAATAGTCCCAATCTAAAAAATAAAATTGTCTCCAAGTCTTTAACAAGTGCCACTTTAAAGTAAGATTTAACTTTTTAAATTATTTAAAAGTCACACAAGGAGGATGATAAATATTCATCTACACGTACCTTTTTAACGAGGTGAGGTTCTAATCCGTTTTCTTTCACAGACTTGCATAGTGCAAACAAAGCCTGTTTTTCACAGACTGGGCTACAGCATAAAATCGCAGCTATCGTCATCAGTAAAACAGATTTTCTGTTATAGATCTCATCCAAAAGTTCAGGGTTCTCAGCTCTGTGGGACTTGAAAAGAATTTCAAAAATAATAATATAATGTAAATATACAAACATTGCAAATAAGCCTATCAGTCTAAAATCTATTCACCCATTATAGCATTTAATAAGCAGCCACTGACCACTGTTACATCTCACCGCGATGGAGTCAAGGCCAGCCAGAGATCTGAGAAAGTATCAAAGTTGTTGTAGAGGAATAGCTGTTTTTGATAAGATCTTATGGAAAGAATTCAAAAGCATTACAGTAAAGTATAAAGCAGTAAAGAAAAACAAGAACCCGCAAGAAGGGCAACCTGATGGTTATCAGAGGGGAGGAGTGACGATGGGTTAACAAACTGTGGAAGATGCCCTTCAACAGACGAATGGATAAAGATGTGGTCCATATATACAATGGAATATTACACAGCCATCAGAAAGGATGAATACCCAACTTTTGTATCAACATGGATGGGACTGGAGGAGATTATGCTGAGTGAAATAAGTCAAAGAGAAAAAGATAATTATCATATGGTTTCACTTATTTGTGGAACATAATAGCATGGAGGACATTAGGAGAAGGAAGGGAAAAATGAAGGGAGGGGAAATCAGAGGGGCAGATGAACCATGAGAGACTTACGGACTCCAGGAAACAAACCGAGGGTTTTAGAAGGGAGGGGGTGGGGGAATGGGCTAGCCCGGTGATGGGTATTAAGGACGGCACAGACTGCACGAAGCACTGGGTGTTATACGCAAACAATGAATCATGGAACACTACATCAAAAACTAATGATGTACTGTATGGTGACTAACAGAACATAAAAAAAAAAAAGAAAAAGAAAATAGGATAGAAGAAGAAGGTGAGGGTGCTAAGAAGGGCACTTGTAATGGTGAGTGCCAGGGGATATATGGAAGCGCTGAGTCACTGTATTGAACACCTGAAGCTAACGTAACACTGTACGTTGACTGGAATTAAAACAACTTAAATGAAGAAAAAATTTGCAAGAAGGTGAGAATGATTATAAGCTCCTTCTCCATGACCAAGTATATACCCTAAGATGCTTTCATTATCTTTATTATTTGATAGGTCTTTATACATTAAAAAATACTGTCACATGTATTGTCAAAAGTGAAAATAAAATCCTAGACAACTAGGCAGCTAGACAAAAGAATACATGCTTCTAACTTAATGACCTATCCTTATAATATCCCAATAGACGTGAACATTTTTCTTAACTAGCTGTAATTGATAAAAGCTCCTCAGGGGGCCTGGCTGGCTCAGTTGGTGGAGCATGGGATTCTTGATCTCAGGGTTGTGGGTTCAAGCACCCCATCAGGTACAGAGATGACTTAAAAATAAAACCTTTAGGGGTGCCTGGGTGGCTCAGTGGGATAAAGCCTCTGCCTTCGGCTCAGGTCATGATCCAAGGGTCCTGGAATCGAGCCCCGCATCAGGCTCTCTGCTCAGCGGTGAGCCTGCTTCCTCCTTTCTCTCTGCCTGCCTCTCTGCCTACTTGTGATCTCTGTCAAATAAATAAGTAAAATCTTTAAAAAAATAAATTAAAAAAAAAATAAAACCTTTAAAAAGAAAAAAAAAAGTTTCTCTTCACATTTTGAAAACTCTGCCGTTCACTGACCCTACTTCTGTTTTTCTCCAACAATGAAAATAGGAGCCAGATTCCTGTACTAAACGGCCATCGCTGGCAGACTGCTAGGAATCCCCACTATGTCAGCTCCTCCACCGGCTTAAGAGAAACACATCTACAGACTCTTACATCTTAGTTAAAAATCTGCTTTTAAAAATCAGAACCAAACCCAAGAAGCTCGCTGTCCTTAATAACGTACAGGGGACCCCAGATTCAGGACACTATGCTTCTATCAACGATGTCTAGGACAGAATTTGCTTCTTCTGATACTATTACAATGCAGATTCATAGAGTGCTCTCAAGATGTAAAACTTCTTAGGACTTTATACAAATGAATTTCTATCAGGTCAATATTTTCCCTTTTTGCCCAACACAGGCTAATCTTAAAATGTATGATATACATCTCTATTAAGTTTTTTATTAATCACATTTTTTTCAATCTATTCAAACTTTATTTTTGAAATTCCTTCTTTCATGCAACTGTCCTTTTCAGTTTCACGCTATCATCAATTAGATAGTATTTAGTTAACTGTCTCACATATTTTTTAAGAACATACCAAGGTATAAATAAATAAATTTTCTTTTTTTCTTTTTAAGATTTTATTTATTCATTTGAGAGAGAGCAAGAGAGTACAAGCTGGAAGGAGAGGGAAAAGCAGCCTCCCTGCTGAGCAGAGAGCATGACGTGGGGCTCAATCCCAGGACTTTGAGATCATAACCTGAGCCGAAAGCAGACGCTTAACTGAGCCACCCAGGCACCCCTCTTTTTTTTTTTTTTTCTAAGATTTTATTTATTTGACAGAGAGAGCACAAGCAGGGGAGCGGTAGGCAGAGGGAGAGGGAGAAGCAGGCTCCCTGCTGAAGAGGGAGCCTCACATGGGGCTGGATCACAGGACCCCAGCATCAAGACCTGAGCCTCAGGCAGACGCTTAACCAACAGAGCGACCCAGGTGCCCCAATAAGTAAATAATTTCTAACATTCAGGTAATTAAGCCACTAAAGAGAATTATCATTCTAAGGGTGTCTGGGTGGCTCAGTTGGTTGAACGTCCCACTCATGGTTTAGGCTCAGGTCATGACCTCACAGATGTGAGATCAAGCTCCAACTCAAGTTGTGCTCAGTGGGGTGTCTTCTTGGGATTCTCCCTCTCCCTCTGCCCCCACGCACCCATTCCTGCTCGCGCATATGGGCACACACTCTCTCTCAAATAAATAAAAATCTTTTAAAAAAATATTCAAAGAAATACGGAAATCACAAGGTTCACTAAAAAAGACCAATATAATTTGATCTTCCCTATTAGAATACTTTTTAAAATCCACTTCGTCCTACCACTCCCAATTCTCCAAATTAGCCTCTAATCAGATCTTATAAAAAAAGCTATTTTAAGAAGACTGAAGTCATATCAAACTTTTCCAACCACAGAAGTATAAATTACAAAAAAAAAAAAGACAATAACACAAACACACAGAAGCTAAACAACATGCCACTGAACTACCAATGGGTGAGTGAAGAAATCAAAGAGGAAATTAATATATGGAAACACGGTAACTCAAAATCTTTGGGACATAGCAAAAGCAATTCTAAGAGGGAAGTGTATAGCATACCTCAAAAAAACAACCGAAGTCTCAAATAGGCAACCTAACTTTACACCAAATGGAACTGGAAAAAGAACAAAGGGCAAAATTGGTAGAAGGAAGGAAATAAGAAAGACTAGAGAGGAAACGAATAAAAGACTAAAATACCACAAAAAAAACCCAGAAAAGACCTACGAAACCAAGGGCTGATTCTTTGAAAATATCAACAAAATTGATAAATCTTTATTTAGTCAGACTCATCAAGGGAAAAAAAAAAAGAACACTCAAAATCAGAAATGAAAGAGGAAAAGTAACAACCAACACCACAGAAAGACAAAAGATTATAGGAGAATACTATGAAAAATTATATGGCAATAAATTAGACAACCTAGAACAAATGGATAAATTTCTAGAAACAGACAATCCCAAAAATGATTCAGGAAGAAACATAATTTTTGGACAGGTTGCTAGTAAGGAAACTGAATCAGTAATCAACAAACTGCCAATAGGACACCCGGGTGGCTCAGTTGGTTAGACGTCTGCCTTTGGTTCAGACCATGATCCCAGGGTACTGGGATTGAGTACCACATCGGGCACGTTGCTCAGCGGGGAGCCTGCTTCTCTCTGCCTCTGCCTGCCACTTTACCTGCCTGTGCTGTCTCTGACAAATAAATAAAAATTAAAAAAAAAAAAAAGAACAAAAACAAAAAAACAGGCCAATATCCCAGAAGAACACAGATGCAAAAATCCTCAACAAAATAATATCAAAATTCAACAAGACATCGAAAAAGACCATTCACTGAAATCAAGGGGAATTATTCCAGGGATACAAGGATGATTCAATATTCACAAATCAATCAACATGATATGTCACATTAACAAGAGGGAGAACAAGAATCATATGGTCCCTCAATAGATGCAAAAAAACATTTGCATCTTTCATGATACAACATCTTTCATGATAAACACTCTAAACAAAGAAAACGTTGAAGGAACAAACCTCCACATAATGAAGGCCATCTACGAAAAACCCCCAGCTAAGATTATATTCAATGGTGAATAAAAGAGAACATTTCCTCTAAGATCAGGAACAAGTAAAGGATGTTTATTCTTGACATTTTTATTCAACACAGTATTGGACGTCCTAGCTGCAGCTATCAGACAAGAAGTAAAAGGCATCCAAATTGCTATGGAGAAAATGAAACTATCACTAGTTACAAATGACATAATACTACACATAGAAAATCCTAAAGATTCCATCTAAAAGCTATTAGAACTCATAAATGAATTCAGCGTACTGTTGCAGGATACAAAATTTATACACAGAAATCTGTTGCACTCTTTTTTAAAGATTTTATTTATTTGACACATACACAGCACAAGCAGAGGGAGTAGAAGGCAGAGATAGAAGCAAACTCCCCGCTGAGCAGGGAGCCCAATGTGGGGCAACGATCCCAGGACCCCAAAATCACGACCTGAGCCGAAGGCAGCCCTAACCAACTGAGCCACCCAGCGCCCCTCTGTTACACTTTGATACACTAATAACGAAGTAGCAGCAAGAGAAATTAAGAAAACAATGCCATTCACTATTATACCAAAAAGAATGAAAAACTTAGGAGCAAGTTTAACCAAGGAGGAGAAAGACCTACACTCTGATGAAAGAAACTGAAGACGGCACAAAACAATGGAAATATGTATCACGCCTCAGATCGGAGGAGTATTGTTAAAATGGCCATTCTTTTCAAAGCAATCAACAGATTTAATGCAATTCCTATGAAAATACCAATAGCATTTTTCACAGAAATAGAATAAATGATCTTATAAAATTTGTATGGGGCCAGACCCCAAGTAGACAAAGCAGTCTTGAAAAAGAACAAAACTAGAGGTATCACAATCCCAGATTTCAAGATACAATACACAGCTACAGTAATCGAAACAGCATGAACTGGCATACAAGAAAGACCCAGAGATCAATGGAACAGAAAAAAAGAGGCCAAAAATAAACCCACACTTACATGGTCAATTAGCCTACCACAAAGAAAGCAAGAATATACAATGGAAAACAAATAGTATCTTCGATAAATGGTGCTGGGAAAACTGGACAGCTACCTGCCAAAAAATAAAGCTGAACCACTTTCTTACACCATACACAAAAATACTCAAAATGGATGTTAGAACTAAACGAGAGGGGCGCCTGGGTGGCTCAGTCAGTTAACCATCTGCCTTCAGCCCAGGTCATGATCCCGCGGTCCTGGAAGGGAGTCTGCGTCGGCTCCCTCCTCATCGGGGAGTCTGCTTCTCCTTTTCCCTCCACCGCTTCTCCTGCTTGTGTTTTCTCTCTCTAATAAATAAATAAAATCTTAAAAAAAAAAAAAAATATCTAAATGTGAGACCCGAAATCATAAAATTCCTAAAAGAAAACACAGGCAGTAACCTCTTGGACAATGACCTTAGCAACATTTTTCTGAATGTGTCTATTAAGGCAAAGAAAACTAAAGCAAAAGTAAACCACTGGGACTCCACCAAAATGAAAAGCTTTTGCACACCAAAGGAAACCATTAACAAAACTAAGAGGCAACCTACTGAATGAAAGAAGATACTGGCAAATGATACATCTGATAAGGAGTTAACAACCAAAATATTTACTGTAAAATAACTTCTACAACTCCACACAGAAACAATTCGATTAAAGAATGGGCAGAGGACCTAAAGAGATATTTTTCCAAAAACATACAGATGGCCAACAGACACATCATCATCAGTGAAATGCAGACCAAAATCAGCGTGAGCTATCATCACCTGACAGCTGTCAGAATGGCTGGCACGAGGAAGACAAGAAAGAACAGGTGTTGGGAGGACGTGGGAGAAAGGCAAGCCTCGTGCACTGCTGGTGGGCATGTAAGCCGGGGCAGTTACTGTGGAACACAGTGTAGAGGTTCCTCCAAAAATTGAAAATGGGAATCCCTTATGACCCAAAAATTTCACTACTGGGACCTTACTGAAGAAAGAAAAACACTAATTTGAAAGATACACGCACTCCTATGCAATATTTACAATATCCCAGTGATGGACGTAACCCAAGTGTCCACTGACAAATGAACGGATAAAGATGTGGCGGGTGGGTGGGTATGTGTGAGGGTGTGTGTGTGAGAGATGGAGTATTACTCAGCCATTGGGGGGAAAAAAAGAGAGATCCTGACATCTCCAACAATATGGATGGATCTAGAGAGTATAATGCTAAGTGAAATAAGTTCAAAAAAAGACAAATACCATATGATTTCACTTAATGTGAAATCTACAAAACAAAACAAACAAAAAATCAGACTCTTAAATACAGAGAACTGGTGGTTGTCAGAGGGCTGGTGGGTGGGGGGATGGGTGAAACAGAGACTGGAGATGAACAGGTACAAACTTCCATCTATAAAATAAGTCACAGAAATGAAAAACATAGCAGAGAATATACACAATAATACTGTGATAATGCTATATGGTGACTATACTTAAGACGGGCACTAGTAATTTACAGAATTATTATTTACACACTCAAAACAAATACAACATTGTAGGTTACCCCTACTTCAATTTAAAAAAATTTTTTAATAAAATAAGAAAGCCATTTGTACTCCCATAAAAATCCAGTAAATTTTGTTTTTCCCACAAAAAAATAGTACATGTAAGTTGAACCAAAGAAACTGCCATTATTGGATCAATTCCAACCAATTTCAATTAAGTCACACAGTTATTTTAGTAAACTGGTGGATGCACACTGTCCTAGGCCACACTGGTAAAGTAAGAGATGACATATTTATAAGAAGTATTTGATAAGAGCACTTATGCATGCATTACCACTTCTCTCATTCCTTCCAGGGCTTTCAAGTATGCATTTTCAAAAGCTGTTTGCTGAAGCTTCAAAGGAAGTGCTTTCAATAATGTGGACGAGCCTCTGTGTTTCATATCCTGGAATAACCTTAAAAAAAAAAAAAAAAAGCAAAAAGTGAAATAATTTTTTACCTTTAACATTATTTTCTAAAGCATGTCATGGGACACACATCACATTGTGAGATATAATAGTATACTGGGCCTTCTTTTTAAAACCCTTTGAAATCTAATCCCATTTAAACAGGTTTATATCCACTGGTTAATGTCAGGTCTTTAAAATATACTCCATTTTCTCCTAGAACTGGAAGGGTCTCAAAAAAATCTATTAGCTTGAGGCACCTGGGTGGCTTAGTGGGTTAAGCCTCTGCCTTCAGCTCAGGTCATCATCTCAGGGTCCTGGGATAGAGCCCCGCATCATCAGGCTCTCTGCTCAGCAAGGAGCCTGCTTTCCCCCTCTCTCTGCCTGCCTCTCTGCCTGCTTGTGATTTCTCTGTCAAATAAACAGATAAAATCTTTAAAAAAAAAAAAAATCTTTTAGCTTATTGCCCAAAACTGAACAGTCCTGAACTCAAACTAGCCCATAAAGAAAAATTATCCTCTGATCAAACACCAAGCTTTCGGCTCCTGTCCCCAAGCTCTAATTTTAAAAAGTGATCTTATCCTGGGGTGCCTGGGTGGCTCAGTTGATTAAATGTCCAACTCTTGATTTCAGCTCAGGTCTTGATCTCAGATCTTACAAGTCCCGTGCTGGGGTCCATGCCCCGCATGGAGTCTACTTAAAAAAAAAAAAAAAAAAAAAGGTGATTTTATCCTGCAAAGTGGATAGCTTTATGCCTTGATGATCTATTTAATTTCTTCATGTGATGGAAAAAAGCTGATCAGTGCTCTCTGCATAATATCCTATCATATTTAAAAACAACTCTGCTCAATTTTGTCCCTTCTGCTTTTTTAGTAACCAAAGCCTTTACACTTTTTTTTTAAGATCTTATTTATTTATTTGACAGAAAGAGATCACAAGCAGGCAGAGCAGCAAGCAGAGGGAGACGGAGAGGCAGGCTCCCCACCGAGCAAGGAGCCCAATGCAGGACTTGATCCCAGGACCCTGGGATCACGAGCTGAGCCGAAGGCAGCCGCTTAATCGACTGAGCCACCCAGGCGTCTGCTTTTACACTTTTTGGTGCTCCTCTGATTCCTCCAGTTTCTCTAACATCTCTTAAAATAGCGCAATATTAAATATCAACAATAACCAAAAAAAACAAAAACAAAAACCAAAAAAATCCCAACAGATGTTATATTCATGCCATTCTTGAATGTATACATTTTTTAAATCTTCCAAGAGGTTTTCCAAAGCCACACTGCACTGTTTTCTTACATTTAACTTGTGATTCTCCACACCCCCAGATCTTTAGCTTCTGTGTTTATCTTCCGTCTTTTAAGGACTAAAGAAAAGCTCACATTCATGAGCAACTTGCACTTACAATGCAAGTCCTGAAAAGCATCCCATACCTGAGGGATTAGACATGATTCTGATTTGTGAAAACACTACTGTCAGCATACTCAAACTGTGCACACATTTGACTACTGTGCACACACACATTGTGCACGCATAACTAACATATACATTTACGTGCCTGCTGGGGAACTTCCTTATAGCAAGCATTAATTATTGATCACTTATATCCAAATAGTAGTTACCCAAATGATTTTCAGTTTTGGCGTTTTCTGAAGCATAAATTCCTTTTTCAAACATTCATTTATTTTATATATTACTGAACACCTACCATGTCATTATTTTTTTTTGGTGCTGAGTATGCAGCAATGAATGAAACAGATAAAAAAACCAATGCCTTCTAGCAGCTTCTATTTAAGCTAGATGTGTTATATTTAAAATATAACATTTCATTTTTTTTTTTAAGATTTTATTTATTTGACAGAGATCACAAGTAGGCAGAGAGGCAGGCAGAGAGAGGAAAGCAGGCTCCCTGCCGAGCAGAAAACCCGACGTGGGGTTCGATTCCAGGACCCTGAGATCAAGACCCGAGCAGAAGGCAGAGGCTTAACCCACTGAGCCACCCAGGCGCCCCTAAAATATAACATTTCAAGTGGTCATACGTGCTACTGAGAAAAATAAAGGAGAGAGGTACCTTACCTATAAGGAGTGTAAGGTGGGAAAGGCAGAGATAGGGCAGAATTTAGATCTTAAAAATCGCCTGGACCACCTGAGAAACATGCAGCCCTGGGAAATCAACACTGCTTCTGCAAGGACTCGAACAAGAAACAGGTCTCTATGACAGGCTCACTCCAGTGCCTAACTGTACATTCACTCACATGAATCTGTAATTAGCACACGGTGAAATGCGCTCATCTTCATTTTACAAACTCCTGTAAAATCACAGCCCTATCCAAACAGCCCGTCGGTCCCGTAAGTGAGAGCCGACACGCCTCATTCGGCTCCGCCGCTTACTGGCTGGATGGCACCGAGCAAGTTACCTTCTCTCTCGAAGCCTCTTTTCATTTACAAACTGCAGGCAGTAAGGGTATCCAAGGGATGGGACTGTCAGAATTAAGGGAAAGCGTCACTGCCAGGCGGACAGTGTATTCTCAGCGAACGCAGGCTTCTTCCTGGCTACGTGACCCTGCCACCTGCAGCGTCCCAGAACTGCAGGAAGACAGGCCCCATTACCTGTTGACGGACTCGGCAGCCAACATGCTAACTTGATGATGACGATCAGCGAGAAAATGTGGAAATACTTCGTTTACAGGAAAGTCTTTTCCCATTACATTAAGAACAGCCCATTTTGAGTAAGGATCGGTCTATGGGAAAAGAACAAATGAGGTCAAATACAAAATACTAAGAGAAAAATCACCCGCTGACAAAAAAAAACAAAGGCTACTTTAGAAATTTCAATGGAGACCTTACTAATAATTAACATAGACTAACTCACCTCAAGCAAAGTTTTAAGGCACTTTACTAGTGCCATTCTTACAGAGAATGTGCATTTCCCCTCCTTTGCTAGGTGCCTGAAATAAAGTAAGTGTTTCAAGGTCAAATAATTATTCCAGTAAAAGCACAGTGTAAAAAAAAATAAATCATTGGATAGTACACTTTTTCTAACTTCTAATTATTCTTATTCTTCCAAAATCTCTTTCCATACTAAATTTCTCATCATGTGGCACATACCAGTCAATATTCTTAACTTTCATAAAAGAAGTTAGCTTGAAAATGAGTTCATTTCAGGGGCACCTGGTGGCTCAGTCAGTTAAGCGTCTGCCTCCAGGTCAGGTCATCCTGGGATGGCACCTGTGTTGGGCTCCCCGCTCAACGGGGAGTGTGTTTCTCCCTCTCCTCCCAGCCCATGCTCTCTTTCACTCATTCTGGCAAATAAATAAATAAAATCTTTAAAAAAAGTTCATTTTAATGTATATTACTTGTTTTATATGATTATGACTTCTCTAGGGGCTATCATACTTCAGCAAACCATGTTATAAACTTGCTTTAAAAGGAAAACATTTGTAAAGTTCTGTGGTTTTTTTAAGTTTTTTTTTGTTATTTATTTGACAGAGAGAGAGAGATCACAAATGGGCAGAAAAGCATGCAGAGAGGGGGAAGCAGGCTCCCCACTGAGCAGGGGACCCGGTGGGGGGGCTTGATCCCAGGACCCTGAGATCATGACCTGAGCGGAAGGCAGAGGCTTAACCCACTGAGCCACCTAGGCGCCCCTGTAAAGTTCTGTCCTTATAACAAAGATTTTAAAACCATATTCTATATCAATTCAGAAGGCCTTATCGATCTGGTGGGTCCGAGGGTTCTAAATTACACATATGTGCCCCTCTGTCAGTATCATCAGGTTACATCACACTGCGACCACACACACAAAATACCCAGAGAGTGACACAGCCAATGTGTTCGCTAGTTCTTCAAGCAGCTAAGGAGGGAGACAGAAGCTACATTCTACTATTGTCAAAGGTTGTATATAGTTATATTCAACATTAGCCTAAGTCTCTAAGGTAGAAACGCAAAGTTGGCAATTGTATCCAGAGTAGCAAAAGAGAATTAAGAACTCCGCACACTGCTCCGCACCTACCAGAATGCTCCAATCACTGTTAGCAACTGCCCTTGAGCATCCCTTGTGTTTTCAGCGTCCATATCACCTTGACACAGGTTCCTTACTACAGGAACTAAGTGGTTTAAAACTGTTCTACAAACATCCTGGTCACGGCGATAGAAAGAACACACGTTGCTGCAACAGAGAAAGTTTACCTTTGTGAGTATAACAGAACACAGCAGTTCGTTTATAAATTTAAAGTGAATGTAATACATGGTTTTAATTTCTTACGAGAGTGGTTTTAGAAGTTCAAAAACCTCTTCTATTGGCAAAGGATATTCTTCTCCAGGAAGCTCCTTTAAAAGCACTAGATACTAAGATAATTGAAAGGGGAAAAATTATTTTTTTCATAAATCATTTGCTTAAGTATATATGTAACCATAAATTCATCAACACATGCACACATACACACCTGCACACAAAAAAAGACCAGTGAATTTCTAAAGGAGGCAAGATGGTAAAAAAAAAAAAAAAAAAAGTCTGAAGTTAAACAGAGCTGGATTCAAATGCCAGCACTCCAGCCTGTTACTTGTGTGGTTAAAAAACTGGCCTTGTCACCTGAGCCTTTGGACTCTCACTTATAAAATGGGGATACAGCATGTACCCGGCCAGCTTCCTGTGAGGACTAAAGGAAATGAATGTAACTGTCTAGCATTTATTGCAGAATTCCTTAGGTAGGTAGTTGTTTTCACTGTTGGGGTTGGGGTTAAGATCCTGAGCAAGAATCTGAAACTACTGTTGTGCCTGGGGATGAGATTTCAATGGTAATAACAGTTATAGGAATAAATTTTGGACAGCAGAGATAATGGTGGGCGGGGAAAAAGTCATAAATACCCTGAGTTACCCTCTTATCAAGCAACCATGTAGGGTTCCCCAGCTACTGTGGACACCAAGAAGCACGCAGCAACCATCAGGTATAATCACGGTAGGTACAAGCAGGCAGCGGGTTTCTGAGAGCTGCCAAATCCCTTTCTAGCTGTAGTAAGAAAGGAGAAGACATCATTTCCCACCATCTGTATGTAGAAAAAGGTTTCTTACTCCTCAGATTATAAAAGAAGACTAACCTGGACTATTTTAAATATTTGCCTTGAGAGTCATACATGTGATGTTTCTAAGTGTCTTCAACTGATTTTAAGCACCAAAGCCTCAAGAAAAGCACACAGCCCTCCTCACTGGCCAGGGCTGGAGACTTGACTAGTTTGCCAGGATCAAAACCAGGGAAACAAATAGGGCTCAACCAAGCATCTTTGCTGGGCGTGGAGGATCAACCAGTCTGTTCATCTCCGAGGGAACATGACAAGGGATTCGACCAGGGACTGAACCCACCTGACTGAAGAAGTTCTAATCAACCCCTGGCGTGTTTCCCAGGGCTGAGGAAACACAGGCACATTTGCCAAGTTGCCGGGCCTGGGGACGTGCCCATGGACTCACCCCGCACACCCACTGACCCAGAGGCTCTCCCTCAGAGTTCACTGGTGCTGGGGCGATGGGGACAATGGCCTACACGGTCAGGGGGTAAAAGTTACACAAAAGAATTCTGAGTAAAAAAGTAACTGTACTGAAGTTAAGTGGGAAGCCAGCTTTCTTACTGTTGGAAAACAGAGCTACAAATATAGAAAGAGAAGAAAACAAATTCTACGATGTTGGACTGCAGCTGGAAGTTTCATCTATCAGTAGACAGACAGACTGATGGGAGTAGGGCAGGAGAGGGATCCCTTTTCTGACATTCTGACCAAAACCTAAATCTAAATCTAATTACAGGAAATAGACAAACCTACAGTGGGGGCTCCTACAGAGCAAGCAGTTGTACTATTTAAAAATACGAAGGTCAGAAAAGAGAAGGAGAAACTAAGGAAGTGCTCCAGGTTCGAAGAGGCTGAGCAAACTTTACAGCTAGTCGCAATGTTACAATGTTAGTTTCCCAATTAGACTGTACTTATGTAGGAGAGGACACTGTCTTTAGCACATACACTGAAGAATAAGGGGCATCACATCAGCAAATTAATCTCAAAATGATTCAGAAGACATACGTGTGTGTCTGTGTGTTTGTGTGTGTGACAGAGAGAGAGAGAGAGAGAGAGCATGTACGCATGCAGAAAGAGAAAATGAAAAGGCAAATTGGCAAAAATGTTAACTGTGCAAGTGTATGAAGGGAAGAGAATTCCTATTGTACTGAAACTTTACTGTCACTTTGAAATTATATAAAAAAATATTTAAAGTGTATATTAGCAAACTGGAATTTAAAAAAATTGGTAAAGAAACAAAATACTTACAGCAAAAACAAAACTTTAAAGCAAATAAACTAAGGTCAAGGCCAAGATTCAGAGTTCAACTACAAGGTTATATATTATTTTTACATTAGAGTCTGTGTTTCTTAGCCTGATTTAAAATATAATAATTATTTATGCCTGAAGACAGTAAATCTATCCAGAGTCCACGAAGTTTTAACATTTAAGGATACACTTAAAATTTTTCACAGTACATTACAGAAAAAGTATATTTCATAACTAGCATCAGACTCATTCTTTGGGGAAGTAATTTCAAGCCATCAAAGGTACTACAGGATTGTTACATGTCAGTCTGTTACATGTATCCAGCAACAAAAGAGAGAACTGAAAATGTGTCACTTTCCCTTAACTCACCATGCGTAGGTGGAGAGATTTAGCAGGGTCTAGCATGCTAGTATCCACTAACATCAACAATTTCCTCCGAATGTCGGCCGCTCTAAATGACACAGTTCCAGTCTGAGCAGTAGTTGTACACACACACAAGAACTTGAGCATGTCTAAAAAGAGTAGATCTTGCTTTGACAGATGTTCTTCAGCTAAAGGATTCATGGCACCTGAAAATAAAAGCACTTATTAAGACTAAGAGAGGGATACCGCAAACACATATATTGAACATTAGCTCAAATATCCTCCTGCCTATGGGGGGGAAAAAGACAGAGCAAAGTATATGGAAAGCAAGATTATGGTGAGATAGATTACATACTAACAGCTTCAAAGTTCTTCACGGAAAGTTACCCTAGGATTCTGTCATCCAGAAATAATCTATGAGAAAATCTACACAGACAAATTCAATGCAATATTGGTAATTAGAGAAAAAGGAATCTAAATTTCTGACAAGAAAAAATGGTCAACTGAATGATGATATATATGTTAACTGGAATATGATGAAGCCATCAAGAAGGATAATTATCAATACAAATAGCTTAATAAAAAATGCTTATAACTGCTGAATGAGGTACAAGAAAGTATTTGAACACTGACGCTGATTATAATGGAAAAAGGTTAAGAGTGATAACTGTATGGGTCTTTTCACTCTCCTGCTTTGTGTTTTCCAAATAATCCATCACATAGATCTGTTTCTTCAGTAAATAGTTTAAATTCCTCTTATGAAGAAGAAAACAGTAAAATTCAATTAATAATTACAACAATCTAAAGTACACAGAAGGGAACAAACCTAACAGACTACGTAAGGGAAAATAAAATGAGCATAAAGGTGGTATGTACGAGGCCTTCTGCACTGCCCAATCCACACAGAGAGATGAAAGAAGTCCGAAGCAGTGAAAGTGTATTTACCGAAGGTGCTCCCGCTGTCTCCAGACACAGCCGCGTCACTAGTGCCGCCGGCAGAGGCGTCACTGAACAGATGCATGGACGACTGGTCCTCCACCTCCATCAGATTCTCATCAGGATCGTCCTCCATGGATTCTACTTCTCCCAAGTCCAGGGGCTTTCTGATAAAGGACGCCTTCCAAGAAGGAAAAGAAAGATGTTCGATTGGCTTCTTTCAGAAGTATGATGTAGTTAAAATTCATCTAGTCAAACAATTCAGATTCAGGTGTATGAACACTGCAGTATTTCTATTAAGTGCCCAACAAAGAAAAACGGATAAACTGTAATATGTCTATGTAATAATACTATGCAAACTTTTAAGATAATTTTTTCCAGTTTTATGTAAGAGAGAGAAAGGGAGAAGGACAGAGTACGCTCGAGCAGGGGGAGAGGGAGGGAGAGGATGCCCCAGCAGACTCCCTGCTGGGCATGCCGGGAACGTGCGATCACAACCTGAGTGAAAACCAAGAGTTGGCTGCTTAGCCAACTGAGCCACCTAGGAGCCCCCAAATAATTTCCTATATTAAGGATTTTAATTCCCAAAATTGATGAGCATATGGGGAGAAGAATAAATTGGTATGACTATTTTGGAGGAAAGTGACAATATCCATCAAAAAGTAAAACAAAAAATTCCACTGCTAGAATTTATTCTACACCCCTCATATGCAAAAATAAAAATAGACAAAAGTACAAGAATCTTTGCTACAAAAACTCTAACAATAACAAAAAAATAGAAACCACTTCCAATCTTAAGGTCAGATGGGCTAAAAATACAAATATACTATTCCCAATAATGAAATACAATGATACTATTAAAAAAAGGTAGGGGGCGCCTGGGTGGCGCAGTGGGTTAAGCCGCTGCCTTCGGCTCAGGTTATGATCTCAGGGTCCTGGGATCGAGTCCCGCATCTGGCTCTCTGCTCAGCAGGAAGCCTGCTTCCCTCTCTCTCTCTCTGCCTGCCTCTCTGTCTACTTGTGATCTCTCTCTGTCAAATAAATAAAATCTTAAAAAAAAAAAAAAAGGTAAAGACAACAGCAGCATGCAGCAACATGGAAAAATGACCAAGATTTATTATTAAGTGAAAAGAACCAAGTTACAGAATATTTTTTCATTTAACATATATTTGAGTATCTACTGCGTGTGCCAGGTACTGTTCCAGACAAAAAAGTACGTGTAGCTTAAGTTTATTTGTATGGGAAAAAAAAATACCATGATGAAATTATGTTGCTTATCTGGTAAAATTGTTTTTGTTTTTATTTTTATTTTTATCAGAAGAGCACAAGAGAGTGTACTCTGGGGTGCGAGAGGGGGCTGGGGAAGGAGAAGAGAGAGGGACAATCTTAAGCAGATGCCACACGCAGAACAGAGCCCGACACTGAGTTCCATCTCACAATGCTGACATCATGAACTGAGCTGGAACCAAGAGTCAGATGCTCAACGACTAAGCCACCCAGGGGTCCCTTTTGTTTTTATTTTTAAGGACAGATGATTATTTTGAATTTTGCTACAGTGTTAGACAGAAGTAAGTATGAGCCTGGATGATTAGTTTCTAATCATTCAATCTATTTTCACTACTGAGAAATTAAAAGCTGAGCGGTATGCAATGCACCGACCTTAAGAAGCAAACAGTATGTTCCTCCCTAAAACCAAGTTAACTGTAATTTCCATATTTAAAAAAATACACAAGATGCCACGTTTTGTGAGATGCATCCCTACTGAAGAGAGGTATCTATGAAAAAAATCTCAGAATCAAGGAAATAGGGTGGTAAAACAAACATACTCACCAAACTTCTACAGATATCTGCAATATCATTCATGAGCTTTGATGTCAACAATCGTAGGAAAAATCTAGATGCAATTTTATTTGGACTGGGCTGTAATTAAGATAAAAAAACAAAGCAAACAAAACAATAGAAAGTTATCTTTGGCAGGTAATATTTTCTCTAACTTAAATGAAATATAGATTTTTTTTTACACTGGAAATTCTCTATCGTTAAGAAGCATAAATAAACAGGTTACTATTGGGGCCAAGACATAAACTGCATTAACAACACTAACCTCTTTTTTTAAAGTAATAACTATAGTCCATTAAATTGTGTATAAACATTAAAAAAAATACCAACTATTGACCCTAACATAAGTAATAACTGTAAGTTAGAGTTCATTCTTCCATGTCTCTCCTTTCCCATTTACAAAAAAAATAAAAAAAAAAACACACACACAGAAAAATACCTTTTTTTTTTTAGTTTAAGAAAAAAAAGAAAAACACATTACAAAATCAAAAGTATATGCTGGTAATACCATTATACAGCCATGCAGTTATCATCAGCTTTCAAAAATGTTTTTTTCAACGATTACCAACACACTGGGCTGGTTCAGCTACACCTGAGGCTTGTTCTCAATCAAAACGAAGATTCCGCAGAGTGGCACTTTCCACCGAGTGGTAAAGAAGACTGTCCGGGCAGAAGAGAGTAATGGCTTCGTGGTGCTCGCTAGCCCAGGCATGGTGGTAGGCACATCACACAGCCAGCAGTCAACAGTTTTTATGAAATGAGTAATAATGTGGGCAATAAAAGAATCGCCCATGTAGTTGTGCATAAAAGCAGTAAAATAACCTCTGAAACCATCCTGAAATGCTGAACTTATCCCATGAGAAACTCAGATGACCTGTGCTTCTTTATTCCTTAGTTGCTACCTCTATTTAGCACTCACTCTAACTTTCAATCTGTGTGTAAGCCCAAAACCCAGTTACACCACCAACCAACCCACCAGGTACCACCTCCCAGACTGACCAGTCACGTAAGCACATCGTACCTTGGTACAGTTGCATAAGCAACCGGTACAGAGAGTCATCACATTCCTCAGGGAAGCAACCCTAGATTCCTCGTAGGTCTTATTTTTGAACAGAGTGATACTTTCTCCTGCACACTGCATTAGAGACTATTAATAAAAGAAGGAAAAATCCAAACTCCAGTTAAAATTACAGTTTTGTGATTGCTTTTTAAACTTTTTTTTTTTAAGATTTTATTTATTTATTTGACAGAGAGATCACAAGTAGACAGAGAGGCAGGCAGAGAGAGAGGAGGAAGCAGGCTCCCTGCTGAGCAGAGAGCCTGACGCGGGACTCGATCCCAGGGCCCTGAGATCATGACCCCAGCCGAAGGCAGCGGCTTAACCCACTGAGCCACCCAGGCGCCCTGCTTTTTAAACTTTTACTTAAGAAGTAAAATTAAGTGCTTCTAGAAGTTATATTTGGTTGGGACGCCTAGGCACCTGAGCCTGCTAAGTGTCTGCCTTCAGCTCAGCTCATGATCCTGAGGTCCTGAGATTGAGTCCTGCATCAGGCTCCTTGCTTAGTGGGAAGCCTGCTTCTCCCTCTGCTTCTCCCCTTCCCCCATTCTTTCTTTCTGTCTCTCTGACAAATAAATAAAATCTTTAAAAAAAAAAGGGGGGGGTTATATTTGGTTATATAATGTAATTAAAAATCATGGTAGCAATTTTTTAAAATTATCTTACACCCAGTTATCCTTACCTATCATACCACTGACTGAAGAGTACTCAAAGATGAAAGTTTCACACTTAGAGCCTACCTATATAAAACTCAACAAGGATTCTTTAAAACAATCGATCACAGGGGAAAAAATTTTTTTTAAACATTTTATTTATTTATTTATTTGAGAGTGAGAGAGAGAGCATAAGAAGGGGGAGGGATTGAGGAAGAGGGAGAAGCAGACTCCCTGCTGAGCAAGGAACCCAACTCGAGAGTTGATCCCAGAACCTGGAGATCAAGACCTGAGCCAAAGGCAGATGCCCAAACGACTGAGCCACCCAGGCATCCCACAGGAAAAACTTTTAAAAGTGCCCATAAAAATCAGTATTTTTGTTAATAAGATTAAATTTAATGTGTATGATTTCAATTATTCTATTCATAGTTGGCTTACAGTAACTGCAAGTGTTAAGGACAGTACCGTTTCTCTCAGGTGGCATAAATGAAAGAGCTAACCTATATAAAAATTTTCTTTTTTCAAGCAAGTATACCAGTTCTCCCAGGAATATATTCCTTCAAATTTATCCAAAACTTGACCTGAATAAATTTTCATACCTTGGCTTTCTGGAACAGTTCTGATCTATATGCTTCCTCTTCAGCTACTACTCCCACGTAACAGTAGCATCCAAGAACACCCACCAGAAGACTCGAACACCGGATAAGCGTTTCTGCATTTGTAGTCTTATAGTAAAACAAAAAATAAAAAAATACTCATTTCATAAATAATTGAGTAGTGCACGGTTATTGTTTGTAAGAACAAATTTATGTACCTATTAAGAAACAAGTTTAGCTAATGGAGTTAATAGTGGCATGATTCTGATTATCTCTACCAACATCAAAGAGACCCCTGCAGAATGGTAACTAGGATTCTCAAGAAAAAGAGAAGTACTTCCTAATGGCCAGGTTAAGTATCTGTCTCCTCCTAAAGTGGCACAGAGGACCACATATATAGACCCTTAACATTTGAAGTAGGTGAGGAAAGAAGAAAAAAATGGTAGACAGATAAAAGTCAGTAACTCTTAAAACATGGGCAGAAATCAGATTCACATAAAGATATATTCAAATGACATTCTGACCTCTTCTGCAGGATAAGAACCTTGACTTATTCAGCTTTTTAGACTCCAGAAACCAGCACAGATTTTTCCAAGCAGATACCACATAGCCAATTTTATAAAATTATTTACAAATTTCTAACAGCTACACCGAAAAGATGTTCAGACTGCTTTGTTCCTATCCAGTAGGAAATGGCATTTTAGGGGACTGTGTTACAAAATGGTTACAACTGTGATCCGGGAGAATGCCAGTAACTAAGGATAAGGCATTCTGTCTCTTCTCTGGTTCTCTGGGTCATCATCTTTGGCTACTGAATTCACTCCACTGAGTAACTTGCAGATTTTATTTTAGTCAACAAATATTACAATATTACAAGGCTTTGTGGAAGACACGAAGATTAATAAAAATATATATGCCCCTCAACGAGCTTAAAGCATGGTTTGAGACATTTGTGTATAAAACATACAAATAACCACAGTACAAGCAGTACAAGGAAGATGTTAAGTCTCACTTTAAAAAGAAATAAGTACTATGAAATTAAGTACTATGAAAATTAAAAGATCAATTACCATGGCTTAGATTATCTAAGAATGGTTTTAGCAGGATTTTGACACAGGGATGAATTGAACATACAGAAATAAGCAGATTTTTAAAAAAAAGAAGAAATACGCAGAAAGACATTAACTTCATGTCAAAAGAAATGAGAGTTTTGGAAGACAACAGCACACACAAAGATTTTGTGATCTTAAGAAGGCAAAGGAAATGATTTATGAGAAATTACTAATGACCTCTAAAATATGGGTGACTGCCAATTCCTCTATTACATTTTATTAATCACTTCTTCAAGTGTTACCCAAATCTCTCAGATCAGTTTAAATGATGTTATTATTTCCTGTTATTCTAACATCTCCCTCCTCTGTACAGAGACGTTCTTTCTCATCATCGACTTCCGATGCTCAAAACCATTATTACTCTCCACTAACGTACCCAAGGAATTCTACTTATTCAATGTCTACTAGAATTCCCGGTACCAAAGAAACACAAATTATTCTTCTTGGGTTTTCCTTCTTTCATGCTCAATTTTCCCTATTTGTACACATTTGTATACATTGTCACTTTGTTTTTTTAATCAAACCTCTCATCATCCTTAGGGCCCTTCCCGCCCATTTCTCCTTCCTAACCGTCCACCAAAGTTGAGTCAAAGACAGGCCTTAGTTCTTCTGAATATCTCACCTCAGGCGAGTAGTTATTTAAAAGCTGTTCTGATAATCCCAGGAGATAGCGATCCAGTGACTCCTTGAGGTTTTGGTGGACAGAAAAGCCTACGGTGGCCTGGTGCTTTTCTACAGCACATTCTTTCACAATGGTTAAAAAATCCATTTTGTCAAAAGTTGTTTGAAGAAATAGTTCTTCAACTTCTGAGAATGAAGGCTCTTCTTGAACATTTTGGTGTTGTTCACTTCAAAAGAGTAAGATCTTAAATGACCAACTGCTTCACCTCTATACAGCAGCAATATGTTACAAACAAACATTTTAATTTTGTGCCTCTGTTATTCACACATTGCTTATACAGAGTTCATGGATTATCCTTTTAAATGCTTCTCTTCTTGGAATTGATACCTACCTGCACCAGATTTCATTATGTGGTATTAAATTTTATTAACAGATGGATGAAAATATACAGGTCACAATCTCCAGGCAAATTCAGAAAGTATTAAGAAAGAAAACATTAATAACACCAAGCATAAACACTAAGATAAACATTATCTGAAAATATTTTCCTTTTTGCCTGTTGATTTCTCCGAAATGAAGGAGTTTTTCATCCTCTCCCCTCTCCAGGGAGATTAGGAATCTTCAAGCCAGTGAGTCATTTTCAGCCACAACGATAAACACAAGCCTCTTGAATCAATCAACTAAAATGAGATCTTTAGATTTATTTTTACTTTTCCTATCCTCCATTAACCATTAGTTTTAAAGCTAACAGATTTTACTGGACATACAAAAATGGATCACATCTTTAAAGAATTCATTGCTAACCTTCCATCACCATCATTACCTTCCAATGGCAAATGTCACAAGCTCTGCTACAGAGAATGAAAAGACTGTCAACTGGATCAAATATCATAGCTGCAGATTACGGTTACTGAATTAAAAAAAGCTTTTCCCTAATAGGCTAATAGTTATGATGTTTTTTAAAACTGATCAACTTAGGGGTGCCTGGGTGGCTCAGTTAAGTGTCTGCCATCAGCTCAGGTCATGATCCCAGGGTCCTGGGCTCAAGCCCTAAATCAGGCTCCCTGCTTAGAGAGAAGCCTACTTCTCCCTCCCCCACTCCTCCTGCTTGTGTTCTCTCTCTCATTCTCTCTGTCAAATAAATAAATAAAATATTTAAGGAAATAAAAAATAAATTGATCAACTTATTTCCTAATTTTTGAGATGTAGCTACTACTCTGCTGAAATTATTACCTTTGTAATTAAAGCCATAACTTAAAACAACACAGAACTTTTATTAGGTAACATACCATTCTGGCACTCTTTGGAGAAAATTCATTGCAGCTTTACAGTTTTTCACAGTGAGACTCACAAGAATTTTCTCTACTGCAAGATGAGGAAAATTACTACAAAGGAAAAAAAAAATCTTCACTTAGAAGACCAAAAGCCACATAAAGCATTCTTCAAACTTACACATCATGTCTGGCTGTAAATCCTGACCTCTAAAACCTGGATCCAAAATTAAAATTTCTTTCATCTGTCCTGAATTTTTTAACATCTAAAACAAGAATTAAGCAGCAGACACTTTATGTCACTATTACTTTCAATACTTTCTGGCAGCAGGCTTGTCCAATTTTTAAAAATCATTTCTAAAATAAGTAAGTTAGAAATTAAAGCAAAAGCACTAGGATCCGGGCCCCTGGCTGGCTCAGTGGTTGAGCATCTGCCTTCGGCTCAGGTCGTAACCCCAGGGTCCTGAGAACAAGCCCTGCATCGGGCCCCCTGCTCAGAGGGAAGCCTGCTTCTCACTCTCTTACTCTGCCTCTTGTGTTCCCTCTCTCACTGTCACACTCTGTCAAATAAATAAATAAGTAAATAATCTTTAAAAAAAAAAGAAAAGAGAAGCACTAGGATCCAAAGGTCTGTCTTAAGTCCTTCAGTCCCGCCTACCAGCTGTGGAAAGGTTACAAGGACCAGCTGCTCCCCGTCCTGGTGTTTAAGCCTCATTCTGTCTGTCTCTAGAGTCCTCCCCCCATTAACTGAACACCTGTCACCGATAATATACTCTCATCATGATTCCAGGATACGTCTGCATCAGAGATACGTTCAGACGAAACCAGTCACAGAAAATCACAAGGAACACAGAAGCGCTCAAAGAACTGTAATTCCTATTATTCAGGCACATCCCCCTTATTCTCTCCGTCTCCGCGGAGATAAGAACAAAGTAAAAGAACAGAAACAGAGATCCGAGCAGAGACGCAGAACGGCATAAAAACAAAGGGCCTGTTAGCATCTGGAGTTAGCTCTGAGAAATGCTGCATTTCCACGGCAAAGAACAAGCCACCTCCATTCAGATAATGGCGTGTACGTAGGACACAAAGAGCGGCCGCGCGCTAACGAGCTCGTTACCTGTGAAGAACCGGTGGCAGCTCTGTCCTGTCTTCCAAGTCATCCTCTAACTGAGAGAGTAAGAGCCATCTCATTATCAGTTCCTTTAAAGAACAACTTCTATTTACTTCACATATACTCTGCTCCACTCCCGTTTTTACAGTTTCTGGAACCCCACAGATGGCCATGGCCAGAGTCAGGCAGCAGACTGCAGGACTACAACAAAGCAAAGGACGGCCGCTGTTAAAAATCAGCTCTTTTCTTTTCCCAATCCTAGTTCTTCCTTTTCTCTAACACAGGTGCTAGGAGTTGACGATTTGCCATAGGTGGCACCATGAGAATAACCAAAAGTAGACTGAGTGTGACAGAAGACCGACAACATGTTTGACACCCTTGAGGGACAGAACAGGAGAGTCAAGAAGGGGAGAGAATCACTGCAGAAGGAGACTCGTCCGTGTTATTCTGGCAGGAAAGCCAGCAATGCATCCATTTTAAGCGTTACCAGTTCACTTCCAACTTCCCTCCAGGACAACTTGAATCTCTTGGGCAACCAAAGTCTCACCATGAGTAAAACTTTCAGCCTGAGGCTTCTGCTCTTTTGCATGAGTTTTCAAGATATGCTTCCTGACTTCCTATGAGTCCCTTAGAAGGATTCAAATTTCTTGTTCTATAGCAGATTGAGTTTCTGAATTCAGTGTCCCTGTGTCACTGCAGGTCGTAACTCTAAGCTCTGCACTCCTTCCAAAATTTGTTAACCATCCTCTTTGCTAAAAAATAAGCTCTTTTAGGTAGAAAGACCTTGTCTACCGTATTTACAACCGAGCTGCTACTAACGCTTAAGATGATGCCCGACACGTCTAAGTGCAGAGGGAACGTCTACTGACTAAATGAACACAAAAAATTGTGAGGAGTCTGATTACATTTGAGAACTATCTCTTATTATAACTGTCTGTTGCACTACTAAAAATAATTATGGATACTGAACAGTATGTACTTAATATGCAACTAAAGATAAAAGAAATTTAAACACCTAATTCTTTAAAACTGGCCTTAATGAACTCTCTACACTTGAAACTACATTTACACTTATTTACTTATTAAAGACTCCTTGGACAAACAACAAAAACATCTAAAATCAAATTTAACATATTGTTAACTCAAGTTACAAACTTTAAAACCGGAATGAAAAAAGTATTTATGTCTATACATACATCTCTTACAGTACATAGTCAACTTACCGTGATGGTCTGCAGGCTGACCCAGTAAATAACTTCCAGAATTCTCTATCAACCTCAATTAAACTGCCTTGAATTATAGCTCCAAGTAAACCAAAGTTTTCAGCTTGTATCTGCTCAGAACTTATACCACGAAAGGTAAGAGACCAAATTTTAATCCAGAATTTCAACAAATCTGACTTCTGCGAGCCTTCTAGGTTTGATTTCTTGCCTTGACACAATGCAACTTCCGTAAGGCATCGTAACACATATGGCGTGCGCTCCCCATGTCGATGTTGAGGTAGAAGCTGGTACAGTATCATCAGTAATGGTGACAACTCATAGTTAGGTAAACTTGAAGGATATTTTGATATTAGCTGGGTTGTAATCTGTAACCTAGATAAAATAAGAGGATAATTGAAATAAAAATTATTCAATTCCATGAACAAACTAAAAGAAAACAAATATATGGACACAGCACTCTTAATAATATCCTGGAGTATCACCACCATTATTTTCCATACTGCTCTCAAAATAAACTGGCTTTTAACATTTCTTCGTCCCTGCTTCCTAAAGTGTCAGGAAGAATGACAACTTTCTGGCTAGGCAGGTGAGTTGTCTTATGTCCCTTATACAAAAACTTTAGGAATAACAAACTTAGGGGCACATGGCTGGCTAGGTTGGTAGAGCTTGTGACTCCTGATCTCAGAATCATGAGTTCAAGCCCCACACTGCGCATGGAGCCTACTTAAAAACAAGACTAAACTAAATTAGAATTTTCTCCTTGTAGCTGTCACATCCATCCTCGTTCTTCAGCCACCAGTAAGATTCCTCCAAAACAAGAAAACAGACAAAAAACCAAACAACTGCTTTTCCTAGACATTCAGTTAATTCAGTAAATATCTGCTATGAGTTTTCTAGAATGTGAACTACTCCCGAAGAGGAGCTTTCCCTTATTCATCCGTGAATCCCTACCTAATACTTGGCACGCAGCACGTATTCAATAACTAACCCCGAACTGAATGGAAAAATTGAAGACTCTGAAACAGGGATCCCTCCACCACGTAAAAGAAACATGAACTTAGGGCGCCTGGGTGGCTCAGTGGGTTAAGCCTCTGCCTTCGGCTCAGGTCATGATCCCAGGGCCCTGGGATCGAGCCCCGCATCGGGCTCTCTGCTCAGCAGGGAGCCTGCTTCCTCCTCTCTCTCTGTCTGCCTCTCTGCCTGCTTGTGATCTCTGTCAAATAAATAAATAAAATCTCAAAAAAAAAAAACCATGAACTTAAGCAACAAGTATCTAAATCAAGATACTTGCCCCTCACGACTCAGTTTATTTAAATATGACATCAACATGGTAAAAATCAAGGCATAGATCACACGAGTTTGACTGTCATCTACAAACTTCTGACTGTCCCTGGACAAGCTGCTTAGCCTTTCCCAGTTTTGTTTTCCTTGTGGTAAACCAAACAGGCTGAGCTGGACATTTTCTAAAGATTCCTACCAGACCTAATATTGTGTGATATTGTAGAACTCCACAATTCATTTAAGCATTTGAAGAACTGTGTATGCTATACACAGCAAGTTCTTTAAAAAGGCAACCTTTTCCTATGGCACAAGGTCCAAATTATTCGGTGATCTCTGAATGCCATCTTCAATTTCTTCATGCTAAAACCTCTGTGAGGGGACACACAGCTCAGCGCATTCCACGCCTGCTGGGCAGCCATCCCCCCATCTTCCCTGCGAAGGCCAGCTGCTTCGGAGACGCGGCCCTCTGGCCCAGGCTCCAGCATGAGCCTCTGTGGTTGATCGCCAGAGGTCCTGGCAAGCACCTTCCCTTTCACCAGGGACTGGTTTCAAGTGGACAATGGACCTAGTTATGGCCAGGCCGTTCCACTGCAGGGCTTATGAGAAAAGCTAAATGAGACTAAAATGACACTGGAAGAGAAAACAGTAACATTTTACCAAGGCACAAGATCAAAATCACTCTGTGACTTCTGAAGATGATCTTTTATTACTTCCCAGCCTAATTCTATTTTCTTCTTTTTGCAAGACGCACTGTAATCATTACGTTCTCTCTGGGTGGTAGTATAAGACTGTGAAATCTCCAGAGATCTAGTATCGTCATTAAAAATCTGTAAGATAACAAAAAGAAAATCTTTTTTCATTATATACAAATTCTGTTTTCTAATACTTTGAGGGAAAAAAATTCCTCCTCAAATGAAGACACAGGGAAGTCACAGAGCAAGAGTAGTAAGTTAAAAAAATACATACATGTAACACAGTAACAAATATTTTGCATGACTGTAGTAGCTCTCTTGAAAACAGATATTACCAAGTAAGTTATTAGTTCTATTTCCCAGAAACATTTGTACCAAGACATCTAAAAGTAAAGCAAAAATCTGTTTTCAATGGGATTAAATTTAAAATTTCTTTTGATTAAAAAAAAAAAAAAGGGGGGGATTTTGGGATGCCTGGGTGGCTCAGTCCATTAAGCATCTGCCTTCGGGTCAGGTCATGATCCCAGGGTCCTGGGACAGAGTCCTGCATCAGGATCCTTGCTCAATGAGGAGTCTGCTTCTCCCTCTGCCCCCTGCTCCCCCTGCTTATGTGTGCACCTGCTCTCTCTCTCAGACAAATAAATAAAATCTTAAATTAAAAAAAAAAAGCATGAAAAAAAGTTCATCACTAGTTTTCATTATGCTCCTATGTGCAAAATAATTATTCAATCAGAACAGCAATTCCAAATTCGGAGTTTTGAAAGGAACAGTTACATATACAAAGTAATTTTACAAGGCTTTTTATCAGAACACACATTTTAAAAACCCGGTAAAAGGGAAACTAATAGAAAACTTCAAAATGTGACAAGACCTACTGTACCTGGTGACAAATATCTGCCATCAACTCAATCAAGTTTTCCTTGACAGCCACGTTACGAGAGCCCGAAGAATACTTCCCTCTGCTTCCTATATGACTTATCTCGTTAATTAGCAGATCATATAAGTTATATAGGATACTTCTCCATTTACTTGATTCATAAGCACCTATAATTCAAAAAATTAAAAATACAGTTTACGTCTACACTCCATTTGCACTGCCAACTCCCACAGAACCATTCAGCTGTTGGAATGGTGGAAACCGGTCCAGCCATCCATTCTGTACTAGGGCCTCTTCAGATAATATCCTGGCAGGCCCGACTTTGTAACACTGTCTGGCTCACACTCAGCTATTTGTTGTAAAATTCTTCTGTACTCTGATCTAACTTTCTCTAATCAGCTCCATCAAAATCCCAATCAAAACCTAATTTCTTCTCTCCGCTGAGGCAAATACAATTAGTATGTCCCATCATTTGTATGAGGACCAAGTTCTCTGTAGGTCATTAAGAGAAAAACATTACTAGTTCCTTTAGTGTACAAATGACATGTTGCCCAGACTTCTCCTAATTCTAGTTGTCTGTGCCTAAACACACTCCAGTACCCTTATGTCCCTCTTGAAATGGCGACGCTACAAAATCTGGTACACAGGATACGCCCATTGTGATCGGACCAGTGTGGGTAACAAAGGAGCTATTACTTCCCACACAAACCATAAAATCTATTAGTATAGCCTAAAACCACATGAGTGTTTCTGGCAGACTCATCATCCTGCCAACTTCCAATTCATCCTAAATACACAGTTAACCAAAACCCTAAACATACTGTGTCATCTCCTGGATAAGTCTGATCTTTAGCCTGTGTGAAAGAGGAAACCCTAAGAAAATCCACCATTCTTTGACTTAACAGTGGTTTCATGGGCTACAAATACATCTAACTTCACATAGGTAAAGAGCCCATTAAACATAGACAGTGACTTTTGAAAAAAAAAAAAAAAAAGGGCTCTCACGGTTTTCCACCATTTTAGCTATTTCTCAGTGGAGCTTGATTTCCTAACAAGGGCCTTACACTGGCCATGATGAATTTGTCCAAAGGCTAGTGTAGGCACAAAGGTAAACACAGTAAGAGCCGGAGGGAATCCACTCAGTTCCAGTTCCCCCCAATAAAATTCCTGTCCACTGAGTGAAGCTACACTATCTAAGATTTTTTAAAAATTATTTTTAATTGAGGTATAACTGACATACAACACTAATTTTGGAGGTACAACATAATTATTTGGTATCTGTACAGACTGTGAAATGATCACAGTGCCTTACATAGTTAACAATACCTTACGTAGTTACAAAAAAAGTTTTTTCTTTGTGATGAGTACTTTTAAGATCTACTCTCTCAACCACTTTCAAATATGCACTACCTGTTATCAAGCAACACTCTCTTGGTGAGAGACAGATGGAATGGTATCAAAGGAGGAGAAGTCAGTCATTTCTGGTTTCCCAGAAAAAAACCATTTCTGGTTTTCCAGAAAAAACGGCAGCCTGGATTGAGTGTGAGGTTTAAGGCAGCATGGATACATCTTCCTGAGGAACTGATTAATCTCTCTGTTTGCAGTCCACATTTCTCTTTTACCTTCTAATAAGAGCAGTATGTAGACACACAAGACCCTGTCTTCTCCAAACTCACTCACACTCCAGTCTGTGTCATCCCTTCTGGCACCTAATTATTGCCACGTCAAAAGCTGCTAGAGGAACAGCATCTCCCATTCGTCCGTGTTCCTCACAATACTTACAAATGTACTAAACACATGGTAAGGCAGGACAGGATTTGTTACCACAGCTTCAAATTCTAAAAAAAAAGTGTGAGAAGCACCTTCAAGACTAATAACATTAACCAAGTACAACAATCCAGAGGAAGGTCGTAACCTCCTACGAAATAGAAAATTTCATACTTAAGACTCTATGTTTTAATGAAGAAGCAAATTCAAAACAGCAAAAACTTTTATACCTTTTTCTTGAGTTTTCGCTCCCTTTGGATGATGCACATATATTTGCAGTTGAAATAATTCAATAATTACTTCTTTTAAGGAATCATTAAGTCTATGTTGAGTCCAAATATAAAGCAAGGTAGGAAGAATTTCATCTCCTAACTGACACACTCGAATTCGAAAGTTAACAGCCAGTGTCTTGAGGAAGATAACAAATGCTGCTAAGATGTGATTCAGACCTGCAGAGCTCTTTTCCTGTCTGTCACAGAAAATAAACAGACTCAGCTTGGTGTAACAGGGCAGAAAAATGAAAACTGATGGCAGTTATGAAGTTGCATGCTGAAAAGAAAAAAAAAATCTCATCTTCAAGTAACAGTAGCCTTAGTTCCAGAATGATTCAGAAACAAAAAAATCTGAGCAACAGAACAAACAAAACAGCTCTTCTTTGGTGCTGAGCCCTCCTCCCTACTCGCTCCCTGCTGCTGAAACACTGTACAAAACGATACAAAACTGATTTCTAACACCACCATTTATACAGCACTTCACATGACAGACTGGGTAATGTCACACAAATGTCAGATACTGACACTTCCAAAGTTTGTTCCTATTTTATTTTTTCTTAGTACATCTATTTTCAAAAATGGAGGAAATGAAACTACCTAAAAGGACATTTAGCTTTTCCTGTCCCTAGAGAAGCAACACTGATCTTCCACTTATGAACGTGGTTTGCATGTTCCGTCTGCCTTTGGATATTCAGGAAGCATACAGCTGACACTTGCTTTGGGAATCCACTAATTCTACTATAATGGGCCAGCTTTGTTTTGTTTTTTCAATTGGTAACATTTTTAGTGACTGGAGCTAAAACATGGTCTTACAGGAAAATCAAACAGGTTTTTAATACAAAGCAAAACAAAAAGAGATTAGATTACCTTGCATGCTGAATAGCTTTGGAAAAGAAATCCAAAAATTTGGAATTTAATCCATCAGTTTGCGAACAGCATCCTTTGGTCACAGCATGAATTATTCTAGCCACTAAAACTCTATTAATGTCTTGTGCAGGTTTAAGGTACAGACTGAAGTACACAGAGAACAATTCTTAAAAAAAAAAAAATTAGTTATTAAAAAGAAAACTATCAAAGCATTTAACTTAAAGGTCTTGATTTAATTTAAATTTCAATATTCCAGGCCAGCTGGGTGGCTCAGTCAGTTAAGCATCCAACTCTTGGCTTCCACTGAGGTCATGATCTTGGGGTCCTGGGATTAAGCCCCGTATCAGGGTTCACACACAGCAGGGAGTCTGCTTGAGGTTCTCTCTCTCCCCCCGCCTCCTCTGCCCCACCTGCTTGCTAAGTAAATAAATTTTTTTAAATAAATAAATTTCAGTAATCCCATATAGAGAAAAAGATTTAAAATCATACTAATTTACATTTATTTTCTATTTTTATTTTTTAAGATTTTATTTGTCAGAGAGGGAAAGAGAGAGAGCACAAGCAGTCAGAGTGGCAGGCAGAGGCAGAAAAGCAGGCTCCCCACTGAGCAAGGAGCCCAATGGGAATTCGATTCCAGGACCCTGGGATCATAAACTGAGCCAAAGGCAGCCACTTAACCGACTAAGCCACCCAGGCGTCCCTTAATTTACATTTAATATGGTAAAAGTATCACATCCATATTTGACTTTATTTTACATAAAATGCCTTCAAGAGAGGAACAACTTTTGGCCAGAGAGTATGTGCAGCCAGCCCTTAGACAAGCTGCTTGACTTCTGTGTCCCTTCCTTTAGGTCTAACAGAGCATGGGACAGTGCATAGGCCACTGCTTTGTCTTGAGGCGGTCTGATTAATAACGAGTGTAAAATGTATCAAGAATGCTGTCAAGGGGCTGAGATTTTACTCTACTTGTAAGCTAAGGGATCAGAATACCAGTTTCATGGATGCTGGCAGAAGACAAACTATTCCCGACTGATTACCTTCCTTTCTGCATAAATTCCTCAATCCCCAAGGTAACATGAAAAGGGACAGGTGACACACGCGCAAACAGTAAGAGAACCATCGAGCTTTCTGCGACACACAGGCAGCAAGCAAACCTGTCCTTGGCTCTGAGGAAGCCATCATCTCTGTCACCATGTCCACCTTCCAAGGTTCACTATACACACATACTTAAAAAAAGTCAGGAATAAAGCAGTCAGGGTCATTCATAAGTATGCAGAAAAGGTGAGATGCGCTGAGAATCGTCTCCCAGAACCAGGAGCTAAAACCAAAGCTGCTAATGCAGGATTTGCTCCCCATATAAATAAAGAGAGTCCTTGGCTGGTAAAAATGAGTGAGAGTAACACCTATGGTATCTTCCTTTTTAATTGTATGTATCACATAATTCTGCAGAGATAATTTTTTTTTTTAAGATTTTATTTATTTATCAGAGAGAGAGAGGTAGAGAGCGAGCACAGGCAGACAGAATGGCAGGCAGAGGCAGAGGGAGAAGCAGGCTCCCGGATGAGCAAGGAGCCCGATGTGGGACTCGATCCCAGGACGCTGGGATCATGACCTGAGCCGAAGGCAGCTGCTTAACCAGCTGAGCCAAGCCACCCAGGCGTCCCCTGCAGAGATAATTTAAAATCAGATTCAAACACAAAAGAATAAGAATATAAATACCTCAAACATTATTGTAAAGAAAATGATTGTTCAAACGATTCCTATTGTAGCTGACATTAATTTATACAACTCTGCATCAGTGCTTCCCAAATTTCTGTCATTACAATACCTAAATGGTTAAAAACTGTGAGTTAATACATAGAAATGTGGAAACAAGAAAACAGGAACTGGAGGGGGGCGACCTGGATGGCTCAGTCGGTGAGGCATCTGACTTCAGCTCAGGTTACGATCTCAGGGTCCTAGGATCGAGTCCTGCGTCAGGCTCTGCTGTCTGTGGGACATCTGCTTGCCCCCTCCCTGTCCTCTGGCTCCCCCACACCCCCATTAGTGTGTGCACATGCACGCTCTCTAGTAAATAAATAAAACCTTAAAAAAAAAAAAAAGAAAACAGGAATGGTTATCTTGATCATTTCCCTTTTTTAAAAAAAATTTTTTTAAGATTTTATTTATTTATTTGACAGAGATCACAAGGAGGCAGAGAGGCAGGTGGGGGAACAGGCTCCCTGCTGAGCAGAGAGCCTGACGCAGGGCTTGATCCCAGAACCCTGGGATCATTACCTGAGCCGAAAGCAGAGGCTTTAACCCACTGAGCCACCCAGGCGCCCCCAATCATTTCCCTCTTATTACCTGATAGGAGCAGAGAGGGGAAATGAGAATGCCAACTATCTTCGATTAAAGCTCAAGCTTTAGGCCTTTTGTTAGTTGGGGGAAGTGATCCCAACTCTCTCAGAATCCCACATACTATCCTAGTAAGTGGTTAAAAAAACTGGCATAAGACATTCAGTGAAAGTTGCAGAAGCGTAGAGGTTCAACTAATTCAAAAAATAAAAAGAGGCTGTAGGACATGCTTGCAGGTGAATTCATTTCCTCCATGAGCTCAACAACAAAAAAGCTCAAAGGACAGTGAAGGAACATGATAATAAAAAGCTTCTGGAGTTAATAAAACTCAATTAACTGTAGCTTCCTTGGGACTTTATACATAGACAATCATGCTACCTGCAAATAGGAACAGTTTCCTTTCTTCTTTCCAACCTGGATGCCTTTCCTTTCTGCTCCTGGCTGAGCTGCCCTGGCTAGAGACTGCAGTACAGTACTGAACAGGAGTAGTGAGAGCAGACGTCCTTGTCCTGTTCCCAGCTTCTTTTATGAAAGGTTTTAAATCATGGATTCAATTTCTTGAATAGCTACAGAACTATTCAATTACCCATTTCATATCGGGAGAGTTCTGACAAGGAGTGGTTCTAAGCAGCCGGCCCGTGTAACTTCACTGGTCAAGTTGACGTGCACAGGGTTGTTCAAGGCGTGCTCTTAATACTCTTCTAATACCTGTAGGATGGCAATTATATCCATTTCCTCCCTACTCTCAGCGATTTGTGTCCTTAGTCACTTTTACTAGCAGTTCTAGATTTCACTGATATTTTCAAAGAATCAGCTTTGTTTCATTAAATGCTCTCTTCTGTTTTTCTGTTTTCAATTTCAGTGATTTCTGCTCTTCTGCTTGCTTCAAAGTTTTTGGTTTTGTTTTTCTAGTTTGAGATGGGAACTAAGGTTACGGATTTGATATTTTTCCCTCTTTTGTAATATAGGCAGTTAGTGCCATAAATTACCCTCTCAACAGAACTTTAGCTACATTCTACAATTTTTGACATGTTGTATTTTTTTATTTTCATCCAGTTCCAAGCTTACTTTGATTTCCTTTGAGACTTTTTCTTTGACCCATGAACTGAGACTTTCACAAAAGTACTGACTTTCACAAAAGTACTACAAAGGACAAAGGGCACTGTGGTAGAAATAAAGAGAACAAATTTAGGAAGGGCAATCAGAAAACGGCAGTGACATTTAAGCCAAGACCTGCAGGGGGAGAAGAAAGCAGCCACACAAAGGGGAGCCTCTGCCAAGAAAAGGACAAATGCCACAAGGGGAGAAAGGCTTTGCACTCTCAAAATAAAGAGGGCATGAGATGATCCACAGCAGTGTCAGAAGGAAATACTAGAACCCTTATTTTTTTAATTAAAATTAATTACAAATAAAAATCAACCCTTAGGGGTTGGTCTGGGTGGCTTTGTCAGTTTAGCCTCTGCCTTGGTTCATTTCAGGTCATGGTCTTCAGTTTGGGATCGAACCCTGCGCTGGGCTCCGTGTTCAGCCCAGGGTCTGTTTCTCCCTTCCCCTCTCCCCCTCCCCGCCTTGTGAACATAAGCACGTAAGCATGCTTGCACTCTCTCTCTCGCTCTCATAAATAAATCTTTTTTAAAAAATCAAGCTGGGCATCTGGGTGGCTCAATGGGTTAAAGCCTCTGCCTTCGGCTCAGGTCATGATGCCAGGGTCCTGGGATCGAGCCCCACACTGGGCTCTCTGCTCAGCAGGGAGCCTGCTTCCTCCTCTCTCTCTGCCTGCCTCTCTGCCTACTTGTGATCTCTTTCAAATAAATAAAATCTTAAAAAAAAAAAATCAAGTTTTACTGATATTTAATATAGAAATCAACAACGGCCAGTTTGGAAGATTGCTTTGGCAGCTTCTTACCAAACTAAACATACTGTTAACATATGATTGATTCAGCAATCACACTTCTTGTTATTTACCCAAAATGAGCTGAAAATTTTATCTGCACATGGATGTGTACAGCAGCTTTATTTATAATTGCCAAAATTTGGAAGCAATCAAGACATCCTTCAGTGAGTGAGTGGATAATCAAACTGTGGTACATGCAATGAAATATTATTTGGTGCTAAAAAGAAATCAGCTATCAGGCCACAAAAAAACATGGAGGAACCATAAACGCATATTACCAAGCAAAAGCAGCCCACGTGGGAAGACGACACACTGTGTGATGCCAACTAAACGACATTCTGCAAAAGGCAGAATTAGAGACAGTAAAAAGATCACTGGTTGCTAGAGATCGGCACGAGGGGAAGGATGAACAGGCAGCACACAGAGGACTTCCAGGGCAGTGGCACTATTCTAGTTGATGCCATAATGATAAATACATGTTGTTCTACGTTTGTCAAAATCTACAGAACGTACAACACCAAGACTGATCCTAATGTAAACTCGGAGCTTCGGGTGGGATGAGCTGTCGGCGCAGGGTCGCTGCCTGAAACAAATGTGCCACTTTGGTGCAGAATGTTGACAGCAGAAGCAGCTATGCATGTGTGACGGGCGGTTTATGGGAACTCCCTACTTCCTGCTCAATTCTGCTATGAATCTGAAACTGCTCTAAGAAGATAAAGTCTGTTTTTAAGAAAATGTGTGGAAACCACCAGGTTAGAGAATCTGAATAAAAGCCACTGTAGCTAGAATACAGAAATATGCAGGATGGGGGTGGCTCATAGTTACGGCCTGATAGATAAGCAGAAGCAGAATTACCCAGTGCTTCCAAGGCCTAGAAAAGGAGTCCCTATTTTATCCTAGTTGTACAGGAAAGACACTAAAGGTTTTCAATATTTCTTCCTTCCTACCTTATTAGGAAAACTATCTTCCTCCTTGGGACAATCCTAGGGCCTACTTTGGAAACACTTATTCTCAGAAAACACAGAGGGGCACCTGGGTGGCTCAGCTAATTAAGCATCCAACTCTTGATTTCAGCTCAGGTCACAACCTCAGGATGGTGGGATCGAGCCCTGTGTCGGGTTCCACGCTGGGTGTGGAGCCTGCCAGGGATTCTCTCTTCCTCTCCCTTTGCTCCCCAATCCCCCACCCCATTCCTGTGCACAACTGCCCTCTCTAAAAATAAATAATAATAATTAATTTTTTAAAAACACAGTCCATTTTCTTGTGTATTCAACCACTGTTTCTCCATGGACTCCTTCCCATTTCGCTTACATATACTCCAATCACTCCCATCTTTAACAGGATCCTTTTTTCCCTTCCCTGTACAACCAAAGCTTTTGAAAGTGCTGTATTTGCTAATCCTTTTCCTCACCTGCCACTCGGGTTTCACATTAGTCTTACAGAACTGAGCACCATCAACCAACAGGCTCTAACTGCCATGTCTAGAATAATTCACCCAACAACAGCAAATACACATTCTCTTCAAATGGATGCGGAGTACTCACCAAGTCAGACCTTATCCTGGGTCACAGAAGAAATTATAACAATTGTAAATAACTTAGATGATAAAAAGTATGTTCTCTGACCATAATATATTTAGACTGAAAACTATAAAAAGGGAAAACAAAATAGGAAATTACCCAAACTGGAAATTAAATTACACACTTACGAATAATCCAGAAGTAAAAGAACTGTCAAGAAAAACTGGGACATATTTTAAACTGAAGAAAAATGAAAATAAAACATTGTCAAAATGTGTGAGATACAACAAAGCAGTTTAGAGAAAAATTCATTGTATTAAATGCACATATGACCTAAGCTTCTATCTTAAGAAATTAGAGAACAAATTAAACTCAAAATAAACAGAAGAAAAGAATAATAAGATGAGAAATTAACACTGAAAGAGGTAATACCACTAGAGCCCACATACATTAAAAGGATAAAAAGGCAATAACATCTGAGAACTTGATGCTCCTACATCAACAGCTTAGCTAAAATGTACAAATTCTTTCTTTTTTTAAGATTTTATTTATTTATTTGACAGAGATCACAAGTAGGTAGAGAGGCAGGCGAGGGGGTGGGGGAGCAGGCTCCCCACTGAGCAGGGAGCCCGATGTGGGGCTCGATCTCAGGACGGACCCTGAGATCACGACCTGAGTTGAAGGCAGAGGCTTAACCCACTGAGCCACCCAGGCGCCTTAAAATGTACAAATTCTTAACCAAATTACCAAAGCTAACTGAAAAAGGAATAAAGTAAATATTCCTGTATCTATTAAAGAAACTGAATTCATAGCTAAAAACCTTCAACAACTAAAACAAATTCATCTAGTAATATGTAAAAAGGATATACATCATGCCCTAGTAGAGTATATCCCAGGAACACAAGGTTGACTTAATTTATGAAAAATTCATCAGTGTAGGGGCCCCTGGATGCTTCAGTCAGTTTAAGCGTCTGCCTTTGGCTTAGGGCATGATCCCGGGGTCCTGGGATGGAGCCCCATCTCTAGCTCCCAGGTCAGTGGGGAGTCTGCTTCTGCCTCTCCCCGCTGCTCATGCTCTGTGTCTCTCTCAAATGAATAAATTTTTTAAAAAAAAACTTAAAAAAAAAAAGAAAGAAAAATTCATCAGTGTAATTCATCCTATCAAGAAACTAAAGAAAAACTCATAGGATTATCTCAACAGATGAAGAAAGAAATTTAACAAAATTCAATATCCACTCATGATAAAAACCATGAGCAAGTAGAAATTGAACGGAAAGTTGTCAGCCCATATTGAGAGCTAATATCATGCTTAATGGCTAAACAATAAATGATTCCCCGCTAAAGCCAAGAACAGAACAAAGTGTGTTCTCACTACTCCTATTCAAAATTACACTGGAGGAAAAACTACAAAATTCCTAGAAGAAAACATGTGGAGGAAAAGTTTTATGATGTTAGATTTGTCAATGATCTCCTGGAAATGACACCAAAGGCAAAGGCAACCAAAAAATATATAGATTACTTGTACTCATCAAAATAAAACTTTTGAATGCCTGAGTGGCCCAGTCAGTTGTCTGCCTTCAGTTCAGTTCATGATCCTGGAGTTCTGGGATCCAGTCCTGCATTGGGTTCCCTGCTCAGCAAGGAGTTTGCTTCTCCCTCTGCCCTCCTTGTGCTCTCTCTCTCAAATAAATAAAATCTTTAAAAAAAAACCTTTTTTTTAAATAAAACTTTTATATATCAAAGGACACAAACATCAGAGTTAAAGGCGACCCATGAAATGCAAGAAAATGCAAACCACTCATCTGATAAGGTGTTAATACACAGAAATTATAAGGAACTCCTACATTTCAACCACAACGAAATAATCCAATTAAAAACTGGGCAAAAGGGGCGCCTGGGTGGCTCAGTGGGTTAAAGCTTCTGCCTTCAGCTCGCATCATGATCTCAGAGTCCTGGGATCCAGCCCTGCATCGGGCTCTCTGCTCAGCAAGGAGCCTGCTTCCTCCTCTCTCTCTCTCTCTGCCTGCCTCTCTGCCTACTTGTGATCTCTCTCTGTGTGTCAAATAAATAAATAAAATCTTTAAAAAAAACCACACAACTGGGCAAAAGATGTGAATACTTTACAAAAGATGATATATAAATGGCCAATTAGCATACAAAAAACTCAACATCCCTAGTCATTACGGAAATGCAAATCAAAACCCCAATGAGATACCACTTCACACACACTCACATCAGGATGGCTGATACCAACACAAGAAAAAGAGTAAGCGTTGGTAAGGACGCGGAGAAACCGAACACCTGTGATTGCTGCTCCGTCTGTAAAACGGGTAAAGGGACGCAGACCTTGTGGAAAACAGTTTGTTGGTCCTCAACACATTAAACAGAGAATTAGCCTATGATGCAGCGATTCGACCGCTGGATAAATACCCAAAAGAACTGAAAGGACACAAAGAGCTATTTGAACACTCAGGTTCATAACAACATTCGTTATTCATAATACCCAAAAGGCAGAAACCACTCAAGTGTCCAATGACAGAGGAATGTCCAAATGCAGTACATACATGCAACTCAGTCTTAGAAAGGAAGTAGACCCTGAGTCGTGCCACCCCGTGGATGAACACTGAAGACACAGGGGAAATGAGCACAGTAACAGATTCATAGAAGGACAAAAACTGTTACGACTTCCCTCACTGGAGGCAGCCGGAGGAGTCAAACTCACAGATACAGAAAGCAGAACGCTTGTCAAGGGCTGTGGGAAGGGGGCGCGGGGGGGGAGGGGGTGTTATTTATTGAGGACAGCGTTTCAGTTTGGGAAGATGACCAAGGGCTACAAATGGAAGGTGATGGTTGCACAACAATGTGGACACACTTAATGCCACTGAACTCTATACTTAGAAAGGGTTAAAATGGTAAATTTTATGGGATGTACATTTCACCATTTAAACGAATCATACTGAAGATCCCTGCCTATACAGCAGAAAAATAAACAGGTGAAAGTCACATGGCTCACAAATGAGAGGGGGGAAATGCAGATAATATATGACTGTCTAAAGAGAAAATCCCACGGAAGCTACAACAGTGCTCCTAGATTTAATAAGTGATTTTAGCAAGGTCCCAGGACACAACATTAATGACACAAAAACCACCTGTATGATAGGAATGAATATGGAAATTGAAATTTTTTAAACTACACAACTTACAAACTACTGCAATATAAATCTAATAAAAATACATAAATTCTGTATGCTAAGAACCATAAAACACTGATTTCTTTAGGTAAAAAAAAAAACAAACTAAACAAATAAAGAGAGGTATCATCTTCACAGACTGGCAGACTCCATGTGGTCACGAGGTCTGTTCTTCCTGTCTTGTATGGATGGAGGTTCCTGTGATGGGTCCTGCGTGACCGACCACCCCGACCTGCACGCGTGCAGGCAGCTGAAGAATGTTGCTGGTGAGACTTGTGCTGCATAAGTAACGTGGGAGCCGGCCTCCAGGTCAGAAGTGGCCTTTCTGGTCTGGACACCAAGAGCTATAAACTTGGCCTTCCATGCCCTCCAGCTCCAGGCTGGGCTGTTCCCCCACCCCCAGTGGAATCCGGGAGGGGAGGCAAAATCACCTAGACCAAACTCCTTGAATATGTAAAGACAAGAGGATACAGGAATGTGACTAGCTCCAAACTGCACACAAACAAACGTCTAACTCCAAACCTTGTCTCTGCCCTACCGCCCTATACCGCCCTTATGGTATATAGTCTCCCCAGTGCAAGGATGCTCCGTCCAGGCCTCCCAATCAAGACTCCAGCTGGGGCTTCCCCAGCTGACCGGGCTGGATGCTGTACGTACCCAATTTGATGGAACTCTGTCTTATTCTCCCTTACTGCTTACTACTGCCCTCATCTATGCATAGATTTTGCTTTTCTTCTGTTTCTATTAGATATTTATAATATCAATGAAGTGTTTTTCCCCTTCAAAACTAGAGAGTATGGCTGCTGTGAATCTTTCCTTTAGGACACTTTCTTAATTGTTCAATACACTGAGTGCAATCCCCACCAAAATTTGGGGCACCTGGGTGACTCCGTGGGTTAAAGCCTCTGCCTTCGGCTCAGGTCCTGATCCCAGGGTCCTGGGATCCAGCCCCACCAAAATTTCAGCAGAGCTTTTTGTAGGACTCAATAAGCTAATCCCAACTGGATATGAAAATGCTGGCTAGGCCTCAGGGCATCTTCTCATCTCACTCCAAACTCTCCCTCTAGACTATCTTATCTCTAACTATGGGTTCCATCAACACCTCTACCAAAGATATATTCTGAACATAAACTCCACTTCTTGAGTATAGTCCTCACTGGAGAGTGCAGTTTGAGAAAAGGGAGCTAACTAGAAAGATAATTCAATCAAAAGGCCAAATTATGAGAGATGACAGTAATATGCTCAAAAAGAAAGAGGATTTCAGAGAACAGATCAGACATAGTAAGGAGACTACAGCAAGGATTCTCTTTGTTTCAGTGAGACCTGTGGTTAGAAGTACTAATCTAAAATACGCAAACCTCCTGAATACTTAGGATGGACCACAGTGGTGAGAGACGTATCAGAGCGTCCTGGATACCACTAACCTCTTCTCTTAAACTTGTTGTGAGGATCAAGTTTGGGACACAGCCTCCCTCACGCTCGGAACAAGAACAAAGGCCTGAGATGACACCTCAGAAATTAACACTCAAAGCTACAAAGGCTCTCATTCATATGGGAACAGTAGAAGATAGTGCAGGGCACTGATGAGATCACAGTTTTACCATCCACACGTGTCTTTTTTTGATATGAGAAACTGACAATAACAATACAGACAAATGTCTTTTCATTTAATTAGCAAAATTTTATCTTAAGTACTTTCCACAAAAAACACAGTTTCTAGATTTTCAGTGGTGGTTTTATTAAAAGACTTGGACATAGAGCTTCGAGTCACTTCATTAAAGCCAAACCTCACTGTCACCCACTGAACCCACTCAGAGAAAGGCTCCACCTCTGAAATTCATAAACTCAAATGTTTGTCTCTGATCACAACTTCCTTCCTTTTTGGTCTCTCAGAACTTTTCACCTAGAAATCGAAAATAGATTCCTCCGACACCCACTCTACTTATGTTGCAGTCCCTGGGCCCTAGAGATCCTTTTTACTATTTTTTACCTTACAAGTGACCTGCTAAATGCCTAATCCAATGCATGCTTTTGTGTTTTAGCATTTCTACCACACTTAAAATGTCATACCCCTTCCAACCTGAAACTCTGCTGCTTTCACTTTCATGACACCTCTCCTTCTTGGTTTTCTTCTTTTTCTTTTAATCATGGTGAGGTTTAGGTGTCACTGATCTGGGAACTCACTGCGCCCAAACGTATCTATGTTTTGGTGCACTGTAATTTTTGGTTCACTTGATTTTTTTGTCACTGGCCTATGAAGGACTCGAGGACAGGGATGGCTTCTTTCAACTGTGATGTTCCAGTTCTCATAGAGACAATCACTTAGGAAGTTCATAATAAAGAAAACTAAGGACTGGATTCTGTAAGTATTTAATTTTACTAAGATACTGTTAAACTGCAAGGTCACCTGGGGGATAAAGATTCTGACCGATCTTTTGGTGACATTTCATTTCACAGAAAAAAATTTACAAATAACAAACTTCAAAACATACCTAGCCACTGTTGCTGAGATATTTCACACCAGTATTTCCTCACTGAGAGAACGTCCTTGAGCAGAATGTTGCTACAATCTGCTCCATAAATGGAACCATTAGATGAATCTTTCACTGTATCCATGATATAATTCAAGAGTTCTTGACATTTCAGTCTGGGTGCTCCTATTGAAAAATAAACAAATAAAAACATATAAATCTTAAGAAACACAGGAACACTTGGAATTGCAGCTATATGAATAATTCCGTATGGGACATTACTATGAACTAATTTCTTTCTCATAGAGCAGGAATTAGCAAACTGGGGCCCATGGGCAAAATGCTCCCAACTGCCTGTTTTGGGAATTAAAATTTTCCTGGGTCACAGCCATGACCGTTCATTTACATACTGTCTAAGGCTACTTTCATGCTACAGCAGCAGAGCTGACTAACTGACACAAAAACTGTATAGCCTATAAAGTCAAAAACATCGACTGGTCACTTTACTAAAGAAGTTTGCTGATCCCTATAGGAATATATAGCAAAAACGATCATCCACTCCATCCTTGATAATTCACAGTCTCTGGCACTAGACCTAAAATGATCCAGTTTCTTGGTACCTTTTATGAAGAATGAACTCATTAGAATAACCAAAGATTGTAAGAAGGATGGGGCGCCTGGGTGGCTGTCACTTAAGCACCTGCTTTCAGCTCAGGTCATGATCCTGGGGTCCTGCTCAGCAGGGAGTCTGCTTGACCCTCTCCCTTTGCCGCCCACCCCCAACCAATGCACTCTTTCTCTCAAATAAATAAATAATCTTAAAAAAAAAAAAAAAAGATTGTAAGGAGAATATTGGGCTTTGAAAACCAAATTACTTTCACATTGTACAAAAGCATTTGTGGTATATAAATATGTAAGGCTCTAATATTTCCAGTTTTATTTATTAGAGGTCCTAAAATTAAGAGTTTATTTATTTGACAGAGAGAGATCACAAGTAAGCAGAGAGGCAGGCAGAGAGAGAGAGGAGGAAGCAGGCTCCCCACCGAGCAGAGAGCCCAACGTGGGGCTTGAATCCAGGACCCTGAGATCACGACCTGAGCCCAAGGCAGAGGCTTAACCCACTGAGCCACCCAAGCGCCCTGGCCTCCCAAAAATTCAGTATTAATGGGTATATTTTTGAATGCAACAAAATGACATTTAAAAACTGTTTGTTTTTTATTTTCAGCAAATCACATCGATGTCGCAGCTAATATTTTACTATATTTCAATATTAGCAATCTTTTTTTCTTTTTAAAGATTTTTATGTATTTGACAGAGAGAGATCACAAGTAGGCAGAGAGGCAGGCAGAAAGAGAGAGAGAGAGAGAGGGAAGCAGGCTCCCTGCTGAGCAGAGAGCCCGATGTGGGGCTGGATCCCAGGACCCTGAGATCATGACCTGAGCTGAAGGCAGCGGCTTAACCCACTGAGCCACCCAGGAGCCCTCAGTATTAACAATCTTAAAATGGCATATAACTTTTTTGTTATAAGCTATGAACAGACCACAAGTCATATATATATCTGATTATATTCTAGCTTAGCATTTTCTTATAGGAGTTTAGCATTTTCTTATCAAACTATAGTAAATAAATACTGACACAACCGTTTATCATTTTTACTTGATTTATACCACACTCTCGGGCACTGAACCAGTGACGAAATGCACGATCATGTTCCTCTGCTATGACGCCCTGCGGCCCCCTCCCTCTTACAGTCCTCGTAACCATCTCTTAACTGTAATATCTACTATATGATAACATCCCTCAGGAATTACTTAATCTCTATATGGCAACACAGCCCGGTAACTGTCCTAAATAATATTTGCTTAGTAAACATTTATTAACTACATAAATTAATGTCATGATGAAATCATATTTCCCTGTGGCCTTAATCTCAACAAATTTCCTTCCTCCGCCAAATTTGAGAAAGGTTTCAAGAATTACACTGAAGTTCTTTTTCTGAGGAAACCCGCCTCCAAGGGACAACTAAGTTGACTAAGGAGAATTTAAGGACCCTCATAAAACTTCGCATTTTACAAAGCTGGGCTTTCTATCCTCTAGGCCCCATCTACGTGGCGTGCAGAGCAGACAAATGCCTACATAAAAGAATGAATGATAGCTGCTTATTGCTCCCTTCCCCACTCTCGTTTTCGAATCTCTGCCCCTTTCATAAGACCTTGAATACCAATGCTAAGTCTGGACATTAAGACCTTGAATACCAATGCTAAGTCTGGACATGTGTTTCAATTCCCATCAACTCCCCAACTCTTTGAAAAACACAAAGTGAGAAGACATGACAGTAACGCTCTGGTTTTGTTCAGAGCATAAAGATGCTTAACTTACAAAGTCAAACTAGAAAGAAAAGGAAGCCTCAAATAAAAACACAAACTTTCAACCATTTAAATAATCTTACTCTGATAATTTCATCTACTTATTCCTGTAACCCAACACAGTGATACTTTCACACATTTTCCAAGTGTATTTTCCAATACTGTTAATTTTGTGACTGAAGGTTTTTTCACCGTAAAGCGAAATTATACCCTGCAAACTTTTCTAGTGGGCAAAAATGGGTCCAGATATCTTTCTCTCAATAACTCTATAACTACAAATTAAAATAGGTAAACCCAATGTAAGCAGCCAAGGGAACAAATTTTAATAAATGCAGGGCTATCATTCAGGGCAAAAGCAGGTACACAGTATTTCTGTGTAGCTTTCCTCTGCATGTGCTGGAGTCCTTGACACAGGCTTGCCACTATCCACACAAACTGCCACCTCAGAGCTGGAAAACTGAACTTCTGCTAAACCACTGCTTTTTAGACTTAAATCTCATACCACCATTCTGAGACAGCATTCACGAGCCATCTATATCCTTCTACTTAATAATGTTTACCGATGCTGGGCTTTTCTCATTCTTTTTATTTTATTAAGTCTTTCACTTCAATGCCAGTATAGTTACCATACGGTGTTACAGTACTTTCGGGTGCCCAAAATAGTGATTCAATGGCTTTTCTGATTCTCAAACTAAACCTGGAATCACAAATTACTATTCACACACATTGTGTATAAATAGTAACAAAGTCTGAGCCCAAGAGTCCCTAAGCAAACATTTCTACTTCTAGGTTTCAACATTGTAGGAAGCCCCTTTCCTTAGATAGGCCTATTGCTATCGGGCACTTTGGGTCAAAAATATCAACTCTTTAAGACAACCACGGCCCCCATTCAAAGTGGGAAATACATGGCTCATGAGGAGCAAAAAACCACTGGGCATTTTTTAATTTAATCAATACTGAGCATGGTGGGTTCTGATTGTAAGAAAGCTAATGTAATCTCAAAATGAATCAGTAAAAGTAGAGAATAAAAGATATACAAGTCCTGCTCCACTCTTTTACCAATCAGAATATGGCTATGATTAAGTCCTACACTTTGAGATATAATTAAACTGAAGAAAATTCAGAAGAGAGTGACACAAAAACTAGGGTCAAATGAGCTGAATAAAGAACATCTGTTTAGGTTAGAGACAACGACTCAAAGGAAATGTCAAAGCTAACTTCGGGTATCTCAAAAGAGAACATTCTGAAAAAATTTATCAGGATTTTTCTATATTATCTCAGAAGGCAGAAGCAGCAACAAAGGGAGACAGGTTTCACCACTATTAAGGCTATTCAAAGACAGGAAAAAAAAGCTTAAAAGGTATGTTCAATCATTAGGGCTACCTAAGTCCTAGGAACAAATAGAAGGGATCCAAGAAGAATGGCAGTTGGAATACTAATTTTAATTTTTGGAGACTATCACTCCATGCTTGCATAAATTCCTCCAAATATTTGAACCGATCATATATTAAAAACCATTACATATACCACAAATTAGAGTTAGCACTAAACGTTTACCTCAACATATTCCAACCAAACTCATGCAACAGTGACCTTTTAAACCAGCTATTTATAATAACAGTACTTACTTTTATTTGCACATTTGATGAAGTACTTGACCAAACTACTGATTTCTTGCATCTTTTTCTGCCTAGTGGCTTGTGTTGAGGCTGATACACTTGGTTTCGCTGTTCTCAGACATTCTGTTTCTTTCTGAACATATTTCTGTAAAAATCTTCAAGAAAACAAAGTGGAATTTCAGAATTATTAAATTCAGAATTCAGAATTATTAAATGCCTGAATTATTACAACAGTGTGAAAAATCCTTTACGCCATCACAAAGAGAATCTCTGAAGCCGCCACACGGCCATCAATGTACCAGCTAAAAAAATAATTTTCTCTTTCAAGGCACAATACCAATTTAAAGTCTGTTCCACAAAGTTCTAAACTGTAACCTCCATGATTTTCTGTTGCTTTACTGCTTATTTTTTCATTTTATTATTAAAAGCTTACAATGCTACTGAGCTCTCAGTTCTCTCTTACTTGTTATTTTGTACACAACCCAAACCTTTCCCAGGTAGGTGGCAATGTCTCTAGCTTTTGAATGAAGTCTGCCTAGAAGATATTCATGATTTGTTGGAAGTGCCAGGTGCCTACTGGACCTACCTGATTTGCTTATGCAAAATAATACTCATCTTTAGGTAGGAACCATTTTTGTGGTATTTGAAATGAACTAAGTAACCAGAGAAAAAAAACATGCATTTTTTTATGTTATCTGCACTGAAATCTGTAAGTCCATCCAATACCAAGTAAGTGGTAAAAATAAGAATTCTAAACACTTAAGAACAAGTAAATATACTTTCCCCTTGGCTGAACCTGTTATTTCAAGCTTCCCACTATTCTACATTGGTTTAAAATATTTTATTCATTTTTCCTAAGTTTTACAACCTATTCCTAGGTACAAACGGACTTCAGAGTTGAAAATTATGTCTCAATGTAAAAAGGCATCAATTCTATGTGGCACTCCAGTCCAGCAATCAATTGTCCTTCCAAAGCCTGATGTTTTTAACTGCATTCCTACAGAAATTATTCTGTAATTGTTTTCTTAATTACAATTTAATAAGTGGCAGTTATTCAGAGGAATATTTAAAGGTGTAAAAGTAATAATAAAGCATTTATAACTTAATTTATTCTCCAATTTGAAATAAAGTGTTCTTCTAAAATAAAGTCTTGAATGAACTAATATGAAAGGAATCCTCTTAATCTTGAGTGAGATCTAAGAACTTTCACTGAACAAATGCCTTTCTATAGGAACATCCTTTAAAAATCATATTTCAGACAAATATTAAGCACCAACTTTACGTGCAAGGCACAACAGTATATAGAAAGCAAAGATAAATAAGACCTACATACACAAAAATATCACAACAAATAAGAATGAAAGAGGAGGGGCGCCTGGGTGGCTCAGTGGGTTAAAGCCTCTGCCTTCGGCTCAGGTCATGGTCTCAGGGTCCTGGGATCGAGCCCCGCATCGGGTTCTCTGCTCAGTGGGGAGCCTGCTTCCCCCCTCTCTCTGCCTGCTTCTCTGCCTACTTGTGATCTCTGTCAAATAAGTAAAATCTTAAAAAAAAATAAAATGAAAGAGGAAAATAAAGACAGTAAAAAACTTGGAATGGAGTACCGAAACACAGCATCCCAATTCAAGTATTTGCTTTGTTTGGAATCTGAATGTCGATCTAAATGTTGAACAGTTTCAGGATCCCGAATCAGGCGCTTAAATTTCTCAACTTCTTTCTGAAAATGAAAAAGAACACCGTACTGGGTTGCCAATTACACACTAACTTCAAGGAAAGATTAAGCTTCAGTAATTTACTACCCTTCGTTCGGTGGCTCTGTCATGTTCCAGTTGACGGCAGCAAATAAGCAGATCGTTCAGTGCTAAACTCATGGTGCAGCACTGCAGAAAGCACAGCACTGTAAAAAAAAGAAACACACGTAAATGCAAAATTATTTCAGACTGTGGTATTAACAGTCAGGTCAGACTGTACAATTACATGCATACTGTAACCATAAAATTATTTTTCTTAATGTTTCCACATTCAAATGAGATTTTCTTAGAATATATCAAAACAAAGCTTCAACATGCAAACGGGTACTAGTTTGCAATAGCAGGATAAAAACGGGCAACATATAAATTTACTTTTCTGAGACCTTTTCTAAGAAACATGATAATTCAATTAAAATGTAGAAGACCAATAGAAGACAGCCTGGCCAAGAATAAGGAAAAGTGGGGCACCTGAGTGGCTCAGTCATTAAACCTCTACCTTCCGCTCAGGTCATGGTCCCAGGGTCCTAAGATCAAGCCCCACATTGGGTTCCCTGCTCAGCCGGTAGCCTGCTTCTCCCTCTCCCTCTGCTGCTCCCACTGCTTGTGTTCCCTCTCTCTCTCACTCTCACTCTGTCAAATAAATAAGTAAAACCTTTAAAAGAAAAAAAAAAAAAAAGGAATAAGGAAAAGAAAGGGATGCCTGGGGGTCTCAGTCAGCTAAGTACATCTGACTCTTGTTTTCAGCTCAGGCATGAACTAGAGGTGGTGAGACCAAGCCTCTGCGATGACCGGCTAAGGGTTCAGCATAGAGTCTATTTCTGATTCTATCTCTCTCCTTCCTTCTCCCCACTCCCCACCCGGAATGCATGCACACTCTCTCTAAAATAAATTCAAAAATTTGGGGCACCTGAGTGGCTCAGTAGGTTAAAGCCTCTGCCTTCGGCTTAGGTCATGATCCCAGGGTCGTGGGATCGAGCCCCACGTTGGGCTCTCTGCTCAGCAGGGAGCCTGCTTCCTCCAATCTCTCTCTCCGCCTGCCTCTCTGCCTACTTGTGATCTCTGTCTGTCAAATAAATAAATAAATAAATCTTTAAAAAAAAAAAATAAAATAAATTCAAAAATTAAAAAAAAAAAGGAAAAGGGGATTTAAGGTTTTTACAGCTGACTGACCTGTTCTTAAGGATGACCAGCTGATTTAAGGATTGACCAGCTGCACTATTTAACTCTTAATTATTTAACTCTTACATGGAATAACAAAATACATCATTTACTAAGCCAAAAGCTGGAATTGCTTAGGCTTTGGAGAGCTAGTAAGCCTTCCCTACCACTAAGTGTCAGCTGGCTTTACGGTTCTCATTTAAAACATAAAAATTCAAGTGCAATTATACTGCTGTTTCAAAAGGGAATTAAATACTATAGTGCCAAAAATCAACTACACTTTAGTGTACCTTAATGCCATTGCTGTAGCCTACCTCCTTTTAGGTTTCTGATATAATCAAACCTTCCTTTGATAACCTTTAAAAAAAAAGGCCTAAGAAAAGCATCTTGTGTCATTATTTCTGACTCTTCTTACAAGAAAGCTTCGTTTTTGTTAGACTACAAGTGTTTACAAACAAAAAACTTTTTTTGTCCTTGACATATCTCAAGAGGAAAAAGAAGGGGAGTCCTTCTCCCATCCGTTCATATAAACTCTACTCATTCTTTAAAGACCAAGTATGTTTCTTTGCTGTTGTTTAATTCAGTCTTAAAATTGGAACTGAAAGACCACGTCCAATCTTCTTACAAAGGAAGAAATCCCTCCTATAAAAGTATTTAAACACTCTCCGTAAATACTCTGAGAGCACACTACCTAAGAAGCCAACCTATTTCGTTGGTAGGTAGTTCTAATTCGCTTCTTCATTTTTACTCATTGGCTGTTGTGACTCTTTTATCCCTGTTACAACCTCCTTTACTCTGCTGTAGATTAAAGGTTGTTATTTACCAAGTTTGCCATGTGATTGTAAACTTCTTGAGGAAAAGGGTTATTATTTTTATTTTCCATTCCCTCTTATCTAGGACTCTTTCCCCTTCATACTCAATCGTGGTTTAAAACCCTCTTGACTGAGTCAGTAAGTAGAATAAAACTGGGATCATAACCTACACAAACACCTTAACAAGATCCATATCCAAAGAACCATAAACGTAGGCATGTTTATTCCTAAGTATACTGAAGATGTTATTTATAACATAATAAAAAATGCAAGTTTACTGACCATGTGACACTTCCAGGAAGATGCAGCCCTCAATTTTTTTTTTTTTTAAGCTGTGGTTTTTTATTCTTCTCCTTCTGTGTTCCTCTCTTCTGTTTCTCAAAGATTCATTACTTTGAAGAAAACAAAACACCTCAGTCAGGAAACGTTCTTTCACTGATCCATACAACAATATTTACAGGGCCACTACCTGTTTGAGGTACTATGTTAGGGGTAGCCAGACACAGTGAATTAAACAGACACAAATCCTTCCCTTGTGGAGTCATAACTGGTGGGGGAGAGTGACAATAAACAAGTACAGTGAAAAATCAATGCCTAATTCCAAAATATGATATAGGACCCAAAAGAGGAAAATATACACTAACAATGGAGAGGATCACTTCTGATAAGCTTCCAGGGAACATCTCAGCAGAGATTACAACAAAGCCAAGACCTGAACTGGTGCCAATCACAGAAAGAGGGAGAGGACCAATATTTCAGGGAAGGAGACTAGTACCACCAAACGGTCCTAAGATGAAAAAGCGCATGGTGTGTTGGAGGAATTGAAAGAACACCGAAGGAACTGAAGAGTAGTCAGCTAGGTAAGAGAGTCAACAGATACGGTTGAATTCAATAAATACATTAACCCAGACTTAAGCCCCTCTACCAACATGCTCCTCAAACCATACATACTTCCTGAATAACAGTCTCTTAAGTGGCAAGTCCGACCTTCCTTTTTAGATCTCAATCAAGCTGATTCCTTTGCAGAATTTGAAAACGATGCCTACATCACATCTTCCTGTATGGAATTCTGCTGGTGGCATGCCATTCTCTTCTGGTGTAATAGTGTGGACTCTCTTGTTAGACTGTGCTGGTTCAAATCCTGCCCCTGCCCCTTACAGGCTGTATAACCTTGGACACATTAGCTAATCTCTCTAAAGCTCAATCTGTCGCCGATAAAACGAAAAACAATACTACCTCCCTCAAAGTTACTGTTCAAGATTCACGTAGGGATTTAACACAGTGCCTGGAACACAACAAATGCTCAACAAATACCACAAATCACCATTCTTCCCTTCCTCTGTTTCCTGAGTCTCTCTTCAGATAGTTCCTCTTCCATTCACACCTGCAAGACTATCTCTATCTCCCTACTTCCCACCCGAGGTTCTCCCAGTGTGATCTCATCCATCCCTAAGACCTCAACATGCTGAAAATGCCCACATCTATTTCATTCAACGCCAGACCTCACTCCTAAGCTTCTGAAACCTCTCACGCTTTGTGTTTTTACATACATTTCCCGGCCTGTCTGGAAGGCTCCCACCATCCTCCTCCGGGGGCAACTGAACAACTCGAGGTCTCCTCGCAGAACCTCGTTAGCTCCTCTACGATCACGGTTCTCCCTTAATGATCGCCCTGAGCTCTAAGAGTCCCTTTACTTCTCCGTACCTGATAAAAACAGCAGCAAACGCTCTTGAGGGCTCACCACCGGCAAGGATTATCACAAGGGAGACCGGACAGCGCAGTCACCCACATGTCTGCCAAAATTCCAAGTCCAGCAACGAAATTCTTGAGTCCGTGCTCTCCACCACGTCACTCTAGTTTAAGCCTCAGCAGATGCTCGCGGTTTAAAACTAATCAAGAAAAGGGGGGAAAACATTGTTAGTCAAGTCCTCTAGCTACACCCGGACCGTACGGTGGCAGAGGAAAGGGGACGGGCAGGAGCGTGCTACCAGCACCTGGAGGAAGGTTCGAGGCTAAATCCGCGAGGGCCTCGGAGAGAGGGCGGGAGAGTGTAGCGAGCAGGGAAGGTCCGCCCCAGAGCAGCGGGTGAGACCGGCCGTCGGGGGCCTGGCACAGAGGGGCTCGGACAGCCCAGCAGTCCCCGACGCAGAAGCCGCTGCCCGCTCTTCACGCTCCTCCTAACGGTGCACTCGCACCGCCAAAGTGGAATTTCCGACAGCAGCGGCAGCTGCAGCCTCGGTCCCGGTTCCACTCGCCTCCCCACACCAGCCCCTGTGGCTCCAGCCAGGTGGACACCCACTATTCCCGCTTCCGGTTCAAACGCAGCGTGAACACGCAGCCTGGGTCTCCGGAGGAAACAGTCGGGGTCAACCGGGAGCTGGTACCATCTGCTCATGCGCGCCGACCCCCGCACGCTTTGCGCTCCCTGCGCCGGCTCGCCTCAAAACACTCCGCTCGTCTGAACAAACGCGCGTGCGCGTTGCCCGCCAATGGTGTGCGACCTTGCGCTCGCCGCCCGCCCCCTGGCCCCGGCACCTGCATCCCACCTTCTCGCCGCCTTCAGCCCCAGCCCTCGGAATAGGAGGACGGAAGTGACGACAGAGCCGACGGGAACCGAGGCGGGTTTTATTTCGGCGCCTTTCTTTCTCCGGCGGAAGCGATTGGCGGACGCGAGGCGAAAGAGGCGGGACAAATTGCCGCGGGTTCAGTGCCGCCACTGGAACCGGGAGATGCGGCGCAGGGGCTGTCGCTGTGTTGGCTTTTACCTGAATCTTGTCTTTTGTGGCGGTTCCTGCTGCGCCTTCGGTCATGTTGTTACCCTCGGACATAGCGCGGCTGGTACTGGGTAAGCGCGGTCACGGGAGGGACGGGTAGTGGACCCGGCTGAGCGGGACGGAGCGACCTCTGGGGCCAAAGGTTCTCCCTAGGGTGGGGAAGCTCTGGAGCTCTGCCTCCCCGCCTGCAGGTCGAGACCTGCGGCGGTTCCCCTTGAGCCGGGCGCTCGGGTAGCGTAAGCCTCTTTGTGTGCGGCTGCTGCGCTCCCCGGAGGCTGCGTGGCGAGGGGAGGGCCGGGGAGAAGCGCGGGGCGGAACACCTGAGGCCCGGTTCGGAGGGGGAGCCAGGCCTGCACGCCTCGTTGGGACCCCCGGAAGGAGACTTGTCAGAGCTGGGACCCGATTAGGGAACACGAGGATGTCCCCGAGCCAGCCAGTCTCGTAGAGAGATCTTCGCGATGTCTTTCTCGCCCCTCCAACGGCGAATTTGGGGGCGAACAGGGTGATCTTCCCCGGCCATTCCTCGCTCTCCCTCCCCGCAGTGAGTGGTCCAGCGTAGGGCGTCTGAAATGCCAGCTGCATGTTGTAAAACAGCAATTTCTCGTCTTCCTCCGGCCAGAAATTTCACGGAGGAAAATGCCTTCCAGTTGAAAGTGGGCTAGTGCTCCTGGTTCGTTTTTCCTCCATTTGAGGACGGTTGGTGTCAATGGCCTGTTGTCGGGGCGTATTGTCTGTGTGGGGAAACGGGTTGTGTGTCCCCGGGAAAAATCCAGAGGGTCGTGCTGCTGGGAGCAAGAGCCCTAGGAAGCTCAGACCCCGAGTCAGCAACGGTTTGCAGACCTCGTACGCGCCATCCCTGAAAGTAGATGGTAAACATCTCTGATGAAACTTCCCCGTAGTGTCCGCAGTAATTACTGTCGTTACCCTATTGTTAGAAAAATCCCGTTTGTCTTAATTTTTTAAATACTCAGAGCTGTCGGGAAAACTGGCCTTTGTGCCCCGGGCTTTTGGTGAGCACATTTTGCAGGAAACAGGAGCGGGTAACGGTTGTACGGCCCCGTTTTAATTAATAGTTTATTAATGTGTGGTTAATCATCTGCACGCTTTATCAGAACTGAATTATCAATAGTTAACCTCCATCAGTCTCTGTGAGAAAAAGCTGGCTGTCTTGTAATTGTTACGTTTACTAGGATTATATGGAAACCAATTTAAAGTAGATTTTCACACTGTTCAACGTAACATTGGTGTTTCCTCCAGGCATATAGTTTAAGGATTTTTGAGTTTTAGCAATTTGGTAATCCACTCCAGTTTCAGTAAGTATAGTCTTTAACAGGGTTTCTCACCCTAACCCTACTGACATTTGGGGCCGGGTAATTATTTATTGTGGGGAGCGGTCCTGGGCATTGTGAGATATTTAGCAGCATCCCTGGTATCTATGGATTAAATGCCAACAAGACCCCACTCCCACCCCTGCCCACTTAGAACAGTATAAGAACTGTCTCCAGCTATTGCCCCTATGTTTTCTGGAGGGAAAATCATCCCCAGTTAAGAACAACTGATCTTAAAGCAATATGGTTTTCTACGTGGAATAATTCACACCAAATTGTATTCTCCACAAACCAGCTGCTCTGCTTGACTCCTGCTTTTTTTAATGGATAAAAATTCCAAATTCATTTTCTTACCCTAAAAATTCTTTGTCATTCGCATTCCATTTTAATTGCCACCAATCCTACTTAATATACCCCCCCATCCCTTCTTTGGGCTCTGTCATGGCTTCTGATAGAGTTTTGCTATTGATTTTGCTGTTAAAAAAAAAATCTGTCTAAAGCATTCATACTACATGTATTCTAAAGGAAAATATTGTGTAGTTATCAAAATTTCAAGTTGTGCAAAAGAATGTCTGATCCAAAAAAAGAATCTTCCCACACTCATTCTTCCTCAGTATTATGTGTGGAAGCTCATGTCAGCACACAGATCTATAATTCCAAAACTAAGCGGCTTAAAATTGTAACAATTTCATTATTTTGTCATGATTCTTCTTTCAGTACCCCTCCCTGTCTTCACCTCTTTGTGTTGACTCCTTATAATGTTCTTTAAAGAAATCTCTGGGTGCTTAGTATGGACACTGCTAAATGCTAAGAATAGAGAAGTAGTTCCTCTTAGAGTTCACATAATTAGGTTTCTTTACCCTCAGGCATGTGCTCCTCCCACACCTGCAAACCCCAGAATGCTTTACCTAGACCTCACCACACATTCTACCTGATGCTCTGTCACCCTTTTATAAACCAGATTCTGCAACATACCATGCTGACTTGAACTTCACTACATGTAACCAGCCCTTGCTCCTCAGCTACATCCAGCCATCATTGTCTCTCTTCTGTAAATATTGTACAGGCCAAAATAAAAGTGTTGCTTATTACACTTGGGACTCCACTTCGGTTTTCTCTGTATGTTGTACAACGTGCTCCGTGGAATTGATCCTGCCTGCTTCTCCTGCATGATCTCAACTTTTCAATGTCTACCCTGTGCTCCAGGCATACTAACTACTTGGAGTTTCTCCAGATAAAATTCACAGTCTCTGGAACCTTCTCTAGCAGATGTAACTATTAGTGTCTCCTTAAGTGCTTCAACAGCATTGTACTTCACTTCTGTGAAACCCTTATCCTGTGTTATCGTTGCTTGTTTACTTATTTTTGTGAAATATACATGACATAAATATATGCAGCATTTTAGCCATTTTAAGTGTACAGTTCCGTGGTATTAAGTACATTCACATCTTTCTGTAACCATCACCATCATCTACCTGTAGAACTTCATCTTCCCAAACTGAAACTTAACTTTTGACCTCAGTTTTCTTGATCTGGGATTAATAAGGCAGGCTTTGAAAAGTCTTGGAAGCCCCCAAAACTGTAAAGGTTTATGTCAGTTGGGGCATTTTGATGAGTGAAGGGGCCAGAACATTTCTTGGGTTTCTAAATAGGTTTGTTTTTTTCTGTGTGAGTCAGAACCCATTCAGGAAAACTGATCCAATCTGAGTATTTAACATGGAGGGATGTAATGAGGGAATGGGTTTCACTGGTGATAGAAAAACTAAGAAGACAAGCAGCTTATGTGCGCCTGCTCGGAGAGTAACAACGACAGGAAGCCACTGTGATAATCAGGAGGCCTAAGAGAAATGAAGCGGTCCAGAGGCTGGGTTCTTCCTCTGGAAGATGAAAGGAAAGCTTTTCTGGTGAGGGAACAGTAGTCACAGAGGAGAATCTACTAAGGCCAAGAGGGAATGGGGGGAAACTACATGGCTTCTTTCAGCTGCCCTCTAGTCTCCCACCAGTGTTTCCCATTGTTTGAACACAGCCAGAAGCCAGCTGACATGGAGCCTAGGAAACATTGCCTGAATGGGGTCAGGTTTCCCATCACACAGCTCAGAGCAAGAGACGGGGA